>NC_138207.1:95886052-95931052 GCF_964194415.1 Vipera berus | reverse complement strand
TCCACTGTGAACTAGAGTGGTCAATCCTATCTTTTGGCCTAAAAGTCATTTTTGGAAATTTTGCAAACAATTTAACCTTCTCTCAAGAGCTTTTTTTTTTTAATGTTAGCAATGTGCTATGCAGAGAAGAAAAATTAAAATCACAGAATTATAGAGTTATATGAGACCATGGAGATCTTCTAGCCCAACTTCCTGCTCAAGCAGGAGACCTCATACCCCTCCAGACAAATGGCTGTCCAGTCTCTTCTTAAAAACTTCCAATGGTGGAGCACCTACAACTTCTGGAGGCAAGCCGTACCACTGAGTAATTGTTCTCGATGTCAGAAAATTTCTCCTAAGTTCTAGATTGCTTCTCTCCTTGATTGGTTTCCACCCATTGCTTCTTGGTTTTCCTTCGGGTGCTTTGGAGAATACTTTGACCCTCTCTTCTTTGTGGGAGCCCCTTAGATTTTGGAAGTCTTCAGAATAAAGAGAAAACAGAGGGGAAATACAGGTTTCCTATGCATTTTTAACAGAAGTCCCATCCACTCCTGACTTCAAACCCTTCGTCATGTCCACATGGAACCGTTAACCATCATCATGAAGGAATATGGGCTTCTACAGAAATACTGCCACATAATTGGCTCCTCTGAATTGGTAATGATTTCCTTCTTATTTGACCATTTTTGGACCCTGTTCTTTAGTTTTGTTTAATACTCCTCATTAGCTCTTGAAGTTTTCTTTTCTCTTGGTCTTTTCTTGGGTTATAATGGATGACATCTGCATATGCCATACAAAAAAGAGAGACTTGTAACATATGTCTTCTTGGAAGGCTCAAACATTGCTCTCTTCCCACATTTGATGTAACAAGAAAATGAATATTTCAGAATCAAGACAAAGTACATCCTTTTTCTTCAACAAATTACTCAATTAACTCAGATGCCAGGGTTCAATAAAGCATGTTGAATCAGAAATTAACCATTTAGGGTAGGTTCACACCACACATGAGGTAATCATGGTTTTATGAATATACCTATTGATTTACATCTTCAATTTGAGTACCCGATGTCTCTAACAATCAATAAAAAGCACAGAAAGGTTGTATGGATCTTCGAGAGGCTGTTTTCCTTCAATAACAGTTCAAACCAAGAATCCACTCCCCTTGGATTCAATTTGCAAAGCCAGCCAGCCCTGCTTCTTCTAGAATCAAATCAAAAGAGATGTATCACTTCCTTCACAACTTCCTGCAGAAACTTTTTGTAGGTGCTGGGATGTGCCTAAGGCTGTGAGGTGACAAAAAGAAAAAAAAATCTTGTTAAGGCAAGCTTGTTTGTGGCATAAGTGAAGTACATCAAAGCTGCCTTGTACAGTTCTTTGCAATTGAAGGGAATGAAAATGAAAGACATGTAACAAAACCCTTTAATTTAAACCATGAAATACCAGCAAAGAACTTGGGGGAAAGAGTTGTACCTTTGGAGGTCCAAAAGTCTCCTTGAAGGAACAGGAGACTTCTTCTGTGGTCCAGGTGCAACAAACTTCTTCTGAAGGTAGCTGCAGAAGAGCCCATCCTGTAGTGTAGATGTTAATGTCCAAATGGGTCAATCATCAGTAGTTCAGTTTGTCCTGTAAATGCAGTAGCATGCACTGAATTTGTCTGAATGAGGAATGAAGTTTAATTTCCCCATGTCTCTGACTATGAGGGCAGTGGGAAAACAGATAGCTAGATGGACATTTAACAAATCTTCCCATTTTTAGAATTAATCAAAATCTTGTTCCTGCATTCCGGTTCTGACTCCATTACAATTTTCTCAACATAAAGCCAATGTACTGGGAAAAGGCCCTTCCTTCCTTCCTTCCTTCCTTCCTTCCTTCCTTCCTTCCTTCCTTCCTTCCTTCCTTCCTTCCTTCCTTCTTCAGCTATTCAATTTTAGATAGAACAATGTAGGCAGATGGATATCCTAAGGCAGGGGTAGGCAACCTTGGCTCTTTTATGACTCGTAGACTTCAACTCCCAGAATTCCTGAGTCAGCATGGCTCAGCATGGAAACCTCTCCCTTTCACCTCAGCATGGCTGCTTCAGGAATTCTGGGAGTTGAAGTCCATGAGTCCTAAAAGAGCCAAGGTTGCCTATCCCTGTCCTAGGGACTTAGCACATTCTTCTATAACTACACTCCAAGTTGTGCAGATTCAGTCTTTTTATCATCCAAATTCCAGGCTCTTTGGTGCTGTGAAGGAACTAAGTAACACTTAGAATTAATTCATTTGTTGTGACCACCCAGAGTTGCCTTAGGTGAGATGGAGAACTATGTAAATTTGATTAATAAATAATAAATAAAATTCCAGAATTGGTTCAAAGGTGTAGGGAAAAAAAAGAAATATTACATGCTCAGGAAATTGTCTCAGATTTGTACCTCAGGGTATGCAAATCAGCGTAAATCTACTCAGTGACAGTACCTAAAATACTCCTATGTTTTTGTCTTATCCACTCTCTCAGTAAATCTTCTTTATTTTTTTTAATGGTCAATTGGAGGACAGCCATCTATGGAAATGCATCCTGTTTAAAAGGCTACTCAGTGCAATTCTACCTTGAAGATGAGGACTGGAGAGCAAAGGTTGCTCAAAATTTGTCAATCAGCATTTATAATTTGAAAAACAAACTGAGCTGGCACAGAGAGGACGTGATCCGACAGCAGTGATTTTCTGTTAGAGTGAGATCCGTTCTACTATAATAATTCCACTTTTGTCTCTATTATATCCATTAGCATTTGCAAACTTCTCTCCTCAGTTTTGAGAGTCTGTTCTTTTTGTAGGGACTACAAATGGTATAGGTTATCCTGCTTGAGCAGGGGGGTGGACTAGAAGATCTCCAAGGTCCCTTCCAGCTCTATTCTATTCTATTCTATTCTATTCTATTCTATTCTATTCTATTCTATTCTATTCTATTCTATTCTATTCTATTCTATTCTATTCTATTCTATTCTATTCTATTCTTCATCCTGTTCTATTCTATTCTATTCTATTCTATTCTATTCTATTCTATTCTATTCTATTCTATTCTATTCTATTCTATTCTATTCTATTCTATTCTATTCTATTCTTCATCCTGTTCTATTCTATTCTATTCTATTCTATTCTATTCTATTCTATTCTATTCTATTCTATTCTATTCTATTCTATTCTATTCTTCATCCTGTTCTATTCTATTAATTTAATTTAATTTAATTTAATTTAATTTAATTAATTTAATTTAATTTAATTTAATTTAATTTAATTTAATTTAATTTATATACTGCCCTTTCCCGAAGGACTCAGGGTATTTTAAAATCAAACCAATACAAAATACAAAAGTTAAAAAACAATTTAAAAAAGATTAAATTATCCCTGAAAATAAAACCCCAGTTAAAAATTCTCAGCCTGGGCCGGAGAGCTCAAAGAGCCAGGTCTTCAGGTCCCAGCGGAATGAACAGAGGTCGGGCGCAGTCCTCAGCTCCACGGGCAGCTGGTTCCAGAGGGCAGGCGCACCCACAGAGAAGGCCCTCCCCCTGGGTGTTATCCGCCGGCAATCTTTTACCGGCAGCACCCTGAGAAGGCCCTCCCTGTGTGAGCGCACTGGACGAAGGGAGCTTGATGCTGGCAGCAGGTGTTCCCTGAAATAATATTATCAGATTAATGGCTTTATTGGTTTTATTCTGGCAAGCAAACCATCCTGATTTTACTCTGTTGATGTAGGAGAAGAAGTGGGAAAAGCTGGGGGTGGAATCAAAAGAGGGATCAGCCTAGAATTCCTACATAGCCACAAGCAAACTAAGTCCAACTTCCCTTAATTCCAATGATCCTTAACTAACTGAAAGCAGGTGCTTATGGTTAGTTGAGAAGATTCCTGTGCACGGGCTTTTAGTATTACATCAGTTTATTTGGACCTTCATGTGCGAACTTGGTCTTTCATGTCCGACACTTGTTAAGATTTTGGAATTAAAAACAGCAGTGTTCTAACTGCTGCTAGGATGCTGTGCTTAACCAAGCTTCCTAGTGAAGTGTAATAAGGACACACACTCAGCCCCCTGCCACCCTGGGAAGTAACCTGCAACTTTTCCTTCTCAATTACGTTTCTCCTTCAACATGCTCATTTGGCTATCCTCTGGCCCTTTTTAGATTGCGCAAAACATTATGTTGTCTGACTGAATAATTAGCAGAGTCTAGATTATTAAACAAGTGCCTTCCAGCAGGCTTCCCCTCCCCGACACTTTTTCCCCACCCAGCACACCTTTCTCTTGAAGATAACCCATCATCCAAACACTAATTAAGCTCCATATCCAGCAATTGACCTGCAGTATTTAGGTTAATGAAAAGAATAGCAATGGCAACCCAGGGACAAGAGCATCGAAGCAGCAGCCATCTAGTGAGAATGGATGTGAACCAGGAAGGATTAAAAGTGTTAATTTGGTAGAGCTGTCAGATCTCGGAACAGCCACAGGGTGGCAGCAAAGCGATCTAGGGAATACTTTGTGGCCTTCAAGAGGTAAGCTGTAGTGTTGCAGATGGAAGCATCAGAAAATAGACTCTTTCCCCACTGAAAACGATCTCACAGCTTGGAGTATTCCTGTCCCAGGCTTATTCAGCTCAAATTCTATGTTATCTAAGAGTTTGACAGCCTGTTCTTTAAAAAAAAACACACGTGGGTATGGGTATGAGTTGTTGTGATTTATTAATTATGGATTAAATAAATGCAGAGGGTGCCTAAAACAGCTGCAGGAGACCCTTTGGCAGGAAGTTAGAGCACCAAAAAACTTTATAGCACAAAACAATCTTACTAAAGATCTTTCTTACATCAGTTCATAATAAGAAAAGATTGTCATTAAGCCTCCCTCCCACTTACTTGGCAAAACCAGTTTTCATTGGGCAAATAAACTTTGTACAAATATTCATAAACCCTTTAGAAATTTTGGTAGAGGGGGAAATGAAAGAAACAGATTTTTAGATCTCTCTCTCTCTCTCTCTCTCTCTCTCTCTCTCTCTCCCTCCCTCCCTCCCTCCCTCCCTCCCTCTCTCTCTCTCTCTCTCTCTCTCTCTCCATTAGCAGAAAATTTAAATATTCCCACTGGTGACTCTATTGCCTTGAAAATCAGCATCCAGAGAAGTCTAGTTAACAATTTCCTTTTAGACTCTAGGTTGGAATACATTTTACAGATTTAGTCTACCATTCTTCCAAGTGTTGTGCTGTGACTGTTTCTTTAAAAAAATTATCCATTTTATCATGCACTTTTTATTTGTTATGTCTCTTTGTCATATCTAATGGTGTATTGATTGATTATGTGCCATCAAGTCATTTTCAACTCCTAGCAACCACACAGATAGAATTTCTCCATGTTGATCTGTACCTGATCCAGTCTTTCAGGTTTTTCTGTAACTGAGTTGCAATTGAGTGCAAATATATCTGTCATAGTTCCAACAGATGAAACTCTTCAAAAGAACTTTGAGGCATTGTTTACCTTAAAGAATCTTTTATTCGAGAAACAAAGTATCAGCACTACATAGTTGAAGCCAAAAACTAAATTCTCCTCCCCTGGATACAAAGTAGCAAAGCACAATTCCCTCCTCCAATTAACTGTCATAAATCACATTTCCCAATTAGTTTGAAGCGTGGGCTTCCTCTCCAGCTCTCCAGCCCGCCAATTCTTTATCAGCTCTGGGCTCAGTAACCTTGATTCTCACACTACGTTTAGTGTTGTTATGTCTAGCTGGACTCTCATTCACATCCCCCCTCCCAGCATCAACTAACTCTTAAAGTGAAAGAGAAAAGATGGCTGCATTTCCATCTGTTGTCAAAGCAAGAACATCCGATGTTAGCAGCGTTGACAATATCTAAGTAGGAATTTTTACATGATATTGGTTTTGCATTGGATTAGCATTTCAGATTCTTTTTTTTCCCTCCCTTGTTCTTAAAATCAAATTTTAAAATAAAATGTTAGTAAAGTGAAGTACTAGTACCAATTTGGTACAACCACCCTTGGAATACTGCATCCAGTTTTGGTCACCACAATATAAAAAAGATGTTGAGACATTGGAAAGAGTGCAGAGAAGAACACTAAGGATGATTAGTGGGCTGGAGGCTAGTCTATTGAAAAGAAGGAAGCTTTTGTTGTTTGTTGCTGTTATTCTGTTATTTTATCCTTCCAACAATTTATAAATATGTTAACCATGGTGTGTTCTGGCCTTCACTGAATAATTCTGGCTGTACCTGGTACCTGGGAGGACTACCGTACTTCTGCCTATACAACTACAGTTAGTTCCTGGTTTACAACTATCCATAGTTAAAAGGGTTAAATACTTGGGGATATATTTGTCAGTTTCAAATGTGAAGTTATATAAAAATAATTATGAAAAGTTATGGGGAAAAGTACAAAAAGAATTAGATAGTTGGAAAAAATTACAATTATCTTTACTGGGAAGAATCGCAGCAGTGAAAATGAATGTTTTGCCAAAATTTTTATTTTTATTTCAAATGATACCTATACTTAAAAAGGATTTAAATTTGGAGGAATGGCAAAAAGGAGTTAATAAATTTGTTTGGGCAGGGAAAAAGCCACGAGTTAAATTTAAGATAATGCAAGATACGCGTGAAAGAGGAGGTCTTAAAATGCCTAATTTTAAATTATATTATGAGGCTGCTGCTTTGTCATCGATAAGTGACTGGTTTAACTTAACACAAGGGAGATTATTAAATCTTGAGGGTCACGATTTGTTATTTGGCTGGCATGCATATTTATTGTATGATAAGAAGGTGGATAAAGTGTTTAAGATACATATTTTAAGGTATGCTCTGTTGCGAGTTTGGAAAAAGTATAGACACAAGTTAAATTATAAGATACCTATTTGGGCAATACCTAAACACGCAATAGAAAATATAAATGTGGGATTCAAACATGATGTGACTACATATAAGGAAATTTTAAGTTTTGAGAGGAATGTATGGCAATTAAAGTCATATAATATTTTAAAAGAAGAAAAGATTGTACAAACCTGGTTTCAGTATGGGCAATTACAGGCAAGATGGAAAGAGGACCAGAAAGTTGGTTTCTCGATGATTGATGAAAATTTGGTGAAACAAATCAGAGATCAAGGTCAAGCACATATAAAAAGGATATATAATGCATTGATAGAAATTGATTCAGAAACGGAACTTGTTAAAGACTGTATGATAAAGGACTTCCGGTGGCTCCGCGGCGACGGAGACAGCCTTCCCGGGCTGCCCGCGGCTCAGCTGTTGTTTTTTCGCCCGAAACAGCGCCGATCAGCTGTTCGGGCGAATTTGAAGCCCCCTCCTCGGGAGAAGAGGAGGGGGCGAGCTCCCAGGTAGGGGTAGAGTTCTCCAGGGCCGCCTGAGCTTATGGCTTGGGCGGCTGAAGGATTGAACTCCCCCGTAGCCTGGGCTGCTCCCAGCTGGCCGGCGCCTCTGCTCCTGATTCTTGGAGCAGAGCCAGGCGTCTGCGACCACCCCTGCCTGAAGGAATGACTATGGATTAAAGGAGCAGGCAGAGCGATACAAGAGGAAAAGGTGATATTTTACTCTCCAGCTTGATGGCCTTTTTTGGATTATAAATCTGAAGTGAAAGTGCGTCGCATTTGGTAAAAGATGGCGGCTAAACCACCCCCTAAAACTCTTCGGAGTGCTGGAAGTTCTTCTGTGCAACAATCATTACTGCAGGCGCTGCATCCTCCTGATGTATTGACATCAAAGGACTTACAAGATGCTCTTGAAAAACACGCCCAGGTAATTTTGGAATCAATTAATGCTAGATTTGTACAGATGGAGGAGAAATTGGAGAAATTGGAGGAGAGAATGGAGGAGAGGATGGAACAGAAGTTCAGAGTGATGAAGGCAGACATCTTGTCTTCAGTGTGTAAAGTGGCTCGCTGTGTGGAAGAATTGGAGGAAAAGCTAGAAGATCTGACTCAAAAGAATGCTATATTAGAAGCAAAAGTATTGGAGAATGAAGATAAAGTGGAAAAAGAACTGAGTCTTGCTCAATATTACCAGATGCAGTTTGCCATTAGAGTTAGAGGCTTAAAGGAGAATACCAAGGAAAATCTAAAGCAGTTGGTTTCTGAGGCTTTTGAAGAAGTGTTGAAACAGCCAGCATCTGAAATAAAAGGAGGCATGGATAAAGTGTTTCGTGTGAATTCATGGATTGCTAGACAGAGAAAGTTGCCTAGAGATGTGGTGGTATATTTTGCAAAAAGGGAAACTAGAGATGAAGTTATACGAGCTGCTTATGATACTAAAGTTGTGATTGCTAATCAAGAAGTTTTGGTCTTAAAAGAAATTCCTCCAAAGATTTTAAGGAGAAGGAAGGATTTTACTTTCCTTGTGCAAGAGCTCAAGCAACGAGATATAAGGTTTAGATGGGAGATCCCAGTTGGGTTGATGGTGACGCACGAAGGCAAAAGGTACCGTCTGGTTACTGTGATGCAAGCGCGTGATTTCTATAATAATGTTTTAAATGCAACGCCATTAACATCTCTGGAAGCTGAAAAGGGATCTGGAGAAGGAGTGCATCAAGAGGTCGAAGGTGGTCAGATAGAAGACAACGGTGTTGGAAGAGATCAAGATATAACTTCGTCGGATGATTCAATAGAACAGAGGGTGACGCGTGCTGCTGCAAAACGAGCTAAGAAGAGAAAATAGCAGGATTTGCAGAAGTCTATGGAATTTTTACGACGTATTTATAGTCAAGTATGGGAGGTGGGAAAAGATTTGGGTGTAGACGCAATATAGTTTTTACATGTGGTGGTTTTGTGGAAAGGGTGAGGTTTTTTTGGATTAAAGTTTGGTGGAATATATAGAAGATTTCCAAATGGAGGTTAAAGTTTTGTTCGTAATTTTTTTATTGTTTGGAATAATTATAGATGTGCTGGAAGAGGAACGGCCGATTACAGAAGACTGGACTTTAAAGTTTTCTGATTTGGTTGAGGTGGCGAAGATCTTGGTTAATTTGAAAGATTATTTGTAAGAACGTTATATCATGTAATGGACAAAAAGGGATGGAGTCTATTTAGGACAAGTATAGGTTGAGAAGTATTATATAGTATTTGAATAATTCTTTTTTCCTTTTTTTCTGTTCTTTTTTTTCTCTTTCTATTTTGGGGTTCTTTTTCCTGTTTTTAATGTATATTTAATATTATTAAGGTTTGTCTTATTCTATATAAGCTAGAAAGTGTTTTTTTTTATTTTGGTTTTTTATATATATTTAATATTGCCAAGGTTTGGTTTATCCTATATAAGCTAGAGAGTGATGGATTTTAGAATTTATAGTTGTTAGTACATGGTTGCTTATGTTTGCCTTTCTTTTCTTTTCTTCTTTCTCTTTTTATATATATACCTTGTATTCAGCTCTGGGAAGTCGGGGGGGGAGGGGGGGAGGGGGGGAGGCAGGGGGGGGAGGAGGGAGGGAGGGAGGGGGGGAGGTAGGGGGGGAGGAGGGAGGGGGAAGGGGGGTTTTTTAAAGGAAAATTGTATTTTAAAACTTTTCATTAAAAAAAAAAAAGACTGTATGATAAAGTGGGCCCAGAATTTTCAAGAAGTTATAACAATGGATACTTGGGAAAAGATCTGGGTTAGAAATGTAAAATTTACACAGGCCCAAAATTTAAGAGAGAATTTTTACAAAATGTTTTATAGGTGGCACTTAGATCCTAAAAAATTAGCAAGTATGTATCCGAACTGCCAGCCCAAATGTTGGAGGTGTGGTTGTGAGGATGCAACATATTTTCATATATGATGAACTTGTAAAAAGGTTAAAGCTTTTTGGATTAAAATTTGGTGGAATATGCAAAAGATATTTAAGAAAAGGATAAAGTTTTCTCCGCAATTGTTTTTATTGGGTATTATTACAGATACTACTGTTATAGATACTAAGTTGATGTTGAATTTAATTACGGCAGCGAGACTTTTAGTAGCACAATATTGGAAGAAGGAAGAACTGCCGACTATAGAAGAGTGGACTTTAAAAGTTTCCAACTTGGCGGAAATGGCAAAGATCTCAGCGTACTTGAAAGACCATTCGCAACAGAGATACATTGTGGAGTGGAGAAGATGGATTGATTACATCCAGAATAAATATGGGACTAAAAAGTTTTACTTAGCATTTGAATAAGTAGCGGATATATATGATGTATAACTAGCTTGTAGTTATTTTACCAAGAGTTAAAGTGCGACAGAATTTAATATTTTATTGTTGTTTGCATATTTTAGATTATGTTTGTTTGTATTTTTATACCCTGTATTTTGCTCTGGGAAGTCGGGGAGGGGGGAGGGGAGGGGAGGATTGGGGGGGTTGGGAAGAGGGGAGGGGGAGGGGGGTTTGTATTCAAAAATGTATTGTAAAACTTTTCAATTAAAAAAAACAACAAATGTACAAAGCTACGCCAGCACTGAAAAAGTGGCTTATTACTGGTCCTTACACTTATGACTATTGTTTGCAGCATCCTGGGATCATGTAGTCACCATTTTCCACCTTCCAAGGGACCTTCCAACAAACAAAGTCAATGGGAAAGGCTGGATTCGCTTAATGACTGAGTGATTCACTCAACAACCACAGCACAGAGGTCATAGAATCAGGAATGATTCAATGAACACATCCCTTAGTGATGGAAGTTCATCTCTCAACTAGACTTCCTCTCCACTGTAATTATCTCCAACCTGAAAAACATCTGAAATAAAGATTAAGAATAGAATAGTGCTGGAAGGGACTTTGGAGGTCTTCTAGTCCACCCCCCTGCTCAAGCAGTAGACTCTATACCATCTCAGACAGGGGATTGTCCAGTCTCTTCTTGAAAATCTCCAGTGATGGAGCACCCATGATTTCTGGAGGCGAGCTGTTCCACTGGTTGATTGTCCTCACTGTCAGGAAGTTTCTCCTTAATTCCATGTTGCTTCTCTCTTTGATCAGTTTCCAACCACTGTTTCTTGTCCTGCCCCCTGGTGCTTTGGTGAACAACCTGGCCCCTTCTTCTTTGTGGCAGCCCATCAAATACTGGAACACTGCTGTCATGTCTCCCCTATTTCTTCTTTTCTTTAGACTAGCCAAACCCAAGTCCTGTAGCCGTTCTGCGTATGTTTTAGTCTCCAGGCCTTGGATCATCTTAGTTGTTCTTCTCTGATTTTTTTCCCAAACTCTCAGCATCTTTTTTGTGATATGGTGACCAAAACTGGCTGCAGTATTAGAGGTGTGGTCTTACTAGGGCTTTATAAAGCGGTGCTAATACTTTGTGTGATCTTGATTCTGTGCCTCTGTTTATACAACCCAGGATTGTATTGGCTTTTTTGGTTGCTGCTGCACACTGCTGGCTTATAGTTAAGTGATTGGCCACTAGGACTCCAAGGCCCTTCTCACAGTTACTATTTTTAAGCCAGGTCAAGCCAAGATGACATTGTTGGGCTTATTATTTTCCTCATGGAATTCCACATCTTTATAAAACTCTGTTTATAAAATGTTCATCTTAGCTTGTATCTCTGTACCATAAATATCTGCAGAGCCCAAAGCACAACAGCTTTCCCTTTATTGAATGGGAATTCTGAGTAGATAGCTCCATGGATGACTACGCCGTGGAGATGTCAAAAACCCTTCCATGACACACTTCTGTGGTCTAGCAGCTGCAACCACCAAGCTATTTTCACAAATGTAGTGGTGTCAATAGACTGAATTGCAGCACTTGAGACACATGGCTGAGACAATTGAACAAACAATTATTGATCTGGAAGAGCAGATTGAGCCTTTCATTTGTGTGTTTACGGGTAATGTTCCACAGTCAATTTTGTAATGTATTCTTCTGATGCCATCTCTGGCAGCCTCTGTGTGTCTCTCTTACACACACATACACACAGAGAGGGGTCCTTCTTTTCTTCAGAAACACCTGAGACCACTCTCATTTGAGCCCTAATTTCCACTAGCAGGTTTTTGGCTTTACATCCAGGTATATTGAGAGTGAACCTTTATACAAGTCAATAAATCAGATAACAATTTGTCCAATTTTCTGGTTCTACTTTAATTGCATCCAGTTTAAATTTGGGGTCAAAAGTAGCATAGAATTGCCTACTTGTAGCAAAAGGAGACAAAAATTTGAAGAGCTCTCGGCACTATTATCAACAGAAAATAGCATCACACAGTCCATGAAATCTATTCATGAAGGGCTCCATGGCTATAGCATCTCCCAAAGATGGCTATCCATCCTTTGCTTAGACACCTTCAGAGAATCCACCAGAGGCAGCCTGGTTCACTGTGAAATAGTTCTTCCTATTTGGATTTTTCCCCCTCTCCCTAAAATACAAGTGTTTGAAATACTTTAGCTCATCAGTATTTTTAAAGCATGGTCTGTGTTGCCTTTCTCCACTTACTCATCCCTTTCCAAAAGACTTAGAACTGCTCGGCTTCAGTATTAGTCCATTCTTGTCATTGCATCGTAACAATATGGTTCCTTCTGATCAGGAGAAGAAGGAGAAGGAGAAGGAGAAGGAGAAGGAGTGGGAAGAGATTTGGTGGACTAATATGAGGCTGATGGTTTCCACGTCATATAAGGAGAACATATACAAAATGCTTTATAGATGGCATCTCCCTCCGGCTAGACTTTCCAAAATGTTCCCCGGATTGTCGGCCGATTGTTGGAAGTGTGGTAAAGGGATTGGCACATACTATCACTTATGGTGGACATGTCCGGAAGTGGTTAGATATTGGATGAGGATCCAAAAATGGATAGAGGAAATCACAGGGTGTTTAGTTGATCTTAAACCAGAGACGTATCTGCTTGGCTCCAGGCCTGGAAATATTAAGAAGGAAATATGGTATTTGGTTTTACATATCTTAACAGCGGCAAGGATGGGGTATGCTCAATTTTGGAAGGCAAATCATACCCCGCCGGATGAAGCTATAATTAGGAGAATACTTGATTGTGCAGAAGCAGACACATTGACCAAGAAGTTGAAGGGTAAAGAAGAGACACCAGCATTTCTATCATGGAATAAATGGTATATTTGGATGGATAAAAGATTAAAGAAATGAGGGTGGCTTGGAGGTTGGTCAAAAATGAAGTGATATAGTCTTTGTTAATGAATAAGCTTTGGAGTTGAATGGTTATAAGAGACTTAATGAGTGGAATATAATTGTTAGTTTAGAAGTAGATATAATGTGAAATTTTTGAAATGGTTTTCAATTTTTTGATTTCTTCGTTTTTTGTATATTGTAAATGTTTTTTTTTTGTCTTTGTTGGTGTATGGTGTGTTTTTAACATGAAATGTAAATAAAGATTCATTTATTTAAAAAAAAGGAGAAGGAAAAGGAGAAGGAGTCCAGTTTTTCCCCTTTTGTACCAAACTTCATGTGATCACACTGAGATTTCTTACATGTTGCATTTTCCCCCCTCTCCAGGCAGCTAAATCAAATGTCTTCAGTATGCCTTGCTAATGTAATGCTTATCCAATTTTCTAGGTTGGTAAGGACAACTCAGCTGAAAAATTGTTATTATTTAATTAAGCCTGGATCGACTCCACAATTTCTAGGGAGACCAATAGGCCCTCCTTGATGTTCCACAGCTCTGTCTTTATTCACACAAGTGCTTCTGTGCCCTCCATAGGCACGTGCAAACACTTTACAATGGCAAGAGGCTGCCACTCAGGATTTTGTTTGGAAATGTGCCCATTTCCCCAGAAAATTGACAAAAATAAGTAAACTAGAGTTAGGGGCTAGGCGGTTCATGAGATAATATTCTGTAAAAGCATAAAACAATATCCCCTGGAGTAGCAATTTTGTAAACAGTCGAGCATGAAAATTCAGTCACTGCTTGTTCCTAACACTCTAAATCTGTCATGCAGCCTGCCGAAAACTCGGTTTTTACCAAACAAGCTTCTCATGGCCAGTCTGTGGCTGGAGATTCAGTTGAAGCTGAATGAATAACCCATATGGAGAGAAGCCACAAGATAACAAGGGAAACAGGTGACAGAAAGAAAGATGATCCAGGCCTTGGTTGTAAACCTTCAGAAGACTAGGGAATGCTAGAAAAGAGATACAGAACATTGAAGTTTTGTTGACATCTGATGGTCATCTGGATGTTGCAGCCCAGATCTGGTGGTCCTACAATGAGGAAATTGGCCCTTGGACCTAACATTGCATCTTGTGCTGGAATGGATATTTTAACAACTCCTCCTCCTGCTCTCCTCCTCCTCCTCCTCCTCCTCCTCCTCCTCCTCCTCCTCCTCCTCCTCCTCCTCCTCCTCCTCCTCCTCCTCCTCCTCCTCCTTCTTCTTCTTCTTCTTCTTCTTCTTCTTCTTCTTCTTCTTCTTCTTCTTCTTCTTCTTCTTCTTCTTCTTCTTCTTCTTTATTTATTATTTATTTCTTATTCCTTTTCTCTTTTACCACTTCAGGTGTTGAGGGAGATACGAAGTTCTGGTTCTTGCTCTTTTGGTGGCCTCAACCACGGTAATTTGATGTTGTTGTAGTGTGTAATTATTTTAACACTGAAGTTATAGTTTAGGAGGCAAAAATCCATGCTCACAAACCTTTCTTTTAGTACCCATGAGACAAAAGGCCTTGGCTGAATAGAAAGGTAGCCAGGTTACCTTTCATCCAGGTTAAAGTATTAACTTCTGGACAATCTCAAGTGGTGATGTTGCTAATAATCCTAGGAAAGTCCTGACCGCTGGTGTCCTTTCAGATGAAAACCCTGCTTGTCATCTGAATTTAGAATGCTTAGTCGCAACTGCATCCCACTGTGCCTGTTCTGAAAGGGGGAAAAACAGTCCCTGATGGACTGGTGTGTTTGGTGTCCAGAAATGAGGAGATGAACTTGAGGCCGTGTCTCTGCTCCTCGAGAGGCCTCCCTCTTTTCCTACTGCAAGGTCGTCGTTTCATGGGCTAGGATGACACAGGAAATTATTCATTTCAGGAGGATCCTCTGAAGCCAGTGATCTCTTGACTCACACGGTGCTCTGGGCTGCAGGTTGGCAATTAAGATGCAGGAAGTAGACAGTGGAAGGAAGGGAAGAGAGTCAGAAAAGAAGAAGAGGGCAGATTAAATACAAGAAGTGTTTTGTCAGCTTTTATGCTGCTGCTACACTGATAAACTGAGTCTGCAATGCTGCAGCCAAATCAGGGCTATGTCTTTTCCTGAGCAAGGAGATCATTGCACAATCTTGTAAAAAAAATAGTCCTCTTCCTTGATGTCTAATTCTGGCAGTGACAAGAATTTGGGCATGCCCAGGAATGATCTACCCAAAGAGGCAAACTAAGTGGTCACATAGAGTTGCCAAGTTGGAAGGGCACCAGGTTTTGAAGGAAAACAACAAAAAAGGCAATTTGCATGGGTAAACCCAAATAGCCTAATTCCCCTCAAGATTCCCCAAACTTGCAAAATAAATAGGTGTGCGAGAAACAAAGAATGTGGAGAAACCTCTGTTCCAAGTAACTTGCATTCATGAGGGCTTCCTGTTGATATCTAAGATGCATGTACATCTACTCTGTGTGCATGATTCCAGATTGTGTAGATGACACTCTGAGTACACATTATTGTGGAGTCCAAAGAGCAATCCTATCAATAAATCAATCAGAATAGATCTGGAAGGGACCTTGAAGGTCTTCTAGTCCAACTCCCTGCTTAAGCAGGAGGCCCTATATAACAATTTCACACAAGTGGCTGTCCAGTCTCTTCTTAAAAGCCTCCAGTGATGGAGCACTCACAACTTCTGCAGGCAAGCCGTTCCACTAGTTAATTATTCTCGCTGTTAGGAAGTTTCCCCTTAGATCCAGATTGGTTCTCTCCTTGATTAGTTTCCATCCATTGTTTCTTGTCTTGTGTTCAGGTGCTTTGGAAAATAAGTTGACCCCTCCTCTTCTTTGTGGCAGCCCCTCAAATACTGGAATATAGCTATCATGTTACCCCTATTTCTTCTTTTGTCTAGACTGGCCATACCCAATTCCTGCAACTGTTCTTCATATGTTTTTTGTCTCCAGGCCCTTAATCATCTTAGTTGCTATACCTTTATCCATGTTTGCTTGCTATACTTGACTTTTGAAAGAGTTAATGGTCCACAAGTACCTGAAATGATTCTCAATGGTGAAGCACAGGCTACTTAAATCTCCTTTCCTGAAAATGGTTCAGTTTTCTTGGATATTCATCAAAATTAAAAGTGCTTACAGAACCACAGGACGCTTGGGAAATTGTCAGAAATCAGTGGTTTAATGTGCTTCTATCTCCACAAATCTGGCTGCTGTTGCTTAATTGGTTGACTCCACAGGATTGGTCAGCACTAAAAGAAAAAGAAACACAACTATTTATGGTGTGTTGCTTTCTCTTTGTTTTTGCAATGGGGCGTCCTTCTTCCTTTCCCAGCCTACTGCAACCTGGCCTCCTCATCGTGAAATTTATAGCAGATCAACTATACTCTAAATCTAGTCTAAATCCAGCCAAGCTCAGGCAGACAGAGAGCAGTATGGATGTTCAAGAGAGCAGCAAACATCTTCTCCAGCACTTTGGAGAAATCTAGATGCAGGGTGCACCATAAACTTATTGTCAATGCTGCAAACATTGACATGTTTTTGCACTGACAATATAAAAGACAGCCTTTTGTTTAAACTGCCTTGCTTTGAATCACAGAAGGGAGGGAAATGTCAAATGGCTATTTTGAGAAGATAAGAAATAGCCGTGCACAGAAAGGGAAGTGAAACTTCATATGTAAAACTAATTGGACAATGTAATTGATGTGTAAACAAGGGTGGGAACTGTGTATAATATGATAAGCTTAGGGGAGGAGATTTCAGATTCTGGCATCCATCCATGAGTGCTGATGCTGCGTTTCATTATTAAGACTTTTTAGATAAAAATGCCTGAATTTTGTTTGAACTGTCTCATTAATTGGAACCATGACACTTATAATAAGCTGAATTATGGCTTTATTGGCCCCTGGGAGAGTGTCTCTGTTCTTCACTGATGCCAGGTAAAACCTCACCAAGTTAAGTTCTTAAGAAAAGGCCAGCCTGCCATCAACAGCGGGGGGGAGGGGGGAATGATGGGTGTACCTTACAACTTGAAAGAGGCAAGGATAAGACATGGTTTTATATTACAAGAATCCATCCTGTTTAGGTCTCTCCCAGGTATTTGAATGATAACATTTGATGCGTCTTTTGGGAAAATACTTGTTTGGGAAAATGCTCGTGATTCTCAAGCCATTCCTGTGATGACTGCTAAGGTAGATACAGGCCCAGGCCCCATTTGGGTCCCTTCTGCCAAGGACCCCACACAAATCAAGCCTGCCCCACTTGCAGAATGCCATGAATCAGTAATGAAGGGCTTCTATTTTAAGTCAGGAATTACATTTTTCTATTTTTTAAAAAATGATGTCATGGATTAATAATAATAATAATAATAATAATAATAATAATAATAATAATAATAATAATAATAATAATAATAATAAAGTTGGAAGGGACCTTGGAGGTCATCTAGTCCAACCCCCTGCTCAGGCAGGAAACCCTATACCATTTCAGGCAAATGGCTGTCCAGTCTCCTCTTAAAAACTTCCAATGTTGGAGCATTCACAGCTTCTGGAGGCAGGTTGTTCCACTGGATAATTGTTCTGTCAGGAAGTTTCCCCTTAGTTCTAGGTTGCTTCTCTCCTTGGTTAGTGTCCATCTATTGCTTCTTGTCCTGCCTTCAGATGCTTTGGAGAATAGCTTGGCTCCCTCTTCTTTGTGGCAGCCTCTGAAATAGCAGAACACTACTATCCTGTTGCTCCTAGTCCTTCTCTTCCTTAGAGTAGTTAAGGAACTAACTTGCCCTTCTCTTCATCATGGTCAGCTTTTCTATTGCATAGCCCAGCATTGCTTTTTTTCATGAATGAAACCAACACGCTGAGGAACACTTACAGAAATCTTGCTGACTTAGAACTTATTGTGCCCCAGAAAAAAAAATCCTGTATAGGTTTTAATATATTTTTCTCAGGTATCCATAATACAGTAAAATTATTTGGCTTGTTTAAATGGAACAGGAAATTGACTTGCTATTTTTGGATCTAGACCCTACCTGCTAAAGGTGGAAAAGTACAAAATTGCTTAATAGAAAATCTTCTACTTTCTTTTAAATATTATTTTTCCAGATGTAATATAAATGTATTGTTGTAAAAAAAAGAGATATTCTTCAAATTATTTAAAGATAGCAAAACCAGAATTGATAGCATAATTATAATTATTTAGAGCTGATTTTGACTTCTGGTTTATTTTCCTTGGAAGTACTTCCGGAAACAATTAGGCTATTATCAGAACAATAGACGTCTGTCTACTTCACTTTTCCTCATTTATTTTATTATTTTGACATAACATCTTGGTTTCTTCTAGCTTCTTCGTCACTGAGGTCAGAAGATTTTTTTAAAAAATAAGCAACACTCAATATCAAGATTTTCAAAGCTTTGCACTCTTTGGCTTGGAAGCATCTTCCTCAAGAAAGTAAACAGGCCTTTTGTGTACGATCCATTTTCATCTGAAGGTGATTGACATATTCTCAAAAAAAAAAGGCAGGGCAGGATGAGAAACAATGGGTGGAAGCTTGTTAAGGGGAGATCCAACCCAGAATTAAGGAGAAATGTTGTGACAGTGAGAACAATTAATCAATGGACAGCTTGTTTCTTGGAGTTGTGGGTGCTCCATCACTGGAGGTTTTCATAAAATAGACTGGACAACTATTTGACTGGGATGGCATGAGGCTCCTGTTGTGAGCAACGGGTTGGACTAAAAGACCTCCAAGGTCTTTTAAATAACAGTTGGCAACCAAAATCCAGCCACACGAGGTGGAGGTGGACTTCAAAACCTCCTTTCAGCCTTTGTGAATGACCAAACAGGGGTACGTTAAGGTAATCTATTGTCTCCACCTTTCCAATTTTAATTACTGAGCTTGGTAATGGAGCATGCTGAGACTGTTACAAAAAAACCTCAGACATCCTGGTGCTTTGTGGTCGGCGCTAAAGCTGAAGAAAATTAATTAGAGTCATTTCAACTCTTTTGAGTCACTTTCTCTCTGAGGTCATTGTTCTCAATTCTGCACTGCTAGGAAAAGCGACAGTGGCCATAAATTAGAAATGGTTACCTTAACTCCCGTATGTGCAGGTTTCTCCCATCCCCTTGGAAGCATTCCTCACTTTGGAAGGGAAGAAAAAGGTGCAAGGAATCTTTGAACAACAGGGTTAACAGGTTCAGTTTTACAAAACTGGTCAGATTATTTAAACAAGATGCAAAACTTGGTTAGCTGTTAGCCTTGATGACTGTTTATTTTGTCTCGGTATCTCAATATCTTGTGTAGTTTGAGTTTTTATGACTCAGTGTCTTGTCGATGCCTAAAAATGGGTTACTTCTATAACCAAGGTAGGCTTGTTGTATGAATGAACCCATGCAATAAATTTCTCATCTGTGTCATGTTTCAGAAGACGTAATTAGTGGTGGTGGTGGTGGTGATGCTTATTTGCTACACTTCATTGTTTGTGTTTAGGGTGACCGGCATACTGCAGAATGTTTAAGAGTCTCTCACTGAAAGGATCTGGTTCAGAGTTTTGATGGACCTACCATTGAGGCAGATGTAGAAACTGAAGCAAAGAGTGCTTCATAACAATACGTCTAGGGCAGGGGTGTCAAACTGCCAGCCTACAGGCCAGATGTGTCATCCCAAAACTGCGCCCACCCCATTGCTGGCAATGGAGAGAAAGCTTCGATACGTTGCACGATGCCACATGACGTCGCGAGTTTGACATGTCTGGTCTAGGGCCTTTGTCCTTTGGTGCTGGTGATGACCTATAAAGCCCTAAATGGCTTGGGTCCGGGATATCTGAGGGAACACCTGCTGCCGGCATCAAGCTCCCTTCGTCCTGTGCGCTCCCACAGGGAGGGCCTTCTCAGGGTGCCGCCGGTAAAAGATTGCCGGCGCATAACACCCAGGGGGAGGGCTTTCTCTGTGGGTGTGCCAGCCCTTTGGAACCAGCTGCCTGTGGAGCTTAGGACTGCCCCCGACCTTCGTTCATTTCGCCGGGACCTGAAGACCTGGCTCTTTGAGCTTTCTGGCCCAGGTTGAGAGTTTTTAATTGGGGTTTTTATATTTTTTCAGGGATCAAATTAATTATTATTAATTGTTTTTTAATTTTTGTATTGTATTGATGTTTTTAAACACCTTGTAAACTGCCCTGAGTCCTATGGGAAAAGGGCGGTATATAAATCTAATAAACTTAAACTTAAACTTAGTCTTTGGAAGCATTCTGCAGAATTCATGGGTTTTCCATGGTTTGGGGATTCTATAGACAGTACATAATATATGCTGTTGCAACCTCCATTGCTAAAGATCATGGGGATGGGAGTGAACAGAGCTGGGATGGATTATCCAACATTAGTACAAGTAGCCAGACAATCAGTTTTAACCCTCCTCAAGTTGTCTGCCTAGCAGCGTTCTCTTACAGTGTCAAGGCTAGTGTTACTTTGTCCTGCATTCTCTTTCTCATCTCTCAATAGCTCCAAAATGACCAACTCACAAGCTTTCCATTTTGTCTGTGTTGGCCCTGCCAACCCAGTGGACTCCAGCTCACTTGGTCCTGCCAAACCAGTGGAGTCCAGCTCAGCTCTCAGCATGATGAAAGCAGGCTCAGGACTGAACAGTCCTGGATGTGATTGTGAGCCAAAATGTAATGTTACTTTCTGCTTGATTGGGACATGTTAGAATCTCTTGACTAGGGGGAGTGCACAAGCATGCCCTAAATGTTTTAAAAATAGAGGAAGGCAAAACTATGAAAACCTGTAGTCTACACCGTGGGTCTCCAAACTGGGCAACTTTGAGACTTGTGGACTTCAACTCCCAGAATTCCCCAGCACAACTGGCTGGGGAATTCTGGGAGTTGAAGTACACAAGTCTCAAAGTTGCCCAGTTTGGAGACTCGTGGTCTACAGCAACTCTTTTCTCCATGGGCTGCCTGTCTTGGTGGCAACTTATTTCATGTACCAGCTTGCTGCCCTGACTAAGCAGTTAACAGAATATTTCCATCAAGCTATAAACCTGATGCTTGCTCCTGGGGAGGAAAGCCATAGCAAATCTAGACAATACACTAAAAAGCAGAGACATCACCTTGCCAACAAAAGTGCAAATAGTCAAGGCCATGGTCTTCCCAGTTGCATTGTATGGCAGTGACAGTTGGAGCATAAGAAAGCACCAAAGAATTGAGGCCTTTGAACTATGGTGCTGGAGAAGACTCCTGCGAGTCCCTTGGACTGCAAGGTGATCAAACCGGTCACTCCTAGAGGAGATCAACCCTGACTGCTCTTCAGAAGGTCAGATCCTGAAGTTGAAACTCAGATACTTTGGCCACCTAATGAGAAGGAAGGACTCACTGGAGAAGAGCCTAATGCTGGGAAAAGTGGAGGGGAATAGAAGAATGGGACAACAGAGAATGAGGTGGCTGGATGGAGTCACTGAAGCAGCAGGCATGAGCTTAAAGGGACTCCAGAAGATGGTAGGGGACAGGAAGGCCTGGAGGAACGTTGTCCATGGGGTCGCGATGGGTCGGACATGACTTCGCAACTAACAACAACAACAATAAACCTGATGCAGCTGAGTCTTGCTGTTAAGGATGGGATCCTTCGAAGGAGAAATCAAACTTGCCAACAAGCTAAGTCAACAGGCCTGGCACCAAGGGAAAGTCACCTATAGTGATTGGATATGAAACTTGGCACTTTAGCAAAGTGAGTAGAAAAATAACAGCATGGTTGTTGTTGTTGTTGTTGTTTTAAAAAAACTGCTTATATTTTTCAATTGGAGTAGGAGACTTTCAGCCTTGATTCAGTCACCTTTTCATCAGCTCTTATTTGGACAATTCAGAGACTGCTATGCTGCCATTCCTCGTACCTAATTTTAAAAGAGGTCCAAGGGGAAAATTGCACTAAAACCTTGAAGGAACCCAGGTGAAACCTGGCAGAGTTAAGTTGTTCTTAAGATCTGTCTTCTCTGTTATTTTCAACCCAAAGTTCTGCCATCCCACATCAAAAATATAGGAGCTTTTGAAGCTTCTCTGTTATAGTCTATGAACATTTAAAAAAAAATCACATCCCAAAGCATGTTAAATAGAGTTACCCTTGAATCAAAGACTTGAATCAATCAGAGCTTTCTTAAATACCAGTTCCCCAATTTGGATCAAAGTACAGTTGCTTGGCACAGCCCCAATTTGTAGATTTGCAGGATGTCTAAATATTTGAAAGTAATGTTGCAATATAAGTTCAGTTTTAAACTAAGATTAAGATAGAGTTGCTGGCTGTCCCTTATTCTGATAGGAATTTCATTCATTTTCACACATCACAACTTCATGGAACACAGCAGCTGACCCTTATTTCAAACACCCAATCTCCTTTGCTACTACAATACCCATGGGAACTCCTTTCTGCTGGGTAATGCACTGGGCTGTGTAACAACTACTCTGTTGTCTCTGATCCAGGCACAACACAAAGACATTTATTTTGTAAATTAAAGAGTCAAGATTTCACTCTTGACTGGTTCGTGATAAACTGCTTCTCTCTACAATTACCTTCTGATTGAAAATGTCTCCATATCATTCCAAGAATGCAAGTGAAAAAGAATTTTTTTATTTATTATTTTATTTTAAAATAAAATCCTTTGCTTTAAAGTATGGCTTTTATGACTTTGACTCAGCATAAGAAAGTTTTTTTTTTTTTTCTGAATGGTTCAGAGGCTGACTGAGGACCTATCTCTCACCTTTTCTATCTCTGACTTACAGGAGCTCCAGGCGAAGTATTTCAAGGGTGAAATCCTTGAAAATATCCAGCAGGGTTCATTCTGAAAGGCAGGGAGCATCCACAAGGGAAATCAAGAATCAGAATTACAGTCATGACTTCAAAATCAATTTCTGATAGTACCCATCTTCACTTTTCAAAGCCAACAGATTTGTTATTAATTTAAAACCTAGGCTAAATAAAATATCTCTTGCATAGTTTCCAGATTTTAAAGATGAGTTTGAGATGACAGTGAGAGACAGCTAAAGACTCACTAAAAGCTTCAAGTGCCATAACAATTAGCAGAAGTTGGTTAGAGGGAGACACTATTTTTTTTTTAAAAAAGGATGAATGGAAGCCAGTTTAGTGACATACATAATACCTAGGACATTGCAATATCCAATAAAAGTTTTCAGTGAAAAATCCTTGGGAGTAGGTCACTCCTTTATATATTTAGTCTCCCCAACTCAACTTCAGGACAGAGCCTTTTTCTTGTTCACAGCAGGAAAATGCCTATATTCCCCAGCTTTGCAGTGATCTAAGACTAAAGAATTGAAAGGGAGACTGATAAGATCCTCAAAGGAGGTGTAATGGACTTTGATTAACCATGCAAGTCTTCATTGGCTTCAGGTCACAGTCTGAATGGCTGTAAGAAGTTTTGACTGGAAGTTGCAACTCATGTACACTGAACAAATCAAATTGATGCAGTGTGTTGACTTAAATTTAAAGAGCCTTGGTGGAGCAGTGGGCTAATGCCTCCTTAAGTAACACCAGCTGCCTGCCATTAGTGCAGGTTCGCGTCCCACCAGGCTCAAGGTTGACTCAGCCTTCCATCCTTCCGAGGTAGGTAACATGAGGACCCAGATTGTTGGGGGCAATTAAGCTGACTTTGTAATAATGCCGCTTGGGGTGTGTGTGAAAGCCCTAATAAGCAGGCATATACATAGAATGAAGGCTACTGCTAAGCTTGTAAGCCGCCCTGAGTCTTCGGAGAAGGGCGGGATATAAATGGAATTAAAATAAAATAAATAAAAATAAAATTTAGTTCTGTTGAGCAGTTGGAACACAGGGATACTCTTATTGAATCAGATTGAAGATTCAAAATGAACCAATTCAACACACTGGAGTGAACAAGTTTTTTGAGTTGGTTCTTTAGGCATTTATTTTCTCAGGTAGGAGCTGTCCAAGGTCCTGTTTTGGTTTCACTTTTCTCCACCTGCTTCCCATGCCTGCTTCTTCTTCACCTTCCATGTACTTCTTGGCTCCACTTCTCTGTAGGCTTCTTCTGATACAATGACTAAACATTTTGTTTAATTTAACCCAACAATTTTTTACATTAATGTGAGAAACAAAGACAAGTTTTTAAAACCACATCTCTAATTAAGAATTGTTTTAAGGTCAACACTATTTTTGCAAGGGATAATAAGACTACCCCTTCTCCTAACCTCTAATTTCATGCATGTAAAGAGTTAATTTTCATTGTGAGAATTCATTTTTGAAAACAACATGAGTGTAAAACTACCAGGGAATTCACTGGTGTGAGGTGAGTTATGAAGTTGAAAAAACGTCTTAAAAGAAAGGAATAATAAACCAGTTCTATACAGCTGCCAAGAAAAATGTTCAAATACATTCAGACACAGATACAGGCACAGGAGTTGATTTATGTTTTATTTTTTGTGTGCGCGCGCATACCCTTGTCTCTCTTGGATAACCTGTTAAGATATAGGGATGGACAAACCTGAAATATGATTTTGTTCAGTTTCTCATTTCCCTAATGTTATACTTTTTTTCACCATACATTTGTGTGAGTTTGTACTAAAAAAAATGAATAAAAAATCTTTACACATTTCTCCCTCAAACATGCATTTCTGTATACCCTTTTCCTGAAATATGTGAAACAACATCCACTGAGAGAAGTAGAAACTGCAATTCACACATCTGTTGGAGCAGAGCTTTTTTTTTCCCTTTAAAATGCTGGTGTGGATTAGAAAAATAGAAAACAAATGCCTATTGGGTTACTTGGAGGTCTTAAAATCCTTCCATTTGGATGTTTTTGCAAAATATTTGACCAAATATAAAAGAATATAAGAGAACGCACTAAATGTTTTTATGTGTATCTTCCCCCACTACATGGATTTTATACTTTTGCCCAAATTACACAATTTTGTAAGATGCTTGAGGTTCTGAATTGTAGTAACTGGATATTAGTGACTTGTGGGTATCATTTATAACAGAAGAACAGAATTGGAAGGGTTCTTAGAGGTCATCTAGTCCAACCTCCTGCTCAGGCAGGAAACCCTATACCATTTCAGACAAATGGCTGTCCAGTCTCTTCTTAAAAACTTCCAGTGTTGGAGCATTCACAGCTTCTGGTGGCAGGTTGTTCCACTAGTTAACTGTTCTAACTGTCAAGAAGTTTCTCCTTAGTTCTAGGTTGCTTCTCTCCTTGATTAGTTTCCATCTGTTGCTTCTTGTCCTGCCTTCAGGTGCTTTGGAGAATAGCTTGACTCCCTCTTCTTTGTGGCAGCCTCTGAAATATCAGAACACTACTATCCTGTTGCTCCTAGTCCTTCTCTTCCTTAGAGTAGTTAAGGAACTGCAAAAATGAACAAATTTAACCCTTACTTTTTAATCCAGAGTATTCATGTACTAAGGGACGCAGTGGCTCAGTGGGTTAGGATGCTGTGCTTGTCAATCAGAAGGTCGGCAGTTTGGCGGGTCAAATCCCGAGTGCCGCGTAACAGAGTGAGTGCCTGTTACTCGTCCCAGCTTCTGCCAACCTAGCAGTTCGAAAGCACATAAAAATGCAAGTAAAAAAATAGGGACCACTACGGTGGGAAGGTAACAGCACTCCGTGCGCCTTTGGCGTCTAGTCATGCCGGCCACATGACCACGGAGACGTCCTCGGACAAGTGCTGGCTCTTCGGCTTTGAAATGGAGATGAGCACCAGCCCCTAGAGTTGGAAACAACTAAAGTAACTCTGGCCGAGCAGCATTCACGATATTGTAACCGAGTAGACTTTGAAATCGGTGAAAAAGAAAGAAGGAACTCCCAGAGTGGATGAACTTCATCTGCAAATGAGAATGTTTCATGGTGAGAAATCAATACCAAAGTACAGTCTGATCCTCAGAGGGCCTCTGCTGTATTATTTTTTTAGTACGAGGAGAAGACACTTCTATCCAAGTCACTGAGGACCTATGAACGAATTCAGTGATTTTATGCTGATTAGGTTTGGCCTGTAGCCAGGTTTCCAGCTTCTGGAGCAACACTGGTTAGCTAGGAGAGGCCCGTTCAACTCTGTTATAGCTGTATCTAAAGCAGACATGTCAAACACAAGGCCTGGGGGCCAGATCCGGCCCGTGAAGTGGTTTCATGTGGCCCGCGAAGCCATCCTGGAAACAGTGAGGGAACGGCCCCCACTGCCTTGGCCCTGGCCCAGAGACCCTCCTTCCGCCAGAGACCCTCAGATCTGTCCCACTCCTGCCCAGGCCCCCATAGGCACCCTTGATGCAAACGATGTAGAGCTGGCCACGCCCACCCACTAGGCCATACGCACTCTAGCCACACCCACCCAGTAGGCCACGCCCACCCTGGCCACACCCACCTGGCCCCTTGAGGGCAACCGCACTGCTGATGCGGCCCTCAATGAAATTGAGTTTGACACCCGTGATCTAAAGGATTGATTCTGGCAACTGACAGGTAGGAAAACAGCTGAGTCACTTTGCTTTCAAATGTGCGAACAACACCTCTGTCTCCCTGTTCCCCTCAACAATCTTACCCTCTAAAAATGAAATATTTCGTTTTGAGTGTTTACATAAGTGGCTCCAGTTTGCACACTCATTTGACAGATGCTGGGCAGGGCTCAGATGCAAAGAGTCTGTCACTCTAGCTTTTCCTACTGCCCTGTCCTTCCCCCATCTAAGGAAGAGTTCCAGAATCCACTGGCGTGAAAGAGTTCCAGAATCCACTGGCGTGAAAGAGTTCCAGAATCCACTGGCATGCAGGATTACTTTACAGAAGGTGGTCAAGGCCCTATTAGGCATCTTGTTTTGAAGGGTCCAACTGAAAAGTGATATTCCCCTTAGGAGAGAGAACTGGAACTCCCAAAGTTGCCCAATAATAGTTGGATTGAAATCGGTTAAGATAACAAGATCTCCTCCAGAAATACTTAGGAGAGAGAGCAACTGATGCTTTCTTACCTTTATGGTCAAGAATGGGAGGTGAAAGAAGCACAGGAAATAGTATGTATGGTAAAGTTCTGGAAGATTCTAAATAACAAGGAAAGTTCTCTCCAGAGTCTTTTTCAAGCAATGGATTGTTCCTTTTGGGGTTAAAATATTCATTTTCACCTACGTACCTTGCTTGTTGGCTTTTATAAGGCTGATAGAACAAGGACTGGGCATGTTCTCCCAGAATGCTCCCTTCATGCTCAGGAGTCACAAACCTCTCAGAATGCATTTTATTACAAATTAGAATTCAGATCAGTAGGCAAATCTGTGCTGCTCCTTGGTCTCCCATTGGTTCGGTCCCACCATTGAACTCAGTGGGCCTGCAAAATCGGTGATCGATCATTCAACGCTTCTGCCATTGTTAAATCTTTATTTCAGAGCTCAGTGCCAAGCAATAACATTCGATGTTAGCAGCTTTCTTTGAGCAAGCATTTGCCAGTGTATTAGGCTAATAAAGGACTTTTAAGGTAAACAATGCCCCAGAGTCACTTGAAAAGCCCATACGTCGGAAACTTGACACTCAGATTTATGGAGACTTTTGATTCGGAAGCAAATCAACGCAGAGGAAGTGATGCCTATTTCAAAGGGACTGGTCTAATTCATGAGTCCCCATCCCCAGGCTGTGGCCCAGTACTGGGCTGTGGCCCCTTTGACACCGCGCTGCCCAAGGGACAGGCGCAGATGCAGCTCCATTTGTGCAAATGGTGGGCACTCGCGTGCAAAGCTCCATTTGGGCTAATTTGTAATGAAATGCTTGCACACACCTGCCACTCACAGAGAACCATTTCTGCACCCTACCCCCCACTTGCCGGTCCACAAAGACAGAAAGGTTGGGGACCACTGGTCTAATTCACAATATTTTCCCCCTTTTTAGAGTATCTTCCTTTGAATGAACTAAATTGTTCTCAATTCAACCGAGCTGTTGTGAATGAAATGTTTCTGTGTTCTTCCTGACAAGAGAGAGGATCAGTGGGGGAAAGGAAAGACCTTCAGACCTCTTCGGCACAGGACATGATGAAGCACAGCTAACACAGCAGGCTGAAGCTCTGGGACCTCACTTTAGGCAGGAGATAGGACAAGGCCACTTTTGTTCATATGCCTGTAGCCAGGAGATTTGCTAATCCCTGTGGGTTGTGCCATTTGACCCTTGATTTTGCAATTCTCATCTGTTGCAGGAATGGCCAACCTTAAGGACCCAAACTAAAGGATGCCTGTTCCTTGTGGCATTGGTTTCCCAACTTCTTGAGGAGGATAACAAAATCACTAATGTAAGCACTATCATAGGATTAAAGGTAAAAGGTAAAGGTTCCCCCGCACATGCGTGCCAGTCGTTTCCGACTCTAGGGGCCGGTGCTCATCTCCGTTTCAAAGCCAAAGAGCCAGCGCTTGTCCGAGGATGTCTCCGTGGTCATGTGGCCGGCATGACTAGACGCCAAAGGCGCACGGAACGCTGTTACCTTCCCACCGGAGTGGTCCCTATTTTTCTACTTGCATTTTTATGTGCTTTTGAACTGCTAGGTTGGCAGAAGCTGGGATGAGTAACAAGCGCTCACGCGGTTGACTCAAAATGGACTCGTCACAGGGGTGGCGGGAGATGGGCTTGGGGTAAATCTACACCTTATTTTTGTATCTAGCGATTACGGGAGATTTCAGACCTGGCTTGATTTTACTGCAACCAACATCCTTAACAAAAGAGCCCTTTGCTTTAACCAAATGGAGTCGAAGGCTTTTCTTTCCTAAGGGACCAGATTGGGGCAGGCCTGACAGTTGCCTTCTTCAATCTTTTCCATGTCACCCACTGGTACCCAATGATGCAGTTTAGTCCTGGAGGACATTCACATCCCATCATCATCATCATCATCATCATCATCATCATCATCATCATCATCATCTTATGTAAATTAGTTTGTCTCTGCCATGCAAAGTTTAAACCCCAACTTTTCCATTGGGTGTTCCATTACCTGTTATAGCATCTTAATTGGGATAAATCTATGCATTTGTGGAACAAATGTTAGGCAAAAAAAATGACCTAGTTGCCAAGCTATTATTGAAAAAGAAAATATTATGGAGGAAAAACAAAGTTATTTCACAAAAAGTGACGGAGGGAATCTTTGACATATGATATGAGAGAGAGAAAGAGGAGAGAGAGAGATTGCAATATTACTAAGACAATTTCCAGAAAGTGAAACTTACCCACTGATAAGTAGATAATGACAGCATGTCACCAAGTTTTATGTCTTTGAAAATCTTAGCAAGCCTAAATGTGAGTGTATTTCTGCTGTAGCTCAGAATATCTTTCCTTTTCTTGGGCTTGGCACTTGCTTCAAGCTGCACATTTCTCCAGTTTCTTTCAACAGTGTGTTTGTGTGTGTGTGTGTGTGTGTGTGTGTGTGCGCGCGCGTGTGTCTGCATATGATCAAGTGTAATTTATAGACTGCCACTGCAGTTAAGAACAATATAAAAATCATTCTGACAAAAGGCAGATCTATAAATTTGGCAAATAAATCCAATGGCTAATCTCACTTCTGCCACAAGACCTTGCAATAAAGGCAGTTTGCACAGAGCATCCACCTGGCTAGATTGACTCACATCCATCAGCTTTAAAATCTTCATTGTTGTGTACCCAGTGCCTGGATAGTTCTTCTTCTTCCCTCAAATGCTGTCAGGGAAGGAAGGAAGGAAGGAAGGAAGGAAGGAAGGAAGGAAGGAAGGAAGGAAGGAAGGAAGGAAGGAAGGAATACAAATTTTGAACATGGGATTCATATCCAACAATATTTCATCTGAGCATGATTCCCTTTTTTAACCATATAGGGCTGAGTAAGGGCGTTATGATGGCATTATTCTCCAATGTTCTCCCCCTAAACCTCCTACTCATCATCTTGCTTGCTCACGGTCTCCCATGCTTATGGAGACATCTCTGCTTCAGCAGTTTTTGTCCAGGCTGGCCTTTCTTTTAGCTACAATGAAGTAATCACTTTGGACAGCGGACCGTGACAGATACTGAACTGCAATCAAGCCTCTCTTGTTATCTTCCCAAACTGTTCTCTGGGTCAATAGTTTTATTGCAGTGTGGAGTATAACTCGGCATCTACCCTTCCTGCATAGATCTGAGAGCTTCTCTGGAGTGACAGACTAAGTAACTCTCATAGTTACAATGCAATGCATCATGCTGGGGATCATCAGAGTGATACCTACAAGGTGACTAGTTCAATGGCTTTCCAGAGGCTGAATTGACATGGTGGGTAGGTGCTAGAGCAATGAGAAGTCCTCTTCCTGTCCCATGAGTTGCTTCTTTGGAAGCACCGTTGCCTAGTTCATGCTTCTCAAGTAGGATGGGGCTTTCAAGTTTCATTCTCTTCTACCTTAGTTCAAGGGATGGTAGAAGACTCGTGAAGGACAGATCTTATCTCGTCTCTTTCCCCTACAAATTCATACAAGTATATCCAGTCTCATTTCCACATCATTCTCTGATTTGTTTTTTTGTTTTGTTTTAACAAAGGAAATAACTCATAGGAAAATTCAGCAAACACTCCTGGGTCACTTTAAATGCTTTGCAAATTGATAGTGACATTGGCTTTCTTGGAGTCCAGTCCAATCCATCAGTTCCAAGGAACATAATGCCTGAGGCAAGGAGATGGGAAGGTTACTTGCTTGTGACCTGCTTTATTATCCAGGTTCAGAGATCTCAGCAGCTGGGGGAAGGAAATCTGGAGAGCTGTATGAAAGTTAGTGCATGGCTGTGAAAGTTGGACCATAAAAAAGGCTGAGCGCCAAAGAATTGAGGTGTTTGAATTATGGTGCTGGAGAAGACTCCTGCGAGGACCGGTCAGTCCTAGAGCAGATCAACCCTGACTGCTCTTTAGAAGGCCAGATCCTGTAGCTGAAACTCAAATGCTTTGGCCACCTAATGAGAAGGAAGGAAGGACTCACAGGATAAGAGCCTAATGCTGGGAAAGGTTGAGGGCAATAGAAGAAGGAGACGACAGAGAATGAGGTGGCTGGATGGAGTCACTGAAGCAGTAGGTGTGAGCTTAAAGGGACTCCAGAAGATGGTAGAGGACAGGAAGGCCTAGAGGAACATTGTCTGTGGGGTTGCGATGGGTCGGACATGACTTCACAACTAACAACAACATCAACAACACCTGTGAAAAGCAAGTAGGACAGGCAAAACCCAGGGCATCATCACTGATGTAGGACATTAAGCTTGCATGCCCTCTTGATACCTTCATAGTTTACATTCCAAAATGTAAGATGTAAATGTAAATTCTGGGGGCTGCCAAGTACTAAGTAGGGAACTCAGCTTTCTTCATTCAACATGGGATGATGACTTGTTTTCTATGTCCAGCATAGAATCTATTTTTCCCATAACATGTTTGTAGCTTTTCATTTTTAAATCCCCTTTTAGATTAATCTTGGTCTTTTCTGGGAAAACCTGGTCCTTTTCCACGACACCTTTGAGACACAATCTATCCATAGAGGCAGGCACTCTTAATTTCTTGGTCCATCGTTCCGTTATGCCAAACGTTGAAGTATTTTGCTCCATACTGCATTAGTAAGTCAAATTTAAGCGCTCTTCTCCTATAATTGTAATATTTATTTCCTTCTAGTTCCCTCTAGTGTCCAACTTTCAAAGTCCCATCCTGTCATGCTTTTTAAAAAAGAAAAGAAAAAGAAATCAAAATGAAAGCATTTTCCCCATGGAACGGATTCTTATAATTATAACTTCAAATTTTGGGGACTCTTAGTTCTTTTGCAGTTTTCTAAAATCGGAGTTATAATTTCCTTTTGCTGCTTATTCCAGTTTTGTTTTCGTTGTGTTTTTTTTTTAAAAAAAAGGTCCTTAAACTTGCATGTAAAATTGTTTCACTAAGAATTGAAGGAAATTTCAAAAAAGTGATTAGAAAAGGAAGTGTGCAAACTTATTGTCCTTGCAAGGATGCCAACCACAGTCTGAGCAAGATGGCCATTCTCTCATCTCCCAAAGATGCTGTCTTGATGTCTTTTGAGAGGAGCAACTGTACAGACCATTCCTGGGTGATCTCAAGGCTGCTCACTGCCTTTTTGTTCTGCTGCAGTCTCTGGATCTGTTTTAAGCACAGCTATCCTCAGTTGGTCATTTCTTCCCTGAAAATCCTTTTGAACTCTTTTCCTCTTCATGAAAGTTGACATCTGGGCAAAGAGAGTAGAACCTCCATGCTCTACATGAAAAGGCTTCTTTTTCAGCACTGGAAAAATAAACATGTGAGCCCCATTACTCAAGGATTTGCAGAGTTGCTGCAATTAACAACTTACAAACAAATTATTTAACCAAGGTAGATTAGCTTTGATTGACTATAATGAAATATGGGTAGCTTTTACTTGGACTTACATACCACTTCACAGTGCTTTACAGCCCTCTCTAAGTGGTTTACAGAGTCAGCACTTTGTTCCCAATAATCTGGGTCCTCATTTTACTGACCTGGGAAGGAGGGAAGGCTGAGTCAACCTTGAGCTGGTGAAAAATGAAGTGTCAAATTGCAGGCAGCCGGCAGGCAGCAGAATGAGCCTGCTATACTGCATTCTAACCACCATGCCACCATTGGATCATGATGATGTAGAACAGTGATGGTGAAGCTTTGAGAGACCGAGTGCCCAAACTGCAACCCAAAACCCACTTATGTATCGTTGGGTGCCGGGTGGGAGTGGCCCATTGGGTGGGTGTAGCCCATTGGGTGGGCGTGGCCCATAGAGTGGGCATGGCTGCGGTGGTAACGGCAGTCTGGGTGGGACTAAAAAGTTCAATCAATCAATCCAACTTTGCAAGATCTTTTTTTTCCCCACGAGAAGTTGAAATTGACTGATTGATTGACCTTTTTTTTTTGCACACGGTGGCGGAGGCCGAAAGTGCAAAGGTTTTATAAAACCCAGCTGAAAGCCTAGGGCTGGGGCGACGGTGCACGTGCCCACAGAGAGGGATCTGCTTGTCACCAGTGGCACACGTGGCATAGGTGCACCACCACGGATACAGAAGAATTATAAATGTACGTGTCTGGTATACATAGGCCTGGTATAGAAGTGATGGCTGATTAATCTTTTGTTGTTGTTGTCTTTAAATGTTGTTTATTTTTATATATATTTGGATGAAGTTAATAAAAGCAAAAAAAATAAAAGCACTAAATTAGTAATGGCAAAAGCAATCATCCATTTTTTCAGTATCTCTGTGTGTGTGTGTGTGTGTGTGTGTGTGTGTGTTCTGTCTCTCTTTCTCTCTCCCTTCTTCGCTCCCAACTTATAAAGCGATACTGAAATGAGATGGGTAATCCAAGGGTCAACCTCAAGGGAAGAGATTACAATAATATCGGACTTCCATCCCACCGTCAGCCAGGGAAGCCACGTGATGGCTGCACCTGATTCAGAAACAGTAAGCACAGCTTAATCTGTCCTGGCATCCCACCGCAGAGAAGCCAACGGGATGTGGCATAATGTTGCACAGAATAAGAGAAACTAGATGAAAACCTGGAGCAAGAATGACACCACCAAGCAGTCTAAGAATAGGTGCCCACAAGCCTAAAAGTAAGATCTTTACCAGCCCAAATCAGGCACAGACAGAGAGACAGACAGACAGAGTGTTTCTCATAAATGAAGGACGATACATGTCCCAGGATAACGCATATGTGTTTCGTAGCAGCTGATGAGAGAGAAGTTCCATGACTTTAACATCTACAGGAAAGGAGGGAATCAGACCAGGAGGATCCGCACCAGGTAGTGAGTGTAGGGCTTCTACCACTTTAAATTAGAGACTATCTATCCAATTTTATTCCTTCTGAATTCCTCAGCTCACTGGTCCACATCTTGTTCTTCCCAGGGTTAATAAAATTGAGCCAAAGGTTTCACAAAGACGCTTGCATGATCTTCGCACACTTTTCTTTTAAGATGTGCATTTTCCATGCACATTTTTCAAAGCATCTGTTCTCTTTTCAAAGTGTCTTTTGCTGTTGCTGGAAGATGACCAGAGTCTGAAAAGGGCAGATCTGGATATGTGCATATTCTTTTTGAGTAATCGTATATATTGGCAGGGATGCGGTGGCTCAGTGGATTAGGACGCTGAGCTTGTCGATCAGATGGTTGGCAGTTTGGCGGGTCGAATCCCGAGTGCTGCATAACAGAGTGAGTGCCTGTTACTCGTCCCAGCTTCTGCCAACTTAGCAGTTCGAAAGTACGTAAAAATGCAAGTAGAAAAATAGGGACCACTCTGGTGGGAAGGTAACAGCGTTCCGTGCGCCTTTGGCGTCTAGTCATGCCGGCCACATGACCACGGAGACGTCCTTGGACAAGCGCTGGCTCTTCGGCTTTGAACCGGAGATGAGCACCGGCCCCTGGAGTTGGGAAATGACTAACACGCATGTGCGGGGGAACCTTTACCTTTATATATTGGCAGGGAGAATGTCTTTGTTAAAAAACAGTTGTGATTGACTGCATTTCTCTCTTTTTTTTTTTACCTTTAGTCAGAACAAAGGAAGAAAAATGTGCTTTTTAATAAGTAGAAGAAAAAGTCAAAGATGTTATGACATTTTCTATCAGTATGGGGGCTAAAGGCAATTTTGTGAAGGAATCTCATTTGGAAAATTGCTGAAAAACAAGGCTGATTTTATTTGATTGTAAGCATGATTGATTTATTTGCTATTTGCTAGAGCAGCTACAGCATTAAGAATCAGAATAAATAAGTTGGCATATTAATGAATATCTTCGGTTGAACAATTATGACTGCCCCAACCCTGAGTGTCATGGTTCCAACAGATGAAACTCTTCAAAAGAACTTCAAGGCATTGTTTACCTTAAAGGATCTTTCATTCGAGTAGCATCATATCGGCACTTACATAAACGAAGCCAAAAACTGAATTCCCCTCCCCTGGGCACATAGTATCAAAGCACAATTCCCTCCCCCAATTTGCAGTCATAAATCACATGCCCCAATAAGCTTGAAGCGCTGGCTTCCTCTCCAGCTCTCCAGCCACCCAATTCTTTATGAGCTATGAGCTCAGTAACCTTGATTCTCACGCTAGGTTCAGTGTTGTTATGTCTACCTGGACTCTTATTCACATCCCCCCCTCCCCAGCATCATCTAATTCTAAAAGCAAAAGGAAGAAAATGGCTACATTTCCAACTATTGTCAGTGCAAAAACATCCGATGTTAGCAGTGTTGACACTGAGTTTATGTGGAGTTGATTTGAACCTGTATCTTCCTGGTTATAGTTCAAGACCTTAATCACTATACTGCACCAGATCACATGAGTGTGTTATTCTAGAATTTTAATCTTTAGATTGCAATCAGATGTCTCAGTGTATTCAAGGAGTCTTAGTTTTGAGTAAACATATCTATAGCAATGAGCAAATCTATAAATTTCAGTTTCTCATTTTTCACTGACATTAAATTCTGCTCAATCTTGTTTTGTATGCCAGTTTATAAATGGGACATATGTCTACTTTTCTTTTTAAAATGTTTCTATGTATTTTCTTTTGAATCTTCCTGATAATATATTGCATATGCATCTTGTTCAGGTATTTTCTCCAAATGTAAGAGTTTTGTCTCTATTTGCATATGTATTCTGGCTATCCTATAGGATTAGGAAGTAGGATATTATAGGTAAAGGTAAAGGTTCCCCCGCACATGCGTGCTAGTCATTTCCGACTCTAGGGGCCGGTGCTCATCTCCGTTTCAAAGCCGAAGAGCCAGCGCTTGTCCGAGGACATCTCCGTGGTCATGTGGCCGGCATGACTAGACGCCAAAGGTGTACTGAATGCTGTTACCTTCCCACCGTAGTGGTCCCTATTTTTTCTACTTGCATTTTTACGTGCTTTCGAACTGCTAGGTGGGCAGAAGCTGGGACGAGTAACAGGCGCTCACTCTGCTATGCGGCACTCGGGATTCGACCTGCCAAACTGCTGACCTTCTGATCGACAAGCTCAGCATCCTAACCCACTGAGCCACCGCGTCCCTTATGATACTATACATTTCTCTAAATAATGAATAGAAAAAAAGAATAATAGAGGACAACATTGTTCTGTAGATTATATCTGTTCAGGAATTGTTCTGGAAAGTAGGAGAGGAAAAAAAGGAAGGAAGGAAGGAAGGAAGGAAGGAAGGAAGGAAGGAAGGAAGGAAGGAAGGAAGGAAGGAAGGAAGGAAGGAAGGAAGGAAGGAAGGAAAGTGGTGCAGTGACAAGCACCTATGGAGAAAATCTTTGATAATCATTTCTGTGATAAAACCCTGAAGAACTATTCTGGATTAATATTATCTATAAAACATCAAAATGTTAATTAATTTTAAAATGAATATCCTTTTAATTTTGAGACTCAGTTCCTTTGTTAGAAATATAGAGATAGATACCCATACACAGACCTATTTACATTTCATGGTGGTTTTACAGGACCTGACAAGTGTTATAGTTAGAAAGGAAAAGATGTATTGTCTCAGGTAATCATGCACAGCTTCTGCTCATTTGCACATGAACATGGATATGGAAGGATGCATCCTTCTTATAAGCTTCAGTCGGGCTGCTTTGTGGGATAAAGCCCCAGCAATCCTCATGTATAGCAGTCTAAAACCATTTAAAGGGATAAAAGGGAAGTGTACAGAAAAGAGAGAAGCCACAGAAATTATGTTAGAAAGTTCATTGTTGGGATGATCCAGTATACTGTACTGCATTTTGTACTATTTTTTTCTCTGAAACCATTATCATGTATACAAGATAGGGGAAAGTGTCTGTTTTTGTGTGTATTTGCTTTAAATAATATGCAAAAGAATGAAATGGTATAAACAGTGAATGCTTGCAACATGGACTTGGATGTGCTATTAACCTTGAATATAGTTGAATATAGTATATCATATCAGTTCTAGACTTTTAAAAGCTACACATTTCATCTCTCTGGATAAATAGCTTCAATTTTTCTTTTACTCATTCTTTCTTTGAACATATCATATTCCTTCCATCTTATTTCTGATGATGTGTGTGACTGTTCTAAGACTGAACTAAATTCTCACCTATCCATTGCTAAAAACAGGATATATTCTCCAAAAAACCCCCACTTCTGCTGCACTTGGAGGATCATTAAATTTCTCTGTTTCCAAAAGGATAGAATTAGCTTTTTGCCACAAAACTGTGATAAACATGTCAGATTTCAAAAGGCCAAGAAATTCTTTCTTGTTAAAGTTAACAAAGTTCCATAATCCGGTATACATTTGAATGCAAAATATTATTTTTCCTCCCTTCACCCTTAAAGTTGGCTTTTGTTCAGTCACCCAATCCTACGTTTTTCAAACCCTCCTGATTTTTCAGCTAATTATGTGTGCCTCTTCCACGTGGGAAGTTGGTATCGCAATGACAGAGGAGAGAGAAACGCGACGGCGAGAGCAGGTGACTGAATCACGAAAAACAGCAAGGTCTCCACTTTTTGAAATAGTGTCAAAAAAAATGTTGTGATTATCATTTTCAAAAATACATTTCCTGCACCTTTGAAAGTGCTGATGGGGAGTTATTCCGAGGTATTTTGAGTTTTGCTTTGCTCGGATTTTAACAACCATGCAGGAAAGTTTCTTCCAACAAGACTGTATTTCTGTAGTTTTGATGGGAGGAAAAATGCCTGACTTGCTTTAGAACTGAAGCCGATTCCTGTAATGGAATGTTTTTAGGAGACACCATGTGTGTGTTCATCAGTTATGTATAAAAATCTTCTCCTGCTCTCTCTCTCTCTCTCTCTCTCTCTCTCCCTCTCTCTCTCTCTCCTCCTCCTCCTCCTCCTCCTCCTCCTCCTCTCCCTTCTGAGAGAAACAGATTGTGGACCCAGGTCTCAATTAATTCCAGCCCATCAGACATTTGTTCATTTTGGGTCTTTCCTTTGAGTTCATACTGATGAAAAATTTAGAAATGCCAAATGTCCTGTGTGAGAGCTGTCATCCTGATTTAGGAGCCCATTCCTGATGGGAACTGCTATTTTCTCAAAGGGGAAGTTGAAAATGTATCTCCAGTGAAGGAACAGAACAGAATAACAGAACTGAAAGGGACCTTGGAGGCCAGTCCAACCCCTTGCTCAAGCAGAAGGCCCTATACCAGGGGTAGGCAACCTTGGCTCTTTTATGACTCGTGGACTTCAACTCAGGAATGGCTGGCTCAGGAATTCTGGGAGTTGAAGTCCACGAGTCATGAAGGGGCCATAGTTCCCCCATTATGGCTCAGGAATTCTGGGAGTTGAAGTCCACAAGTCATGAAGGGGCCACAGTTCCCCCATGCTGGCTCAGGAATTCTGGGAGTTGAAGTCCACGAGTCATGAAGGGGCCATAGTTCCCCCATTATGGCTCAGGAATTCTGGGAGTTGAAGTCCACGAGTCATGAAGGGGCCATAGTTCCCCCATGCTGGCTCAGGAATTCTGGGAGTTGAAGTCCACGAGTCATAAAAGAGCCAAGGTTGCCTACCCATGCCCTATACCATTTCAGACAAACGGGTGTCTAGTCTTTTCTTAAAAATCTCCAGTGTTGGGAAATCCACGACCTCTAGAGCACCAAGGAACCTTGATTTCAACCCTGAGCTATGGTACAAATATTCTCCTCTCTCGGTGCTTCTAAACTGTTTGAAGGTCTCAGGAAACCAAATAACCATCTCCTGGAATGTTGCCGTTGAGAAGGAGTTACCCTATGACATTTCAGACAAATCGTCGTTCAATTTTTTTTTCTTAAAATGCTCCAGTGATAGAGCTCCCAGAACTTCTGGAGGCAAGCTGTTCCACTGGTAAATTGTTTTCACTGTCAGGAAATTTCTAGAACTTCTTAGTTTTAGGAACACCAGGAAGAATGGTGAAGGCTGAGCAGCTGGCCTTGATGGCACTGGCTTTTCATTTCACCCATTTTTGTGCCGCTCTTGTTTTACAGACTACTTTAATTGTTTTTAAGGCAGCATAGGCATCAATTTGAGATTTAATTAAACCCTCTTTTTTTTGCACGTGGGCTCCATATGGCTAATTAGGTATAGTTGAGTTATTTTTTTAAAAAAAAGTTAACTCAGGTGTACAAAACAGGGCCAAAATATTTTCATATCACCCTATTTTCCCCCTTGTCTTTATATCATTTCACATGATGTCTTCCAATGACTATCTGATGATCTGGCAAATTCATATTTTTCTTTATATCGCCCAAAGCAAACTTTTTTTTTGTTTATAAAGAACAGTTTTGATTGCAAGAGGGAATGAACCAAGTTGCAGCAAGAAAGCTGGCAACATCTCATGCACTTTCTCAGGATAGTTTATTCCCAAAATAAGCAGGAAATGTTACCAGCTGCCAATGAAATTCTCTGAGTTAATCTCCAGGGTTACCTTAATGGTTTTACATGATATGGATCCTGTTTTGAATTACATTTGAGGGAGAACATTTTAGAAAATAGGGATTAAAAAAGTGTTTTCTCACTTGAACTTATGCCACCATTTGGCAAGTGCATGTAAGAAGTTTTCCCCCACTTCTGTAGTGTGAATAAGTGGAAATAATTGTTCAGTTCGGCTTTGGAAGACTTAGAAGTGGCAAAGAAATTCAAAGCAGAAAAGTGAACCTGCAAATCAGGTGATGTTCACACAGGATAGTGAGCACCATCAAAGGGAATCTGGAGAAGGAAAAATAGTTTTCAGAGGACTCCTAAGAAGATGGGCCTCATGATTAAGATAGGAGTTACATGCACTCCAAACCAAATAACAGAATATCAGAGTCAGAAGGGACCTTAGAGGTCTTCTAGTCCAGCACCCTACTCAAGCAGGAAAGCCTATACCAGGGGTAGGCAACCTTGGCTCTTTTATGACTCGTGGACTTCAACTCCCAGAATTCCTGAGCCAGCCATGCTGAGGAGAAATGGAGAGGTTTCCAAGCTGAGCCATGCTGGCTCAGGAATTCTGGGAGTTGAAGTGCACGAGTTATGAAGGGGCCAATGTTTTCCTCATATTGGCTTAGGAATTCTGGGAGTTGAAGTCCACAAGTCATAAAAGAGCCAAGGTTGCCTACTCCTGGCCTATACCATTTCAGACAAATAGCTGTCCAAACTCTTCTGAAGGCTAAGTGTTTTCAATGAATGGAAATATCTCCTTAATTCCAGGTTGCTTCTCTCCTTCATTAGTTTCCATCCATTGCTTCTTGTCCTGCCTTCAGGTGCTTTGGAGAATAGGTTGACACCCCACACACACCTTCTTCTCTGTGGCCTTATTGAAACACTTCAGTCATGTCACCCCTAGTCCTTCTTTCAACCAGATTGACAGTTTGTGATTTTGGATTGAACCCATTCCAAGCAATGCTCACAGAAGACCAAGAGTATTGCAAGAACTGGTTTTCAAAATTGCAGCATGTATGGATATGTCCCAAGGTCTTTTTTTGCTGCTCATGTGAACTGATTAAAGAAAAATAGCTCTCCTCCTATATAAAATCTCTTTTGGTGAGGTTCACCTGGAAACCACCTTCACATTTGTGTGGTTTCAAGGGAGAAATCATTTCATCCCTGCAGGCATTTAAACTTAGATCTTTTCACTCCTGGGCTACTTTACTGCCTTGGGAAAAAGATACATCTTATCCTCTGCTTGGTACAATTACTTCGTTTTTGTTTCTAAGTTAAAGTTATGCAAATACTTTATGTTTTACAAGGCTGTGTTTGTGCTGCTTCTATAATTTTAGCTATTTTTTAGATTTATTTTGTAAATCATTGCGAGAATGATTGTGACGGGATGAACTCATAAATAAAGTATATAAATAGTTCCTTTTTTGTATAAAGTATTCTTAATTGGGTTCTATTTGATGCTTTACATCAGGTTAGGAAAGCTGTTGGAATTTTTTTACAAGGGGAGTTTTCTTCCTGGAAACTGATCTATCTCATCTGAGCAGATTCATAATTAATTCAGCACTTCCCATGCTTTTCCTGTTTGCAAATTGCCATTGAACAGAAGGGTAATGTTTAAGAACATGTTATTTGGAATTATAACACTCATGTTTCATGGAAGACATAAAAAGCTATGGATTGCGACGAGCAATTTGCTCTGGTCTATGTATCAAGTAATTGCTCATCATGTAGAGTCTGCCCAATTTACAGTTTGGTTCAGGATTGATTATTTATGCTACTTGCTAATTTTTACTTAATGAGACACAATATTCCAAGGTGATGGGGAACACAAACACATTTGGGACTTGACTCAAAGCTCTGCTTCATTACAGCTTCATTTGTTTTTAGAAAGATTACACACTTGCCTTCTGGGCTCATTTTCGCGAGCATGGTGAGGATTTCGAATGCAATCATTGTTTTTCCTCCTAGGCCAAGGAACAAATGGAATAGGGCTATTTGATCTTGGGAGGGACATCACAGTTCATCTGGTCCATCTTTTGGTCTGGGCAGAAGTCATCTAAACCCTTTATATATGTGGGTCAATATAAAAGGAAAAAAGGGACATTGCCATACTGTAGGTGTATATTACAGGCCACCCAACCAATCAGAAGAAATAGATAAACTCTTTGCCAACAAGTTACCAAATGTATGTAGGTAGCATACCATAGTAGTAATGGGAGACTTCAACTACCCTGATATCAACTGGGAGACAGACTGTGCAGTGAGCAAGAGATCAAACAGTTTCCTAACCAACCTAGCCGACAACTATATCATCCAAAAGGTGGAGGAGGGAATTAGATGTAAAGCCATACTGCACCTCATTCTTACTAATAGAGAAGAAGTGATAGAGGGAGTTGAAGTTGCCGGAACCTTGGGCAAAAGTGACCACGTCATACTGGAATTTAATATAATGCAAATACTAGCAACAGAAAACAGTGTCTTGAACTTCAAAAGAGCTGACTTTAACAAATTCAGAAAGATTGCTGGCAGATAACACCCAGGGGGAGGGCCTTCTCTGTGGGTGCACCTGCCCTTTGGAACCAGCTGCCCGTGGAGCTTAGGACTGCCCCTGACCTTCGCTCATTCCGCCGGGACCTGAAGACTTGGCTCTTTGAGCTTTCTGGCCTGGACTGAGAGTATAAATTGGGGTTTTAATTGGATTTTAATTGGGGTTTTATATTTATTCAAGGTGTAAATGTAATTATTTTAACTGTTCTTAATTTTTGTAATTGTTGTATTATTTTTAAAACCTTGTGAACCGCCCTGAGTCCTACCGGAGAAGGGCGGTATATAAGTCTAATAAAGATAAAGATAAAGATAAAATCAAAGGTATAAGTACAGATTAGGTGAGACCTGGCTCAAAAACAGTAACTGTGAGAGGGACCTTGGAGTCCTAGTGGACGATCACTTGACTATGAGCCAGCAATGTGCAGCAGCAGCAGCCAAAAAAGCTAATACAATCTTGGCATAGAATCAAGATCACACAAAGTATTCGTACCGCCTTATAAAACCCTGGTAAGGCCACACCTGGAGTACTGCAGCCAATTTTGGTCACCATACTAAAAAAAAGACGTTGAGACTTTGGAAAAAGTTCAGAGAAGAGCAACGACGATGATCAAAGGCCTGAAGACTAAAACATAAGGAGAACGTCTGCGGGACTTGAGTTTGGCTAGTCTAAAGAAAAGAAGAAATAGGGGAGACATGATAGGAGTATTCCAGTACCTGAGGGGCCGCCACAAGGAAGAGGGGGTTGGGTTGTTCACCAGAGCACCAGAGGGAAGGACGAGAAATAATGGTTGGAAACTGATCAAAGAGAGAAGCAGCCTGGAATTAAGGAGAATCAACCACTGGAACAGCTTATCCCCAGAGATCGTGGGTGCTCCATCACTGGAAATTTTCAGGAAGAGACTGGACAATCATCTGTCTGAGATGGTATCGTGGGCGCTCCATCACTGGAGGTTTTTAAGAAGAGACTAGAACAGGGGTAGGGAACCTGGGCTCTTTTATGACTTGTGGACTTCAAATCCCAGAATTCTTGAGTCAGCATGGCTGCTTCAGGAATTCTGGGTATTGAAGTCCACAAGTCATAAAAGAGCCAAGGTTCCCTACCCCTGGACTAAACAGTTACTTGTCTGAGATGGTCTAGGTTCTCCTGCTTGAGCAGAGGGCTGGATTAGAAGACCTCCAAGATCCCTTCCAGGTCTGTTCTATTCTATTGTTTCTGATAGATGGAAATCCAACCAGCCAGTGTTCATAAGCACTTTTTAATATATATATTTTATTAAAGTTTATTATAAGATAAAATACAAATAGAAACAAAGGTTAGGAAAGTTAGAGAAAAGAGAAGGGTACAGAAGGAAAGGAAGAGGAAAACAAAGCAGTCGGCAAGAGTAGCAAAAGTAGTATCAAGTATATCAAGTATCAAAGTAGTAAAAAGAGTAGCAAGAGTACCAAAGGAGACCTCTTGATTCTATTAAGCAAAAATCTCCAGGGCTGAATTCAAGAGCTTCTACTGTACATGCAGTAAACATTGCCTACTACCAAACTACAAAACTTTTCCAGAGAGTTAATGTAAAATCAATGCAACCCAAATTCTCCAGCACCATCTCTGAATCCCTGAAGAAGATATATCTCACCCTTCCCAACTAGGATGGTCTTGTTTGGCTTGTTCAGTCTTTGTTTCATTAGCAAATTGATCTCATAGTCCCCCAATTTTATTGTCTAGTGGTAAGAGTGAAAATCACTTCTAAATGATGGAGACTTACTCACTTATTGTTGTAAGGGCTAATGAATTTGGCCTGTAAGGCTAAGAAAGTCTTTTTAGTGGGCTAAACGTTAGCTTAGCATTGCAGAATTACTGATGTGTATGTGACCCAGGATTTTGGCAAATGTTGTACTAGAAGGCAAGAAGAAAGATGGTCTTGGGTGACCCAGATGAAGGTCTGTCTGCCAAGGGAGCTCTTATCCTTGAACCACTATTGAAGAATAACAATTAAAACACCAATTACATAAGGAGGCTAAAACATATAGGGAACGGTTGCTGGAATTGGGTATGTGTAGTTTAATGAAGAGAAGGGTGAGGGGTGACATGATAGCAGTGTTCCAATATCTCAGGGGCTGCCCCAAAGAAGAGGGAGTCAAGCTATTCTCCAAACCACCCGAAAGCAGGACAAGAAGCAACGGATGGAAACTAGTCAAGGAGAGAAGCAACCTAGAACGAAGGAGAAATTTCCTGACAGTTAGAACAATTAACCAGTGGAACAACCTGCCTCCAGAAGTGGTGAATGCTCCAACACTGGAGGTCTTTAAGAAGAGACTGGACAGCCATTTGTCTGAAATGGTATAGGGTTTCCTGCCTGAGCAGGGGGTTGGACTAGATGACCTCCAAGGTCCCTTTCTTCTTCTTCTTCTTCTTCTTCTTCTTCTTCTTCTTCTTCTTCTTCTTCTTCTTCTTCTTCTTCTTCTTCTTCTTCTTCTTCTTCTTCTTCTTCTTCTTCTTCTTCTTCTTCTTCTTCTTCTTCTTCTTCTCTTTCTTCTTCTCCTTCTCCTTCTCCTTCTCCTTCTCCTTCTTCTTCTTCTTCTTCTTCTTCTTCTTCTTCTTCTTCTTCTTCTTATTATTATTATTATTATTATTATTATTATTATTATTATTATTATTATTATTATTATTATTATTATTATTAATCACAGCACTGTAATTTCCACCAACAGTTCTTTCTGTTAATGAGTCAGAGTGTATTGAGGTCAAAATGGTGCCTGATCCTATTTCGTGCTGTTGCATTCACTGGCTGCAGATTACATCTCTTTCTTCTTTTTGAGCAAAGGTGGGCTGGAGGAGGAGAACCACCCCAACACAACTCAAAAAACCTTATTGGGCATGAACGTCTATGGAGATTCTCAATAAATTCAGGTCATGGTTGTCTCAAAGATGCTTTTTCCAAAAGGCAACTGGATTGGACTGAGGTTAGTTAGAAGCTTCTTGGATGAGAAGTGAAACCATTTTCAAAAGAAAGGCAAGGAAACATGAAAACCAAAACAAAAAAAGCCCAGATGCCTTTTTGGAAAAAGCACCTTTGGGACATTGGTCATGAAATTGATTGCTCTGGACATCCTGAGGCATTGT
>NC_138207.1:95843276-95885852 GCF_964194415.1 Vipera berus | reverse complement strand
AGGGTAAAAAATATATCTTCAAATAAGTCCTTCTAGCAATTCCAATTCCCATAATCCTTATTACATTATTGTCTCTTACAGTTATGTGACTAAATCTTCAGGCTTGATTCATTCGTCCAAAAGTAGCACGCCTCTTCCAATTTCTGGCCTTCTCCAGTGATAATGAAATTTGACCCACTCCTGTATCTTTCACATCTGCCTGCGTTAACCCTTCAGCAACTTGCAGGTTCTCTCTGGAACGTTGAGACTCTCTCTCACCTTTTTTCTTGGTAGATTCCAAAGATGGTATGGGGACTGCTTTTAAAACATTACTGTAGAAATCACGTGCCTGAATCTCCGTAGTGAAACAGTACCTCGTACCTTCATAGGTCACCACCATCCCCACTGGTATTTGCCATCTAAACTTAATATCACGTTGTCTCAATTCTTGTGTCAAAAAAGCAAATTCCTTCCTTTTTCTTAAAATCTTTGCAGGAATCTCTTTTAAAATCAGAACTTTTTGCTCAGCAATTACAAAATCAATATTGTAGGAGGCCTGGATAACTTCATTTCTAATCATTCTCTTTGTAAAATAAACCACCACATCTCTGGGTAGTTTCCTTTGTCTTGCGATCCACGAGTTAACACGGAAGATTTTATCTATATCTTGCATTATTTCATCTGCTGGTCGCTTCAACACCCCTTCCAAAGCCTCAGAAATCATTTTCTCCAAATTTTCCTTAGGATTTTCTTTTAGGCCTCTGATTCTTAAAGCAAACTCCATCTGAGAATACTGTGTCGAAATCAAGTCATAGTCCATTTTCTCTATTACATTTTCAGTTTCTGTCATTTTGGCTTCCAGTCTAATATCATTTTGAGCAAGATCTTCCACTCTGTCATCCAAAATCTCAATACTTTTAACCATGCCCTCTATTGCAGATGTGATGTCTGCTCTCATTTCTTTTAATTTCTCTGTAAACTTCTCCTCCAACTTTTTCTCCATTATCTCAACAAATTGCTGCATTTGTTTTTCCATAGTCTCTTGCAACAGATTCTGCAAATCTTTTGCTGTAAAAGCTGATACCGATTCAGATGCAGAGGACAATGAAGTTTTCACCGAAGACTGCTACCTCAGGGCAGGAACTTTAGACGATATAGCCGCCATTTTCACCCTCTATTGTTAACTACGCACTTTCACATGCAGATTCAGCAAAGTCCATTGAGTTAAAGATCAAAGCATCATCTTCACCAAAATCTCCTGCATCGCTCTGCCTGCGTCCTCGTTCTCAAAAGCTCTTCCTTGCTAGCAGGGATGGTTGCGAATGCCCTGTTCTGCTCCAAAAAAACCCGGAGCAGAGACGCCTTGCAGTCCGGAGCATGCCCAGGCTTCGGGGGGGGGGGCTCAATCCTTCCGCCGCCAAAACTCTAAGTTCTGGCGGCCCCGGAGAGCTCTACCCCTACCTGGACGCTCACCCCCTCCTCTTCTCCCGAGGTGGGGGCTTCCGAGCCGCCGAACAGCTGATTGGCACTGTTTTCGGCAACTCTACGGAGCCGCGAGGCTGACAGCCAAGAAATGGCTGCCTCCAGCGTCGCCTTGCCATCCGGAAGCATCTGTCATGAATCTCTCTTGCTTGAGATACACTATTACTGATAAAGTGAGTGTTTCCACAGTATTTCGTGCAAATTTGATCTTGTGGTATTCCCTTGCTTGGAGTATAAGCACATCTCTTATCTCTTGGAGGAACTATTAGCATTTATGAGATTTAAAATGTAAGAACAGGAAGACCAAGGAGGTCAAAATGGCCTCCAGATCTAAGACATTACCTTGAAGTATCAAAACTCTGGGGGGTTTTTTTCCCCCTTCACAGGCTGATTTCTTTCCCTTTCTGTGAAAACACTGCAGCAGAATTTGAGTGAAATTCCTCCTCCTGATCTAATGAACTCTACAAAGAGGTAGGGAAGGATCCTAGGTTTCAATATCTTCTTCTTTTATTGTAATCAAGCACCTATATTTCTTTTCTCCCTTTTTATATTGTTCTCATTGTATTAAACCTCTCGTGTATACTTTTGCCTTTTAATTTTGCCCATATGACAAAGCCATTATTTTAATAAGTGGGTGAAAATTATTCAACGACGAAAGAAGGCCCATCCTGACAAATTAGCTCTTAATAAATGGAGGCAACCCTCCTTAATTGTGTCAGTACTTTTTGGCAGATAATCTGTTTCCATTTATTCTTCCCTATATAAAAACTTCTGCACATTACCAAAAAAAAAGAGCAAGAAAAAGAGATAAGTCTATTCTTTCTTGGTTAGGATAAATGTGTTTATTGTTTTTCTGAGGTACAAAGTTATTCATGATCATTACACAAGGGGGGAAAATCTAGGAAGATGAAAGGGGAAAAGAATAAAGGGAGAAAGGATGGTCTACTGTAAATTCAAACCAAAGTAATTTCCCACTCTTGTAAGGATATTTTAGTAAGAACTAGTGAAGAATAGGTTTTTGAAATTTTACACCAAATTTGTGGGCAGCGGAACAGGGTGAAAAGCCTGTAGCAGTAGCATTCGCAGGGATGAACGGATTTATTTTTTTCAAATAAATGGATGGACAGGTGGACGTCTATTCCCAGAATTTCCCAGGAAGACTCCCATCTTAAAGTTGCCATGGTTGAAAAACATTGCCCTAGGCTGTATAGCTACTTTACTATATGCCATGCTTAGAAAAAAAAAAATCTGGCTGATGAATTGGCAACGGAAGGAGAACTCAGCTTCTTCAAATCAAATGGCTAAATGGCTTGGGTCCGGACTATTTAAGGGAACACCTGCTGCCGGCATCAACTTCCCATCGTCCTGTGCGCTCCCATAAGGAGGGCCTCCTTAGGGTGCCGCCAGTCAGGGAATGCCGGCGGGTGATCCCCAGAGGGAGGGCGTTCTCTGTGGGCGCGCCTGCCCTTTGGAATGATTTACCTGTGGAACTCCGGACTGCCCCCCCAACCTGCGCTCGTTTCGCCGGGACCTGAAAACCTGGCTTTTCGATCTATCTGGCCTGGACTGAGGGGTTTTTTAGTTTTAACATTGTTTTATTGTTGGGCTATTATTAATTTAATTCTTTTTAATTCTATTTTTATCTTAATTTATTTTGTCTTTTAAATATTGCCCTGTAAACCGCCCTGAGTCCTTCGGGAATAGGGCGGTATAGAAAACTAAATAAATAAATAAATAAATAAATAAATAAATAAATAAATAAATAAATAAATAAATAAAATTAAATCTGTATTCATAAAGCCGAACTCTAATTTTAACTTCTTTTAAGCTTGTCAATCCCAGAATTTATTTCCTTTTAACCAAAAAAACCAAGGCATAATAGCTTTGGAAATTAAGGGTAAAGCATTAATGTTCACCCTCCTCCCAAAACACTTATTTTAAACGTTGGTGGTTGCTCAAGACTCCTTTAATACATTATTTTTTTTTCAAAAAAGAAACCACTAGCAAAAAAAAAAAAGAAACTTGCTCTTTGACATTTCCTCCCTTTGACTTCCTTTGCAATGCAACTCATGGCAAGCCGAGGTGCTCCTAATTTTCTCTGGCTGCAGGTTTTCATCTGCTAATAGCGGTGCTGGTCTGCTCAGAAAAAGTCTTTTTCCCTGCCTCACCTTTCACCCAAGTGTTGAAAAAAGCAGTATCACTGGTAACCGTTTCTGAAAGGCTGGCAATGAATATCTAAGAGTGTTTGATCTCAGCACTGTGGCATCCATCTCATTCAGAATAGGCATGACCTCTCCTTAACTGTATTTTTAGCTGAACATGCCACCGCTTTCCTGGTCTGCTTTCATGTTGGTTTCCTTTAGGTAAGCGCTTCTTTCTTACAATGTCCAGTAAAATGGGCGCAATCAAGGCAGTTTCCAGGAAACAAAGTGAAAAAGCTTTCTGGTGGTTGAAAAGACTTGAAAAAGAGAAGAATGAAGAAAAGTTAAGCGGATTCTGCCTGCTTTTCAAATAGCTTAGGATCTTCAGAAGTAGCAACAGCAATCTCCTCTCAACTGCAAGCAACCTTTTGATTCCTTTTTTTTTATTTCTTCAGAAAGCTGGACTGACTTTTTCTGAAAACAATTCAGCAAATAGCAGCAATCAAAGCAGACAAAGCTATAGATTTTGAAAATCATGCAGATTTTCAAAGATTCAGTAGGTACCAATATTGGTGTCGTCATAACGATACCTGTTGTAATATCCATTCATGTAGAGGTGGTTTTTCTTTTCCCTGCAACAAAATTAAAGTTGTTTTGTAACAATATTCTTCCAGATGCTTTAACAACTATCAGTACATATCTGGAGTTTCCAAGTACTAATCAGGTTTGACTTCATTTACCTTTTCTCATTATCAGCCAATTGTCAGCCGGCTCCTACTACGTACCTGCTGGTGGTCAGTGTCCTTCAGAGAACCAAGTTTATTCAAAGTGAGTCCTTTTTTGAACGAATTAAACCGAAAGCAAGATTTCTCTCCTGTTAGCATCATACAACATATGCTAAGTAGCTGGACAATGCAAGATTGTTTATCACACCTAAATACTGTTTTGATGAAAGGCACTGACTCACTAACTATTTTGGCTCTCAGTTTTTCACCAACATCCTTTCTTGCCCATCCCTGTAATACTTCAATTGTATATGTGGGGAATATTCCTCTCCCTGGTGTGTGTGTGTGTGTGTGTGTGTGTGTGTGTGTGTGTGTGTGTGTAGGGGTGTGTGTGTTTATACCATGCATATGATGAAATGGATTGCAGTCCACTTGCTTATCAGATAATTATGACCATATTTATTTCATGATTAGATATATTTATTTCATTAGATTTAATTGCTCCTACTACGTACCTGCTGGTGGTCAGTGTCCTTCAGAGAACCAAGTTTATTCAAAGTGAGTCCTTTTTTGAACGAATTAAACCGAAAGCAAGATTTCTCTCCTGTTAGCATCATACAACATATGCTAAGTAGCTGGACAATGCAAGATTGTTTATCACACCTAAATACTGTTTTGATGAAAGGCACTGACTCACTAACTATTTTGGCTCTCAGTTTTTCACCAACATCCTTTCTTGCCCATCCCTGTAATACTTCAATTGTATATGTGGGGAATATTCCTCTCCCTGGTGTGTGTGTGTGTGTGTGTGTGTGTGTGTGTGTGTGTGTGTGTGTGTGTGTAGGGGTGTGTGTGTTTATACCATGCATATGATGAAATGGATTGCAGTCCACTTGCTTATCAGATAATTATGACCATATTTATTTCATGATTAGATATATTTATTTCATTAGATTTAATTGCTCCTACTACGTACCTGCTGGTGGTCAGTGTCCTTCAGAGAACCAAGTTTATTCAAAGTGAGTCCTTTTTTGAACAAATTACACCGAAAGCAAGATTTCTCTCCTGTTAGCATCATACAACATATGCTAAGTAGCTGGACAATGCAAGATTGTTTATCACACCTAAATACTGTTTTGATGGAAGGCACTGACTCACTAATTTGGCTCTCAGTTTTTCACCAACATCCTTTCTTGCCCATCCCTGTAATACTTCAATTGTATATGTGGGGAATATTCCTCTCCCTGGTGTGTGTGTGTGTGGGGGGGGGGGTGTTTATACCATGCATATGATGAAATGGATTGCAGTCCACTTGCTTATCAGATAATTATGACCATATTTATTTCATGATTAGATATATTTATTTCATTAGATTTAATTGCTCCTACTACGTACCTGCTGGTGGTCAGTGTCCTTCAGAGAACCAAGTTTATTCAAAGTGAGTCCTTTTTTGAACGAATTAAACCGAAAGCAAGATTTCTCTCCTGTTAGCATCATACAACATATGCTAAGTAGCTGGACAATGCAAGATTGTTTATCACACCTAAATACTGTTTTGATGAAAGGCACTGACTCACTAACTATTTTGGCTCTCAGTTTTTCACCAACATCCTTTCTTGCCCATCCCTGTAATACTTCAATTGTATATGTGGGGAATATTCCTCTCCCTGGTGTGTGTGTGTGTGTGTGTGTGTGTGTGTAGGGGTGTGTGTGTTTATACCATGCATATGATGAAATGGATTGCAGTCCACTTGCTTATCAGATAATTATGACCATATTTATTTCATGATTAGATATATTTATTTCATTAGATTTAATTGCTCCTACTACGTACCTGCTGGTGGTCAGTGTCCTTCAGAGAACCAAGTTTATTCAAAGTGAGTCCTTTTTTGAACAAATTACACCGAAAGCAAGATTTCTCTCCTGTTAGCATCATACAACATATGCTAAGTAGCTGGACAATGCAAGATTGTTTATCACACCTAAATACTGTTTTGATGAAAGGCACTGACTCACTAATTTGGCTCTCAGTTTTTCACCAACATCCTTTCTTGCCCATCCCTGTAATACTTCAATTGTATATGTGGGGAATATTCCTCTCCCTGGTGTGTGTGTGTGTGTGTGTGTGTGTGTGTGTGTGTAGGGGTGTGTGTGTTTATACCATGCATATGATGAAATGGATTGCAGTCCACTTGCTTATCAGATAATTATGACCATATTTATTTCATGATTAGATATATTTATTTCATTAGATTTAATTGCTCCTACTACGTACCTGCTGGTGGTCAGTGTCCTTCAGAGAACCAAGTTTATTCAAAGTGAGTCCTTTTTTGAACGAATTAAATCGAAAGCAAGATTTCTCTCCTGTTAGCATCATACAACATATGCTAAGTAGCTGGACAATGCAAGATTGTTTATCACACCTAAATACTGTTTTGATGAAAGGCACTGACTCACTAATTTGGCTCTCAGTTTTTCACCAACATCCTTTCTTGCCCATCCCTGTAATACTTCAATTGTATATGTGGGGAATATTCCTCTCCCTGGTGTGTGTCTGTGTGTGTGTGTGTGTGTGTGTGTGTGTGTGTAGGGGTGTGTGTGTTTATACCATGCATATGATGAAATGGATTGCAGTCCACTTGCTTATCAGATAATTATGACCATATTTATTTCATGATTAGATATATTTATTTCATTAGATTTAATTGCTCCTACTACGTACCTGCTGGTGGTCAGTGTCCTTCAGAGAACCAAGTTTATTCAAAGTGAGTCCTTTTTTGAACGAATTAAACCGAAAGCAAGATTTCTCTCCTGTTAGCATCATACAACATATGCTAAGTAGCTGGACAATGCAAGATTGTTTATCACACCTAAATACTGTTTTGATGAAAGGCACTGACTCACTAACTATTTTGGCTCTCAGTTTTTCACCAACATCCTTTCTTGCCCATCCCTGTAATACTTCAATTGTATATGTGGGGAATATTCCTCTCCCTGGTGTGTGTGTGTGTGTGTGTGTGTGTGTGTGTGTCTGTGTCTGTGTCTGTGTCTGTGTCTGTGTGTCTGTGTGTAGGGGTGTGTGTGTTTATACCATGCATATGATGAAATGGATTGCAGTCCACTTGCGTATCAGATAATTATGACCATATTTATTTCATGATTAGATATATTTATTTCATTAGATTTAATTGCTCAGGTTTTTTTTCTTTGCTCCTTCCTTTGCTCCTCCCTCCCTCCCTCCCTCCCTCCTGCCACAATCTTAAGTGATTTAAAACATTTTATAAAACTTTTTTCCCCCTTCTATTCAGTTATGTTTGATTCTCAGAGACTGCCCGGAAAAGTCTCTGTGGTTTTCTTGGCAAGATATTTCAGAAGTGTGTTTGTCATTGCCTTCTTCCCAGGGCTAAGAGAAATTGAGTAGCCCAAGGTCACCCAGCTCGCATTGTTCCCAAGAAGGGACTAGAACTCACAATCTCCCATTTTCTAGCCTGAAGCATTAAAATATCCATAATAAGCAGATAAATAAAATGCCACAATCACAGGCAGGCCTTAAATTCCTAGATAAGAAAGTTAAGCATAAGGAATAAAACAGTCAAGATAAATTACAGTTATCCATCTCTAAAGAAGATTTTTGTTTAGTTGCAACTAAATGCTACTTCATTTGAAACTCTGAAAAGTCAACTCCTATTTATTTTTTTAGGGTTTTTATTCCCCAGAAAAAGTAGAATATTTAAATTATTTCAAATAAAGCCGTAATTAGATGAAAACAACATGTAAGAAGAGAAGAAAGGATGGCTTATAGACCAGAAAGGATTAAAATATTTGTTATTCATAAGATCTATGATTGATTATCCGTGTTTCTTTTGCAGCTTCTTGGAAAACGTGTGAGGAATTTATTAAAAGAGGAGCATAAACCGTTTTTGGAGCAGACCTTTGACTTAACTTGGAGGTTCTCAATTGCTTATAAGAAGTGTTCAAAGTGGATTGACATTTGATGGTCCAAACCAGATGTTTTGTGGATGGAATGTTTTGAGTCTTCTCAATTTTGTTATTGTTAGTTTCCCGTATGTGTTAGTTCAAATCGTCTAACCACTCGAGGCATCTTTGCGTTTTAAACAGTTTGTTCATGCCTCTCTGAAATGTACATTTGAGAAAATTAAATTTTCAATGGGTAGATTAGTCAGGAATTCATGATTAATATATCAAAGAGGGTCCTGAATCGTGAGTATACTTAATTAAGCAAAAGGGATTAAGCAAAGAAACATTATCAAGTCTGTAGCTCAGCCGTAGAAACAAATACTAGGGATAATCTCTTTCATTTGACTAAAACTGAACATGCAGATGGGATAAAAATGATTCCCAAAGAAAGATAATTAACTTCACATTCACTGGGGCTGACCTGGGTTCTAAGCAGGCACAACAGATCCTAATTTAACTATTAAATCAAGGTTTCCCTTAGGCAAGTTGATCCAATGCTAGAAACCAAATGAAACAACAGATTTCCTTTGGAATGGGGATAAGTTAGAGTGCCCTTGCTTGATCTACAGAGGTGGTCATTCCGCTAGGGTCATAGTGGTTGAGTGCCCTCAGCAAACAAGTTTGGATCAGTGAGGAATTAGCACAGGATTTTAGACAGGAGAGCCCCCGCCAAGCTCTCTGTCCACACAGTTCCAATGTTAGATGCATTACACAGCCAGTAACAGGGAGGAATATCCGACGTGGGCTCAGAATGAAAACATAACTCAGTACTTGGTATAATAAGCTGTGGCAACACTAGTTCAACATTAGCTCCAGATGGAGCATGCTTTCATGTAGTCCTCCTGGACCTCTGGTTGTTGCTTGAACAACAGTCAGTGTCTTTGCCCAGCTTAAACTGGTAGATCTGCCTGGTCCCTTCCTGCACTGGGCAGCTCTTGTGGTCTTTCACCATGTTAACTCTGCAATACATACCTCTGGATCTGCTGAGGAAAATGATTTGGACACCATAACTGATCCAGGATGCAGCAGTTGAAGTGCTAGTAGAGCATCTGTTTAGCATGGAGTGCACTACCAGAAGGGCTGGTAAATTTCCAGGCCCAGTCCAAAATGCTTTTTTATTTCCTATGAAACTCTGTACAATCCAGCACCAAGTTAGGGACTTCTTCCTGCCTGTCCCATAAGGCCATTGAAAGAGGATAAGCAGAAAATATGAACAGACCTCAGATATTTCTCATTCCTTCAATGTTTACTTCTTTGTGGTCCATTTCCATGATCTACCATGGCTTCAGAGCCACTCTGACTACTTCCCATTTTGGGGGAAAGGGGAATGACCCCCTTATTAAAAACTGACACCTTGATAGCTCTCAAGCAAGAATTCCTTTCTGCTTGCAATGCTTTGATGCATCTGTATTACGAGACTCGCTTAAGCCTCCTGTTGCATCTTAAGTCTTCAGCAAGGGTTCCTGCGTTCCAGAACAGAGTAGAACCTATTCCTTTGAAGAAGACACTTGAGGCATAATTGAAGGATGATAGGGGAGATAATAGGAGTTCTCTTTGGCTGTTGGTTTTAAACTGGGTTGGTGGGAGATGCTTTAGAATTTAGAATAGAATAGAGATGGAAGGGACCTTGGAGATCTTCTAGTCCAGCCCCCCTGCTTAAGCAGGAGAACCTATACCATCTCAGGCAAGTGACTATCCAGTCTCTTCTTAAAAACCTCCACTGATGGAGTGACCACGATTTCCAGAGGCAAGCTGTTCCACTGGTTAATTGTCCTCACTGTCAGGACGTTTCTCCTTAATTCTAGGTTGCTTCTCTCTTTGTTCAGTTTCCAACCATTATTTCTTGTCCTGCCCTCTGGTTGTTTGGTGAATAACGTGACCCCCTCTTCTTTGTGGTGGCCCCTCAAACACTGGAATACTGCTATCAAGTCTCCCCTATTTCTTCTTTTTTTTTAGACTAGCCAAACCCAAGTCCTGCAGCCGTACTTTTTAGTTTCCAGGCCTTTAATTATCTTAGTTGCTCTTCTCTGAATTTTTTACAAACTCTCAACATCTTTTTTTGTGATATGGTGACCAAAATTGGCTGCAGTATTCCAGGTGTGGTCTTACTAGGGTTTTATAAAGCGGTACTAATACCTCCCCCTTCATGGATTACTGCCTTGTTGTGGTGAAGGGGCTTGCGTAATTCAATGAAGCTATGAGCTATGCCGTGGAGGGCCACCCAAGGCGGAAAGGTCATAGCAGAGAGTTCTGACAAAATGTGATCCACTGGGGAAGGAAATGGCAACCCACTCCAGTATCTTTGCCATGAAAACCCTATGGACAGTACCAAAAGGCAAAACGATATGACGCTGGAAGATCAGTTTACATTCCAATTCCAAAGAAAGGCAGTGCCAAAGAATGTTCAAACTATCGCACCATTGCACTCATTTCACATGCTAGTAAAGTTATGCTTAAAATCCTACAAGCTAGAATCCAGCAGTATGTGGATCGAGAACTACCAGAAGTACAGGCAGGATTGCGAAGAGGCAGAGGAACTAGAGATCAAATTGCCAACATACGCTGGATCATGGAGAAAGCTAGGGAGATCCAGAAAAACATCTACTTCTGCTTCATTGACTATGCTAAAGCCTTTGATTGTGTGGATCACAACAAACTGTGGCAAGTTCTTAAAGAGATGGGCATACCAGACCATCTTATTTGTCTCTTGAGAAACCTATATGTGGGCCAAGAAGCAACAGTGAGAACTGGACACGGAACCATTGATTGGCTCAAAATTGGGAAAGGAGTCCGGCAAGGCTGTATACTGTCGCCTTGCCTATTTAACTTATATGCAGAGCACATCATGAGAAAGGCAGGGCTAGATGAATCAAAAGTTGGAATTAAGATTGCCGGAAGAAATATCAACAACCTAAGGTATGCAGATGATACCACTCTAATGGCAGAAAGTGAAGAAGAACTAAAGAGCCTCGTGTTGCAGGTGAAGAAGGAGAGTGCAAAACTTGGGTTGAAACTTAAATTAAGAAAACCAAGATCATGGCATTCGGCCCTCTCAATTCCTGGCAAATAGATGGGGGAAAAATGGAGGTAGTGACAGATTTTATTTTCCTGGGCTCCAAGATCACTGCAGATGGGGACTGTAGCCAAGAAATTAAAAGACGCTTGCTCCTCAGGAGGAAAGCCATGGCAAATCTAGACAGCACACTAAAAAGCAGAGACATCACCCTGTCAACAAAAGTGTGTATAGTCAAGGCTATGGTCTCCCAGTTGCAATGTATGGCAGTGAAAGTTGGACCATAAGAAAGGCTCCAATTTGATTATACTGAGTGAATCAATTCAGGAAAGTCAGTCCAGTTCAATTTGAACCTTCAGATTGAATTGATAAATCAGGTGCATTTCTGTCAAGATAGGAAACACCACTCTTCCCAACGTACAAAATGGTTTGAATGCAGCCAATTCCTTCAATTGGGTGGTTGGAACTAATTTTCCACTTTGAATCAGAAAGTTGATTTGATTAGAGGGTTCGGTATAATTGCATTTCTGTTCAAATCTCTGAACTGAATATGTGCAAAGACCAAGGTGTTTGGCACAGAGTATAATCTATCAAAGCCCAGGGTTTTTAATTAATGAGTAAGAAATTATAGTCAATGTAAGATGAACATGTTTATAGTCTTCAGGAATCAAGGCTATCTACGCAGACATTCTGTTGTTAGGAAAAACTTGCTTGGAGCTAGTTACATATAATTGGCAAACAGGTTTGCATGCATGCGTGTGTGTGTAATTGTGGTGTGTGTGTGTGTGTGATCACCCTAACCCACCCCAAAACACCCTAGAAATTTTGTCCTATACCCAAAGGTGCTTTTGCAAAAGGCAACTGGACTTTATTTTCCCTTGAAGACGTTTCACTTTACATCCAAGAAGCTTCTTCAGTTCTGAGTAAATGGCAGAGTATGGGTTTTGTATTCCTTGCAGTCATCTGGTCGTTAGCACTCTTTTTTGAGGGTCATTTGAGGCCACTTGGAGGTTTATTCAGGATCACCTGAATAGTGAAAATGGGCGTGGAACCTTTTTGGAACTACTGAGAGGACTATGTTGTAAACTGGAGATAGGTGGTGTCGTATCTCTCTCCATCTGTTGAGGCGGAAGAGCTTTGGGACAACCATGACCTGGATGACTGAGAATCTCCTTAGAGATTTCTCCCATACCAACTATGGATGATATTGGGAAGGAAGGAATGTAAGTGTTGCCGATTTCACAGACACATCCTTCTTCATCCAGCTCATGCATTGATTTCCACTCCTGGCCATCTCCCGTCTGCCTCCCTGAACGAACACACCCCCTGTTTGCTCCCAGAACAAAAGAGGAAGACTAGAAAAGAGAGGAGAGACGATACAAGATGGAAGTGGCCAGCAAGATGGAGCCAGGAAAAGATAATCAACTGGAGTAGTACAGCCCAAGGAGCTGGTGGATTTTTGTAAGTATCTCTCTATAGACATGGTACTCTCAAATGCTACTTACTGCTCCAAATGTTTAAATATTTAAGGATTTGTTTAGCCAAAATTATACTTTATCATTAAAATCAGAGGATAGCTTCCTTTCTCCCCTTCTGTTCAATCTTGTCTCATTCCGAGACTGCCTGGACATTCCCTGCAGTATTCTGGGCAAGGTTTGCTAGACATTGTTTGCCATTATCTCCTTCCTTTGGCGGGGGGGGGGGGAGAGAAAGACTGTCCCAAGGTCACCCAGCTAGTTTCATGTCCAAAGCAGGACTAGATCTCATGATCTCCTGGTCTCTAGGCTGATACTTTAACCACTACACCAGACCGGTTCTCAAGATACTTATATCCAAACAGGAATTCAAGCAAGACACATTCAGTTCCTCAAAGTCTGGAGATGAAAGAAAAAGGAGAAAGGAAAGTTATATGCCTTTTACGAGACCTGTAGCTGAAACATCTTAACATCCCATGGTGGGATTTGTCCCCCACCCAAAGCAGGGGTCCCCAACCCCTGGGTCATGGCTCACTACTGACTGTGGCCTATTTGGAATCAGGCTGCATGAGAGGCAGGCCAGTGCGCATGTACATGCAGCTCCCTTCATGTGAGTGGAGCTGTGCACACGTGCATGTTCGCCAGCCCGCTGCTCCTGTGTCCCGGTTCCTCCCATCCCCCTCCCAGCCAGACTGCCAAGCCTCTTGGGAATAAAACTTTTGTGAAAGTTGATGAGCTCTTGGCCAAATCTACAAAATATAATCATCGAGCTGTAAACACAGAATTAAAATAGTCACTTCTATTTGCAGCATAATTTGTTCTTTGCAGCGAAGGGCTGTTCCATATTAGGCAGCACACTCTCATTCATTATGTGAACACATTTCCTCTTTTGTGCTTAGGGGAGAATTGATAAACACTGCTTCAACCATGGGAACGAATGTTTTGTTTTGTTGGATTTTGCTATTTAGGGCCTCAAATAATGTATTCTGGAGGAAATCTAAATAGGTGAATAAATAAATAATGTTCTGCCCAGCACACTCTGTTAGGTACATTAAATAAACTGTACCCAATTTTTCATCCTGACTCCATGACAGACGTATTCCTGAGCACTTTTTCTCCTTGCTTTAAATGCAAGGTTAGGATAACTTGGAAAAAGAGAAACACAGGACGGTCATTGTTCTGAGGGATGAAATTTATTTATTTATTTATTTTATTATATTTACATACCGCCCTTTCCCGAAGGACTCAGGGCGGTTTACAGGGTGATTAAAACAAAAAATACAAAAGTTAAAAACAGTTAAAAAAATTATATCCGTCCCTGAACAAATAAAACCCCAGTTAAAATTAAAATTAAAATTCTCAGCCTGGGCCAGAGAGCTTGAAGAGCCAGGTCTTCAGGTCCCGGCGGAATGAACGGAGGTCGGGGGCAGTCCTAAGGTCCACTGGCAGCTGGTTCCAAAGGGCAGGCGCCCCCACTGAGAAGGCCCTATCCCTGGGTATTGTCTGCCGGCAATCTCTTACCGGTGGCACCCTGAAAAGACCCTCCCTGTGGGAGCGCACTGGACGAAGGGAGCTTGATGCCGGCAGCAGGTGTTCCCTCAGATATCCCGGACCCAAGCCATTCAGGGCTTTATAGAATTCAGAATTCAGAATTCATAGTAAATGGTAAGGAATGTAAAGTATCTATCATCTTAATCAGGCTATCAATGAGGATAAGACATCAGTTGAAAAGGTCCCAAGCACGCACCAGAAAGGTAAGCAAGATGTTTCATGATGGGGAGCTTGGAGCTTAAGTGGCTTCCAACACTTCCAAGAAGACGGAACCAATGTTTGGATCAAAAACACCATTGATTTGGAGGAAGGGGAAGACGTTTCAGGATCTTTAAAATGTGTTTTATTGCCTTTGGATGCCATCAAACCCGGGCGATTTCTGTGGTTATTTGTACTCTGAAAATGTCCACGTCCTTACTGCAAACGATTCGTCATCTATGAGAAAGTACAGTCTCCTTCCAAGTCTTGGTCATCTCCATCTTGGAAGAGATCCCATCACTGACAGAAAGATCTCTGTTGATTGAAATGAATATTTCTATGCTTAAAAATAAAAAATAAAAGATGCAAGTGAAATCACCCTCAAAATAGGACCTGAATGGGAAGCAATGTTTTCTCTAGCTGATTAGTCCACAGCATTTGATATTCAGAGGAGCAGATGCTTTTTACAGTAACTCATATGGATTCCATATTCTAGCAATGCATTTTCTAAAAAAAATCCAAACCACAAATTATGTATATTCTTAAGCATTTCTTACCAATATGTATGGCAATGTATGGCAGTGAAAGTTGGACCATAAGAAAGGCTGAGCGCCAAAGAATTGAGGCCTTTGAACTATGGTGCTGGAGAAGACTCCTGCGAGTCCCTTGGACTGCAAGGCGATCAAACCGGTCAGTCCTAGAGGAGATCAACCCAGACTGCTCTTTAGAAGGCCAGATCCTGAAGTTGAAACTCTGATACTTTGGCCACCTAATGAGAAGGAAGGACTCACTGGAGAAGAGCCTAATGCTGGGAAAGATCGAGGGCAATAGAAGAAGGGGATGACAGAGAATGAGGTGGCTGGATGGAGTCATTGAAGCAGTAGGCGTGAGCTGAAATGGACTCCAGAAGATGGTAGAGGACAGGAAGGCCTGGAGGAACGTTGTCCATGGGGTTGCGATGGGTCGGACACGACTTTGCAACTAACAACACCAATATTTAATACTCCTTAACTTCTCTATATAACTCAGATTACTCAGACTGTATTTTTCTAATGTACATGTGCTAATTAAGTTTATTAAGGGCAGGATGTATTTTAGAAAGGAGTTATAAATTACTGCTTGTTATTTCCCAGCTGGTGAGGTCAAAGGAGTAAGAAGCAAAAGAAGCGTGTTGCTATCAGTGTGCTAATTCCTGTGGAGGTGGCCTTCCTTTTGAGGTTTACGGGGAGCTTCTTACCTAGGCTTAAATCTTACCTAGGCTTAAAATGTTCGACCAAAGATAATGAGAGGCCACAAATTAAAAAGGAAAGACCAAGATATGATGACCCCTTTCTGTAAGAAGATGAGGGTGTTCCTGGATGATTCATTAGTCAGCTACAACATTGTCAAGAGAACATGAACAAATCCCAAATTACTAATCGGTGTTATTGGTGTTATTTTCAAGAGAAGATAATATTTCAGTAGGAGCCCCTTGGAATCTCAGATAACAGAATAAGAATTGGAAGAGCTCTTCTAGTGGTCAAGCAGGAAACCCAGCCTAGAGCATTTCGAACAAACGGCTGTCCAATCTCTTCAGTGATGGAGCATCCACAACTTCTGTAGATAAATTGTTCCAATGCTTAATTGTTCTCAAAGTCATTTCTCCTTACTTCTTGTTTCTTCTTAGTTTTATGTTGCTTCTCTCCTTGATTAGTTTCCACCCTTTGCTTCTTGTTCTGCCTTCAGGTGCTTTGGAGAATAGATTGACTGCTTCTTCTTTGTGGCGGCCCCTCAAATATTGGAACACTGCTATCATGTCGTCCCCAGTCCTTCTTCTCACTAGTCTTGGACATACCCAATTCTTGCAGGATACCCCAAACCATTTCTAACACTCTGTCCTAAAAGCTGTTCTTTAGATGTTTTGGAATTCAAATTTATTTATTGATCACATTTTTAAAACTATCCATCCCTCTAATAGAGAGATACTGAAAACAAATACAGGGCTTTTATACTGGGGAGGGGCAGAATAAATATTTAATATGTGCAGCTTTGATCCTTTAAAGACATTTGAATGAAACAATTTACTAAAACCAACCTTAAATCATTCAATTAATCGATCTGAATAGAGCTGGAAGGAACCTTGGAAGTCTTCTAGTCCAAAACTGGCTCAAGCAGGATAACCTATACCATCTCAGACAGATGAATGTCCAAGTCTCTTCTTAAAAATCTCCAGTGATGGAGCGCCCATGATTTCTGGTGGCAAGCTGTTCCACTGGTTAATTGTCCTCACTGTTAGGAAGTTTCTCCTTAATTCCAGGTTGCTTCTCTCCTTGTTTAGTTCCCATCCATTGTTTCTTGTCCTTCCCTCTAGTACTTGGGTGAACAACCTGTCCCCCTCTGCCTTGTGGCAGCCCTTCAAATACTGGAATGTTGCTATCATGTCTCCCCTATTTCTTCTTTTCTCTAGACTGGACATTACCCAATTCCTGCAACCATTCTTCATATGTTTTTGTCTCCAGGCCTTTAATCATCTTAGTTGCTCTTCTTTGCACTTTTTCTAAAAAATCTCAACATCTTTTTTGTAATGTGGTGACCAAACCTGGATGCAGTATGCCAGGTGTGGTCTTACTAAGGATTATTAATACCACTTTACTAAGTGTTGGATTGGGACGCGGTGGCTCAGTGGGTTAGGATGCTGAGCTTGTCGATCAGAAGGTCGGCAGTTTGGCGGGTCAAATCCCGACTGCCATGTAACAGAGTGAGCACCTGTTACTTGTCCCAGCTTCTGCCAACCTAGCAGTTCGAAAGCACATAAGAATGCAAGTAGAAAAATAGGGACCACTACGGTGGGAAGGTAACAGCATTCTGTGCGCCTTTGGATTCTAGTCATGCCGGCCACATGACCACGGAGACGTCCTTGGACAAGCGCTGGCTCTTCGGCTTTGAAACGGAGATGAGCACCAGCCCCTAGAGTTGGAAACGACTAGCACGCATGTGCAGGGGAACCTTTACCTTTCCCTTTTATTGTGTTGGATTAGGCTTTTATAATCAAATTTTTCAGAGTTTCCCATGCTTCTTGAGTTGTTTTCCCCTTTGGGAGTTTTATCCATGGAATTTTTCTTAGGCTGTCTCTGAGTTTGTTAAAATCAGCTCTTTTCAAGTTTAAGACATTGGTTGGATTATATTCTATTGCTTGCGTTTGCATTATCTTGAATTCCAATATGACGTGGTCACTCTCGCCCAAGGTTTTGGCAATTTCAACTCTATCATTTCTTCTCTATTAGTAAGAATTAGGTCCACTATAGCTTTTTCTCTAGTTCCTCTTCTACCTTTTGGATGACAAATTATCAGCTAAGTTGGTTAGTGTTGTGATTCAGGGTCAGCCTGTGGGTTCAGCAGTTGGGTCGGACGATTCAGAGGAGGAGGAGGGGGGTGTTGGAGAGGTTGCTGAGGGTGTTGGAGAGCTTGCTGATGAGAGCCCTCAGCCAGGCCCCTCCCATCTGGTTACGACGCAGACCCAGCTGTGTGAGCCTGACAGTGTGGATGAAGATGACCCACAGCTGGCCCTGTTCCAGGACGCCCGACGCAGGAGGCAGTCAATCAGGAGTAAACAGAGGAAGGCAATGGGGTACCTCGGAAGGAGGCAGAGAGAAGCCACGCCCTGAACTGTTTAAAAGGGGAATGCGTGGGAGGGCTGGTTTGCTGAAGGCAACTGTTTGAATAGCTCCTGTTTCATGGTTCATGTCTTGTTTTGTTCTGTTTTATGTTAATAAATTTGGCAGGCTTAGTTCCAGCCTCTTGCCATTTGTAAAGGGGTTGTCCCTGCCTTTTCTGCAGGGCCGGTACAGAACAGTTAGGGAATCTGTTTGATCCCACACTTTCTCCAGAGTTTTTCTCCCAGTTGAAATCAGATTCAATTCAATTTTTTAAAAAAAATCAGATTTAATTCAGATGAGGGCACTGTGATATTTTCATTTTGCAGTGGATACAAATTAATCAATAAAGATTAGAGCTAGGATAGACCTCCTGTTTTAGATGTGCACATGTGTGCCCACATGTCTTTCCTTATTTTGTCATACTTTTTTTTAAAAAAGAAAAGAATAACTATTTCCTTTTACCAATACAAAGATGCAAACTGGCAATAGCGGTATTAAAATAGAAATGATTTACCAAGGTTTAAGAAATACTTTGGTGGAATTTGTATTTTTTTATGTTAATGTGCTCTAGTTCAGCAGGAACAGAGTAAAAAAATACTCTGAGTCGGTGTCAAGAAAACATCACAGAAATATTTTGAGGCACAATGGGGTATGGAAGTTTTCTGCAAAAGCATCAAGAATTTTTTTTTAAATAAAAAACAGTCTGGGCTCAATAGATCAACAATGTAAGAAGGTATTCAGATTCACCTGGCCTCTTGATATAATTCCATTTCTTTCAAGCAAGCAGCAGGCTGATTTTGACATGGAACTTTAAGTAACCAATGTATCCTCACTGTTATGGAGGCTAATTAAAAATGGTTCTCAGGAATTGTAGCAATGCATAAAGAAATTGTGTTACATGCAGAGACATCACCCTGCCAACAAAAGTGTGTATAGTCAAGGACACGGTTTTCCCAGTTGCAATGTACGGCTGTGAAAGTTGGACCATAAGAAAGGCCGAGCGCCAAAGAATTGAGGCCTTTGAACTATGGTGCTGGAGAAGACTCCTGCAAGTCCCTTGGACTGCAAGGCGATCAAACTGATCAGTGGTAGAGGAGATCAACCCTGACTGCTCCTTAGAAGGCCAGATCCTGACGTTGAAACTCAAATACTTTGGCCACCTAATGAGAAGGAAGGACTCGCTGGAGAAGAGCTGAATGCTGGGAAAGGTTGAGGGCAAGAGAAGAAGGGGACAACCGAGAATGAGGTGGATGGAGTCACTGAAGCAGTAGGCGTGAGCTTAAGTGGACTCCAGAAGATGGTAGAGGACAGGAAGGCCTGGAGGAATGCTGTCCATGGGGTTGCGATGGGTCGGACACGACTCCGCAACTAACAACAACAAGCTCTGAGAAAAGTGTAATTCAAAACCTTTCCAGAAGAACTTCTCAACAGCAACCTTCTAGGACAGACATGTCAAACTCTTGACATCATGTGATGTCGTGCAATGTATCGGGATGGTTTTGCCATTGCCGGCAATGGGGTGGGCACAGCTGCTGGATGATGCGTCCGGCCCGCAAGCCGGCAGTTTGACACCCCTGTTCTAGGAGACATGAGACCTGCACTGATAAAGGAGAATATTTGTAGCTCAGGATTGAAATGAGGGGTCTTTGGTATTCTAGAAGTTGTGGATGTTCCAATGCTGTAGATTTTTAAGAATACATTGGGCAACAGTTTGTCTGAAACTGTAGTGTTTCCTGCTTGAGCAGAGGGTTGGAGTAGAAGACAACTAAGGTCTCTTCCAACTCTGTTATTCTGTTATTCTCTCTGACCTCAGATGCTTTCTTGCAGACATTTCATTACTCAAACTAGGTAACATCATCAGTCTGGATCCAGGTAATGAGAAGTCTGCAAGAAAACAATCAAGCTCAAAAGCACCAACGACCCCTAATTTAGAAGCATCTCAGCAATGCCGTTATTTTACGCCAGATAACCACAGATATGATGGGCTGTCTGTCAAAACAAAGCAAGATTATGGCATACATTTGAAAGGAGACCAGGGCGTCTGTAATTGGGGAGTTTGTCTGGCAAGAACAAAGAATGCTTATTCACAGGAAATATGCACGTGTAAAGCTTGTAACAATTCTGTGTGGTCAAAAAGCTGATAACAGTAACGAAAGACATAGGCATCTTGCAAGCTCAGCTTGAAGCTAGGAATAGAGATGGCCTGGAGCAAATAGTATGTGTATTAGATAACTCCTGAAGCATTCATTAGCCAAGGCTTAGGAATAGGGGATGCTAGAGACCAATAGAATAATTGTTAGATTATCATTGAAATGTTTATTAGATGATATTTCTTATATATCCCACCTTATCCCGCCTTCTACCTCAGAGAAAATGTATAAAACTTTATTACTTCTGTGGTTTGAGGTTCCTTGGCATTTTGGCCAGGATCCCTTTTCTTGGAGCGCTTCAATAAAAGACAACAAAACCTGTGCCTCGTGTCTGGTGTCCTTCAACGGCCTCAGCATCAGGCTCAGACCCAAATTGGGGACAACAGATATGCCGAAAAGAGACAGGCCTCAGTCATTATGCCATGTCCTCCATCTTGCTGCCACAGACAGAATTCATTGGAAGAAACTTGCTGCCCAACTTCTGTCACACATAAGGAACTAATGATGATGACGATGATGACCATCTTGCTGATGTTGACTTCTCACTTATGAGTCTCACATCTGTTACAAATGTTAAGGAGGGATATAATTTCCTTCTAAGGACATTTTGCAATACTTCCATCATGTGAGCACTGCCTTTCTTCCCAAGGCATATAGCAATCAGCTACTCTTTAAAAAAAATGGAGTGATCAAAATGTGATGGAATTTGTGGTCAGTCCAGAGTTGGCAAGGAGAACAGAAGGGCGATGTTTACAGAAAAGATGGGGGAGGCTTTCATTTCAAGAGGCAGAGGGGATAGAATAAAATGCTCAGAGTTATTGATTATTCTCCATGTCTTTGTTTTCCCTTCATCTTCATTTATAACAATTTAGAATGCCTCTGTTACTAGATGCGTAATTGGCAACTCCTGGTAAAAAAAATAGATCACACTGGAGAGTTTTGCACATTTGCTGACTATCACATTGGACCGTGCATAGAGGCAATGATGTGTAAAATCAATAAATAATTACAGCATGATAAGACTGCCTCTTTAATGTCTTAAATTATAAGTTGATGTTTGCAGCGTGCAACGCCTGTCATAACAGCAGTTCAGTTTCTCCTTTTCTCTCTCTTGGTGGCTTCAACTGGGCCTTTGAAGAATGAAGAATGAATTCTCATCTGGGAATTGTCATATGTACTAACCAGAGATTTCAAAACATTTGAACTTTGAGGAAAACAAGCTGGGGTGTGTTGAAAGGTATAGTAATGCAGTGGTTGAAATGAGTGGACAACAGAAAGTGGCTGTTGCACAGAGAAGCAAATACTTTGTAGCATGACTAAGAAATACAAGGTATTTCCAATACTTCCCAGAGGACAATGGTAGAGAGGACCATTGGAGGGTTCAGAAATGTTTCCAAAGGTGTTTAGAGATCCAGAAGAACTAGTGAACACTTTTTGGCATACCTCCTCTGTTAAGGTGCCCAAAGCAATTAGTGCCATAAAGGTAAAGGTAAAGGTTCCCCCGCACATGCGTGCTAGTCGTTTCCGACTCTAGGGGGCAGTGCTCATCTCCGTTTCAAAGCCGAAGAGCCAGCGCTTGTCCGAGGACGTCTCCGTGGTCATGTGGCCGGCATGACTAGACGCCAAAGGCGCACGGAACGCTGTTACCTTCCCACCGTAGTGGTCCCTATTTTTCTACTTGCATTTTTACGTGCTTTCGAACTGCTAGGTTGGCAGAAGCTGGGACGAGTAATAGGCGCTCACTCTGGTATGCGGCACTCGGGATTCGACCCGCCAAACTGCCGACCTTCTGATCGACAAGCTCAGCGTCCTAACCCACTGAGCCACCACGTCCCTTATTAGTGCCATATCTTAGACAAAATCCCAGAAGAGGATCTGGAAAAATTAATGTCATTTAAATTGTATGTATATTTGAGATGCCACCATCTTCTCAATTACCTTTCTTATAAATGGAACATATAGTGTTGTTCCGTAATTGCACAGGTTTTTTTTTTCAGATCAAAGGGAAGTTTCTCCAATAAAAGCTTGTTAATGTCTCTTTTAGGCAGAGAGAATTGCATATATCCACTAAGGACTCTTAAGGACCCTTAACTATGGCCCTGTCTTGGCCTAGCCACATTAATTACGTATCTCTTCGCACAACCTGTCAACATCTGAAAACTTACAAGGCAAAATATTCAGTTATGAAGACTGAGCTGAAACAGTTCCTAATGACTGCAAGAGCAGGGAATAGTATTCAACTATATGTGACAAGTATATCAATCTGGTCACTTATCCATACAACCGTGGTGGCACAATGGTTAGAATGCAGTACTGCAGGCTACTTCTGCTGACTCCCAGTTGCCAGCAGTTTGGCAGTTTGATTCTCACCAGCTCCTCCTTCCGAGATTGGAAAAATGAGGACCCAGATTGTTGGGGGCAATATGCTGACTGTAATCTTCTTAGAGAGGGCTGGTAAAGCATCGTGAAGTGGTGTATATAAGTCTAAGTGCTATTGCTATCGCTAATAAATCAGCATTAAATACACATTTTAAAGCCTGATGGCAACACCTCTATTTTCATTTGCAACTTTCTCTTGCAAATAATGCACAAAGCGTATTGCACATACCTCAAAAGGCAAGGATAAACTTTTCCTGTCGATGCTTTTTCCAAAGTTTCTTGTTAATTTTTCATAGATGTAATTTTTAAAAATGCACATTGCCAATATAAGTCTTATTTTTCTTTTATGCCAGCCTTCCTTCCTTCCTCCCTTCCTCCCTTCCTCCCTTCCTTCCTCCCTTCCTTCCTTCCTTCCTTCCTTCCTCCCTCCCTTCCTTCCTTTTGTAGAAAAACAGTATAGAGAACCAGAAAGATGACTCTTCTGAAGCAGATATTCAGAAGCTGTTACATAAATGAACAAAACCCTGGGAAGGAAGATAGTATGGAGAAGAGACTCAAACTGGCCTTTTCTAGCTTCATTGGTCTATGAGAGGGAAGGGAGGAAAAACAGAATCAGATTTGCAAGATGTGATTATCATAGTCCATTGCAATAGAGTTGGGGTAGACAACCTCGGCTCTTTTATGACTCATGGACTTCAACTCCCAGAATTCCTGAGTCAGCATAGCTGACTCAGGAATTCTGAGATTTGAAGTCCATGAGTCATAAAAGAGCCGAGGTTGCCTACCCATGCAATAGAGCTTTGAACTTTCTGTGGCACCACTTTCCTCAAGTGGGCCATCTTCATAGGGTGGCATAGAGGGAGGAATGGGAAGCAGAGGCTTTGCTAGACACAGGATGAATGTTCAATTAAGGTAAGCAATGAGTTTCCTGACTAGGGAATTCTGGGAGTTGAAGTCTTCATATCTAGATTTTTCCCTAGTACATCACGCCTTTTCTTCCAAGGGAAGAATTGTGTAAGTATATGTAACTGCTTTTTCATCCCAAAGTCTTTATTTTAAATTCAGATGAATTAGACGGATTGTTAGCAATTTAGCAGGATAGGTTCAACACAGGCTATCAACTTTGGAAGCTGGTGGGTAGTCTATACTCAAGATTTTACTTCTGAAATAAAATAAATTGAACTTCTCTCTTGACTACTTAGTGAGGAGAAGCTACATAAATGAATGCTATAAACACATATTATCTAAGTACCAAAGGATTTTAGATCCCAGAGTTCTTATTTTGTTGTATAATATTTCCAGGAAAATAAAACTGAAAACGCATAAGGGAGTTTTGTCTGAATGAAATACTGATTAATATGTCAAATGATGAAGAAAATACTTGGTTATATCGTCCCTAGTGCTATATTTTTGTGGCCCAAGTCACAAAGTCCAATATCTAGTTGATAGAGCAGAGAAGTGGAATATTTTGCATTTTCCAGATTTAAATGTAAGCCTCTTCTTACATATTGTCTTTTCTTTTTCTTTCCTTTCTTTTCCTTTCCTTTCCTTTCCTTTCCTTTCCTTTCCTTTCCTTTCCTTTCCTTTCCTTTCCTTTCCTTTCCTTTCCCTTCCCTCTTATTACTAACCCGTTCCCATAGCCAGTTCTGAAGAACCTCAACAGACGGATTATTATAGAGCCTTGGTGGAGCAGTGGGCTAATGCCTCCTTAAGTAACACCAGCTGCCTGCAATTAGTGCAGGTTCGAGTCCCACCAGGCTCAAGGTTGACTCAGCCTTCCATCCTTCCGAGGTAGGTAAAATGAGGACCCAGATTGTTGGAGGCAATAAGCTGACTTTGTAATAATGCTGCTTGGGCCCCCCCCCCAAAAGCCCTAATAAGCAGGCATATACATAGAATGAAGGCTACTGCTAAGCTTGTAAGCCGCCCTGAGTCTTCGGAGAAGGGCGGGATATAAATGGAATTAAAATAAAAAATAAAAAATAAAAAATGTTCTTTCCATAATTTATCCCTCTTGTGTCATATATTTGAGGACCAAGCTTCCCTCCAGTCCTGAAAGCTAGCTTAGAAAGGAAACCGCGGAAGGCCAGGATTTTTGAAAGGTATCATTCCTTCCCTCTCCATTAAAAGGGAACATTTCTGAGCAGAAATTGGACCATTCTAGAAATGCAGCATCCTAATTGTTATGCAGTTAAGGAATGCCGGCGGGTTATTCCCAGGGGAAGAGCGTTCTCTGTGGGCGCACCGGCCCTATGGAACCAACTCCCCATGGAACTTAGGACTGCCCCCGATCTTTGCTCATTCCGCAGGGACCTGAAAACTTGGCTCTTCGAGCTGTCTGGCCCAGGCTGAGGGGTTTTAATTTTTATTGGGTTTTAGTTTTAAATTTCGGGGATTTCATTTAATTAATTGTCTTCATCTGATTTTAATTTTTGTATGTTTGTTTTAATCCTCCCTGTACACCGCCGTGAGTCCTCCGGGAATAGGGCGGTATATAAATTTAATAAAATAAATAAAATAAAATAAATAACCATCAGCTGACGTGACTTTATTCTTTTGGTTTCTTTTTTATGACCACACACACACACACCAATAAAAAATAAAAAAAACCACACCAGTGCATGCTTTAAATTTTGGGATTTCTTTGAAAGAGAGAATACCCCACAAATGAGGCTCTGTGGGATGTTTCTTATATATTTCCGGGAACATTTACTTTAAAATCTTTTGAGGAATAGCTTTCCCTCATTTACTTAAGATTCAGTCTCATTCTCCATTCTCCAAAACAGGCAATTCCCAGTGAAAGGGGAAGCCAAACAATCTTCTACTGCATGCCAAATCATTACTCAAAATGTTGCCGATAATTTTCCCCGCGTTCATGTTCCTACAGTAGCATGGTGTGATCTTCCTCCTCCTTCAACAGAAGGCTCTGCAGAACAAGAAGAAGATTACTGTAATCCTTTTCTTCCCATGACATCCAAGCCCTGTAATCTTCTTGCTAGGTTAGTGGCAAAATCCTGTCTGTTAATGTCAACGCCGACTTTACAAGAAAAGGTTCTCGTGAGGCTTCATTGTATTGATAAATAGTGATTGGTGACTTTAAAAAGAAGCCATCCAAGAAAAGGCTGAAGATTAGGCCCAACCTATAATTTAGTCATCAAGTTTGTCTGCATTTATAAAGCACTTGGATAATTCACTGACATGTTCTTCTACAAGGAGATTTTGATTGAATAATTACCTAGTATATCCTTGGGCATAAACAACATTCACAAGTATAAACACAGAAGGGAAGACTCCTCATACTGAAAGTGATTTTGATACGGTGTGACAAACATGGTGAGAGTCATCCCTTTTATTGACAACTGACAACTGGCATACAATTACCATATTTAGCCTGCAAAACATGGTACGGTCACTAGATGGTAGCAGTGAGTCCTGGAAACCTGAGCTCTTTGCTGCCAACTAATGATCACCTGGATTCTTTGCAGTCAAGATACGGCAGTCTTACAGAAATATTTCCACAACGGCTATTAGCTCCTGAACATTTAATTAACTGAACATTTCCTACCCCGTTATAAGATTTTGGGGCAAATAAAGACCAGATATTGCAATCCCAAACCCTTTGTCTGTATTATTGAATGCAATTAAATTTTACATTTACATAAATTTAAATTTACTTAAAAGTAAAAGTCTACGGAGCTGGATGGAACTTGCTTCTGTGTATGGCATGTATAAAACTTCATCAAACTCACTCATCTAAAAGGGGGACTGAAGACAAATCAGCAACCCAACTTCCTTTTCTCATTCATGTCTTCTGCTTCTTATTTAAAGAAGATCCTTCAAAAGAATTTCTCTTCTTTCATGGAGGTTCTGCTCTTTCATCCTTAGCATTACCTGAGGCTAGCAACTGTGGAAAATATTTATTTAAAATGCCCTTTTCCAATCTTGTGATCTCCAGCTGCTTGATCATTGGCGTTATGGACTAAGTCATGAGGGACTTGGTGGTTCAAAAATGTGGAAATCATCAAATTAAGGAACTGTGAACAGATCTTTATTTAACTGCACCTTTTCTCAGCAATCCACTGAAAGATTTTAGGATCTGATTGGGATTGTATTGTTACAGAGGCCTGTTTTAAGGTACCATGTGATTATGAAGCCTGTATTTATTATATTGCATTCATTTTGACCAAAAAAAGAGAAAAGAACTATATTTTCATATCCTGTTTCTAAGAGGACCTCCGTGCGTGAAAAATATTGGCAGACCACTACAGTCTACAGCCATCAGTTCACAAACAATTCCAAGAGGCTCAGCAGGCTAGCAAAATGAAACAGGGGAAGAAATGAAGTCCCACCAGCCTCCAATCCCATCCATCATGGTTTGTTAACCTAATAGAAAATAGACTTTTTTCCTTGGTGGATGAGAACATATTAAGTCTGAAGCAAAGGCAAAACATACAGCTCTTAAACCTCTCTGTCTGCTTTCTTCCTGTTAAATGAACAGAGAAAACGCCATTAAGAACATTCCAGAATTTTAAATGTGTCTGTCTTGTAGGATCTGTGGCAATTGGAAATGGCATTTGCTCATTTTCCAAGAGGCTCCAATTGAGGTCATTATGTATTTGTTCCAGAACGGATTTCCATAGCCAAACAAAAAGCTCCTGTTAAAATCCAGAATAATTTTGTTTGGTAGAGGGATATTCCAGTTTTTGTGAGTTTTTCCAAATATTTCTAGTACCAGGCACTGCTAAGACTCCGTACTTTAGAGGTGAGTGAAATGTTATAATAACAAAAATACCCCTCCAGTTGCAGAAAAGCTCTGGGTTCTGGAGTAGACAATTCCGAACTTTCCTTACCAAACAGAAAGTTTTTCCTTGAGGCGGCGCCATGTCCAGTTTCTCCCACCCTCAGAACAGGATAGTTGAGGACCAAAAAAGCTTCTGCCTCTTAAATCATTGCATGTCTCCGCCATGTTCTTCCTTGAAAATGGTGAAGACGATACTGCAGAATTTCAGAGGGAAGAAAAGATCTTTTCATGAAAAAAAGAGGGAAACGTGTGCTCCCTGGCAAACATTTGAAGGGCTCTCAGCAAAAGCTGGGTTGACAAAGGACCAAGAATAGACTTGGCTCAGCTTTATTGTCTCTCAAAGATGACATATCCCTTAAAAACAAAAGCTCAATGTCAGCCAGCAGGCTATACCCATTGAATGACTTCCTGAGTGGATTGTGCCTGGAATGCATGCCAGAGAAATACATTGCATTACATTCCTCTCCCCACCCCCACCCCGATCTTCCTGTAATTTATATGGTAATCAGCCAAGGGACTTCTTCTGAGTAAAAGCAGTTAATTCAGGCCTGGATATAAAGCATCAGAGCCAGAGGTGTGTAAACACACCAACACACACGGACTGTTTGAGGCAGAAATTAACCAATTTGTTTGGGACTGGTAGAACCCAAACATCTACTTTTGCCGATAGCGTGACATAACAAGGTTTCAGAAACATCAAACCTGGGGTCTCAGCAGTTACCATGGAAACTAATGGTTACATCAAGGGTTTCAATAAATGCCAGTTTTATGCCTTTCTGGAACTACAAAACAGAGATTTGAGTTGTGGGGGTAAGGGGCATTCGACTTTCAGGCTGCTAGCATGGGGGTTTGGTTACATGTGGTCAGGAAATTGACTGGACCTCCTCATTTTGGGTCACTACTTTATCTTCTGGTACAATCCTAGGATTGCAGAAATTCAACTGGTTCAGCTGTTACCTGGACCCAAAGCCTCGTGGGATTAATTTCCCCTGTTAAATTTCAACGGATCCCCCCAATTGCTCAAAGCTCAGAGGTCCTTCTGAAATAAAGACCCAACCTAGGCTTTATGAAAAGGAGCCTTGGTGGAGCAGTGGGCTGATGCCTCCTTAAGTAACACCAGCTGCCCGTAATTAGTGCAGGTTCGAGTCCCACCAGGCTCAAGGTTGACTCAGCCTTCCATCCTTCCGAGGTAGGTAAAATGAGGACCCAGATTGTTGGGGGCAATAAGCTGACTTTGTAAAAAAATGCCGCTGGGGGGGGGGTGAAAGCCCTAATAAGCAGGCATATACATAGAATGAAGGCTATTGCTAAGCACATTGATTTGTGCTTAAAATTGTAAGCCGCCCTGAGTCTTCGGAGAAGGGCGGGATATAAATGGGATTTTTTTAAAAAAATACCGTGAATGCCTTTGCAATTTTTAAAAAACTTTTTCAGCTAAATTGTTTTGAACAAATCTGTTTTTTCTCCCAGTGACAGTCATTGAATTCTAAGCTAGTTAGCTACCGACAATAGGCCCACTGTGTGGGTTGTATGGCATGTGAGCATATCTCCCCATTCCTTTTCCTTTCCTTGAGCATTCAGGGATGATTTTGGAGGGACTCATATAAGAAATATGAGTTAGTGATGCCTGCAAACATATCAACAGCAGTTTAGGAAATTAAGCTGAGAAAGAAAAAAAGGGACGGGATGGGAAGGGAAGGGAAGGGAAGGGAAGGGAAGGGGGGAGGAAAAAAGGTAAAGAAGGAGAAAGGGAAGGGATTTCCAAAGAAATGTCTCAGGCACCCAATCAGGTCATTTTAAGTTTATTTTGACCCCGCATTTAGCCGATGCCACTTGTTGACACACAAAACGTATGAGAGAGAGAGCTTCATTCACCGTAATGAAAGCTCTTGTTTGACTCAGTTTCTCTCTGAACATCAGAAAAATAATTAAGTCTGCACACAGTGAGGAAGAGGATGGCATATTTACAGGCGGTAATTTGAGTATGCAGAAGATAAGCTTGGGCTGAACTGGTTCCAACATCTGTTTCATAGGACTTCACAGCTCTTTGAATCCAACCATGGGCAATCCCAGGAAAAAAGGGCAAAGATGAGGTGGCCTGTATTTCCCTACAGGCTCCGAAACAACTTTATGTTGCTGGATCCAAATCCTGAATTCCTGGCACTGCATATCCTCCCTGTCAAGCCCTGCCCTAGTTCTCCTAGACCTCTTCAAAGTGGCTTCATGCTCTCTGGCCTGATGCTAGACTTCAGCAGCACAGCCCCTTTCTCCATATGTGTCAAGCAGAGTTGGCAGAGGACTCTCCGACTCTCCATCACTTATACAGAATAACAGAGTTGGAAGGGACCTTGAAGATCTTCTAGTCCAAGCCCAAGCAGGAGACCCTATACCATTCTGGACAAATGGCTGTCAAGCTTCAGCAGACTCTTCACTGAAGACAAGAAGAGAGCCATGTACACCCAGAGGGTGTGCCTTGTCGGCACACAGAAGTCAAAGACTTTACAAAGCAATTATTCTCCCTGGGCCTGGCTTTATGATCAAATGGACGCCTATCATCTTGTTTGATAGCCTTGAGTAGTTTAGATGTATCTTCATAATGGTCCTCTCCAGCCTGCAATTTTCTGGTTCCTACCTCACCAGAAGGGACACGGTGGCTCAGTGGGTTAGGATGCTGAGCTTGTCAATCAGAAGGTCGGCAGTTTGGCGGATCGAATCCCGAGTGCTGCATAACAGAGTGAGTGCTTGTTACTCATCCCAGCTTCTGCCAACCTAGCAGTTTGAAAGCACATAAAAATGCAAGTAGAAAAATAGGGACCACTACAGTGGGAAGGTAACAGCGTTCTGTGCGCCTTTGGCATCTAGTTATGCTGGCCACATGACCACAGAGATGTCCTTGGACAAGCGCTGGCTCTTCGGCTTTGAAACGGAGATGAACACCGGCCCCTAGAGTCGGAAACAATTAGCACGCATGTGTGGGGGAACATTTACATTTACTTTTTACCTCACCAGATGGTGCCTTTGCCATCCCTTAATCATTGAGAGACTTATCCTCCATGGGTTTATCTATACATCCCTTTCAAAGGTTTTAAATGTACACCTTCCATCATATGGGTCTCATCATATGGATGGATGGGCACAACCTATTATGGATTTCACTCAGCTTTGCTTCCTGTGGAAACATTTGAGAGTCTCTCCCATATTACAGAATGTTAGGGAGCAAAGCTGTGAAGTTGAGCCAAGAAATCTGTGAAAAGTAGCCAAGAAAGTTGTAGCTGTAAAGATAAAACAGATCCTTTGATTTGGTAAACCAACTAATTTGCTCACACAACTGGCTTCTTGTCTGTCTTCAAAGGCAATCAAAAGCCATTCAAAAGGGGAAAGGATTGAGGGCTGCTTATCTATGTGGCAGAGATGATGAACTATTCCAAAATTGGCCTGTCTGAACTACGAACACAAATACTGACTTTCAGAACTGTACTGTGGAACTATTTCCCTGTAGAAGAAACATACACTATTGCCTGATACAGTGAAACATTTTGGATTATAAATTTTGATTGATAAACAACTTTTAATGGTTCTTTCTTCTCCATGGACAGAAAAGATGTATTTCTCATTGGACAGAAAAATTTGAATTTTACTTCTATTTGCTTAGGGGAGGTTTAAGAAAGGGTTGATAAGTTGGTTGGATAATCTGGAGTTCCAATGACAATTAATTGAAACTTTCCATATTCTCAAAGATTTCTATAAAGGCCATTTATAAAAAAAATAAAATGGATGTTCCATATTTAGCTCTAAATGGTAAAAAAATGTCCTTAACATCTGTCTTCAGAAGCCTCAGTTTGACATACCACCCAGAAAATACTGATGAATCACAGAAAGAAATTCTCTCCATGTTGAAATTAATACAAGAAACAATTGTCTTCGCTCATGATGAGATCAAGAGTAACCCAAAGGAGATAAAAGGACAATTTTCTAATTTAAATCTACAAACTCAGAAAATAACCACAGAGAAGGAACTAGCAAGCCAGAAAATAAAAGGAAAACTAGAGAAAGTTGACCCAAATATGGAGGACCCAAAGGAAAAAACTAATGGCCAGACTCAGACAAATGAAGAATTAGAAGACATAACGATAATATTGGAAATGGGAAAGAAATTTTATCAACCAAGATTCCAGAGCATATTGGAGAACAAGGAAGGAAAGCCGATGGAATGGAAGATAGAGCCATTAACAGAACTGTGGGGAATTGGAGAAGGAAGGAGGCTGTTTAATGAATATCAATGGGCTAGCCCTTCCAAAAATACTTTAACTAAATTGTTTCTTTTGCTCCAAATAATATTCACAAAAATAGAGGAAGAATTATTGGATGATCCAAAAGCACTAACTTGGAAAGTTAGTTGGCAAAGGAAGAAGGTTAGAGTAAGACTGAAGGAAACAGAAGCTTTGACCTATTAGAGGGGATATTATATTATTAATTAGATGTTTGAATATGGTTAAGAATAGATTGCTAGAAATGGAAGTATTATTATTATAACTCAATAGATAAGATTGGTATTCAGAATATCATATTTTGGCATGAAAAGGGAAATAAGAAAATGCTAAGAAGCTTGAATAAGGGAAGCTTTTGGTTACCCAAATATAACTTGTTTTGAAATTATAAATGATTGGGATATTTTGAATATGGATGGGAAATTAAAACTGGGGGGGAAAAACGAAAATAGGACACTGAATAAAAGGATATTGAGTGCCAATGCAATTAAGATACGTTTTGGTTAGAAAAGATATTTTAAACTGATATCATTGATACTATTAGAAAACTGAAATAAATGCTGATATTCAACTGTATATCTATTAATAACAATAAGAATAGTATTTGCTTAATGTGGAAAAATGTTTATTACCGGAAGAAGAGTGGAGGTATTGGATGGTGTAATATTGGATTCAGTTTGAAGAAGCTTATATGTACCATGGAATTACTAATGGACCCAGTCAACACCTTGTCTATTAAGCACTTGTTTGTAAAAATAGAAAATTAATAAATTATTTATATAAAAAAGAAGCAGTGGCTGATTTGGAATGAACATTGGTGTTCTTTGGGGAGGTATTGTGTCATTAAGTGATACAACCACAGCAAGCCTGCAATCTGTTGCCTGGGTTCTCAAATGTCAGTTAGTGTTTTGTGCTAATTGATAGCTAGCTAACAAGATAGAGTGACATGGTTTGTCACACTTCAACATCTAAATGGTCCTTTCAATGTTATTATTTTACCAAGGCAGAAATTTATTGATTATTATTTATTAATTAAATTTATTTCCCACCCGTCTCATTTTGAAATGACTCTGGGCAGCTTACAGCATAAAAACATTAAAATTAATTCATCAGAATAAAGCTAGAAGGGACCTTGGAGGTCTTCTAGTCCATCCCTCTGCTCCAGCTGAAGTTTTCTATGGAAGAAAGTTTTTCCTTGAAGTTCTTTTAAATGGTTTCATCTGTCGGAACCAGGGGTAGGCAACCTTGGCTCTTTTATGACTCATCAATTTCAACTCCCAGAATTCCTGAGCCAGCATGGGGGAACTATGGCCCCCTCATGACTTGTGGACTTCAACTCCCAGAATTCCTGAGCCAGCATGGGTGAACTATGGCCCCCTCATGACTTGTGGACTTCAACTCCCAGAATTCCTGAGCCAGCTTGGCTCATCTTGGAAACCTCTCCCTTTCCCCTCAGCATGGCTGGCTCAGGAATTCTGGGAGTTGAAGTCCACAAGTCATAAAAGAGCCAAGGTTGCCTACCCCTATTGGAACCATGACATTTTGCAAATCACTCTAATTTCATGCTCTATTTCCATGACTTTTTTCTTTGTTTGTTTGTAAAAAAATTATAAATGTCTAATAATTAAATATTTTCCCTGTTGCGAACAGTCAGTTTACAAGAGTTTACAAGAATTCTTGGCCTTTGATTCTCGGTCTTGAAAAATTAATCCCTATCTTCCCTGATTTGAAGTATCTCTCTCTTTTTCCATGGGTCATTTTTTTTCTCTTATCTCATTAAGTATTTAAAAATTCTAAATAATTAAAATAAATAAACTGGGGTTTTTCCCCATTTTTAATCAAAAATATTTTATAAAATCGAAAAAAATAAAAAGTTGAAAAAAGATTTTTTTAAAAAATTGGAAAAAATGAAAAAAAGATTGTACAGGTGAAATAAATATTCCTAACCCAATAAAATCTCCAATTAAAAAGAAATTATATGCTTTTTTAAGTATTGAGATAAGGTCATGCCAAGAATAGATCTGGCTTGTTTTATTGCTCAATGAAATTTAGTGTACTTCATTGATGAGGTGTCTATATTTAACTAATAATAATGACCAAATACAGCCTAACAGGTCATCTATACAATCTTTTTGATTCATGTTTTGCCCCGTGCTCTTAATGTTTAGAAACCAAAAATCATAAAGCACTGTACTTTTAAAGTTTTTCTGTCCATAAACAACTGACCTCCAACCCCAGTTTCTTCTATTGCCTAACAGGTAATATCCTTGCTCTTAATCTTTGACTCCAAAGTTAGTTTGGAACCTCTGTCATGTTTTTTGATAGGGACACCTGATCTTGGTTTCATACAACATGATCCAAAATCCAGGATATTTTTTTTTTCTTGAGAAACGAGCCAACTTTTCGCTTCCAATATTTAAGTTTGCCTATCAACCTTTTGTCCTTGAAAATATGATGAAGAGGTAGATACGGTGAAGCCTCTAACTACTTTGCTTTCCCATTTTTGCAATAAAGTCTTAAGAGTATCTGTAATTTTTTCTTCCGATTGTACCATGGATTTTTGCATCAATCAAGAGGGAACAGGATAGAAAATAAATTTTGTCTTGGTAAACAAATAGCTAAAATCATTAAATACTTTCCATTTCAAATTTTAAAAGAGAGCAGAAAATTATAGAAAATTGCACTGCCATTAAAGAGTGCCTAGTTTTAACAGAATTTAGCTACGTTCAAGAACACAAAATTTTGCTCATCCAGTAAATTTGTAAGCATACCTAAGTCAGAATTGTTTGAATGCTTTGTAAAAAAAAAGGAAGTATAAAGCTAATCTTTGTGACTTTATAGAAGGTGCGAAATAAACAGGACAAGAGCTATAGATTCAGTCTTCCTTTTCCACAATGGCACCATCTTAATTTAGAAAGGATTATTTGATATTTTCCCTCAAGAACTGACATGGGGAAGATATTAAAGTATGCTATTGTTAGTGTACTTCCTAGTTTAGAAACAGGTATTTGCAGTGCTTTTTTTGTAAAAGAAAAAAGGTGCCGGAACTCACACATGTCATACAACCCGCCTTGCCCACCCTACAAGGTTCCATCCAAAAAAGGTGCCGGAACTCCGTTCTGAGCGTTCTATGAGGAAAAAAAAAGCCCTGGGTATTTGATTTAAGTATCTTATAGCCTAAAGAAAGTGCTGTAACTATTTAGCAGTAGGGAGATGTTTTTTGAGTAGGGCAGATAGATACAATTGGTGTTCCCAATCACCTGCACTTGGTTTAGGTGAAGCTGGGATAGTAAGTAATTGCTTTAATTAGACTTAGTGGCCTTTCCATTATAACCATGAGTAAATACCCTGGGAAAATGGATCCCTTTGGAGATGCAGACTTGTTCTATCTTTGCCTGGAGAGAGTCACTGATGACTAACATCTATCTGCTTATCTCTAGATTAAATTCCTCCTAGCCACACAAGCCTAAAAGGATGACTAATTCACTTGGTGAGGAAAAAATGACCACTATATCGCCATGATATAAAAAAGATGTCGAGACTCTAAAAAAAGAAAGAGCAGAAAAGAGATGATTAGGGGACTTTGGCCACCTAATGAGAAGGAAGGACTCACTGGAGAAGAGCCTAATGCTGGGAAAGATTGAGGGCAAGAGAAGAAGGGGACGACAGAGAATGAGGTGGCTGGATGGAGTCACTGAAGCAGTAGGCGTGAGCTTACATGGACTCCAGAAGATGGTAGAGGACAGGAAGGCCTGGAGGAACGTTGTCCATAGGGTCGCGATGGGTCGGACACGACTTCACAACTAACAACAACAAGGGGACTGAAGGCTAAAACATGTGAAGAATGGGTGCAGGAATTGGGTATATCTAATGAAAAGAAGGAGCAGGAGGGGCATGAATGTAGTGTTCCAATATCTCAGGGGTTGCCACAAAGAAGAGGGGGTCAAACTATTCTCCGGACAGAGCACCTGAAGGCAGAACTAGAAGCAACGGATGGGAACTAATCAAGAAGAGGGTTAACCTAGAACTAAGGAGAAATTTCCTGACAGCTAGAACAATCAACCAGTGGAACAACCTGCCTCCAGAAGCTGTGAATGCTCCAACACTGGAAACTTTTAAGAAGAAACTGGACAGCCAGTTGTCTGGAATGATAGAAGGTTTCCTGCTTGAGCAAGGGGTTGGAAAAGAAGATTTCCAAAGTACTCTGTTATTCTGTTATATTAAATACGGCAGCAACAGCAGAATTATTTTGAAAGCTTTTCTCGGAAAGGAAATTAGATGAATCAATAAAAAGGGAAAAAAAAAGTTTAAAAAAAGAATTATACCTCCCAGGCAGAACTTTTCTATGTGAGGTATGTGTTCTTTGTGAGTTGAACAAAAGTTCTCAAAAGTTGGGGCTTCCGGTTTGCGCGTGCGGTGCCAGTGGATATGCGGGAAGAAGCGTCTCCCCGTCGTCCGGTCTTTCTTCCTCGGAGAACCCTGAAAAGGGTTAAAAGGCACCCTGGAGGGACGACCACTGTGAGGAGACTCTCCCTGCAATCGCGGAAGGGCAGCAGCCCTCTGTTTGATCCGGAGCAGCTCCTCTGGCCTAAAGAAGAAGAGATTGGCCATCAACATGGCCGATCACTAAGCCACTCCATGCTGAAAGCCAAAATCACTATCAAGCACAACAAAGCAATCTGGAGGATTTGGGTGAGACTTTACCTTTCTTACTTCCCTAATTACTTCCCTGTGGGACTTTCTTGAAAATCTTCTCCCCCCTTCTTGAAAGATTGGCGACTGTCTACTTGGGGAATTAAAACCTTAGAGCCTCAAAAGAAATCAAATGACTAAGCTAAATAACTAAGCAACCTTATTTGTACTTCTGGAATTTTGGGGCCACTAAAAAGTTTTTATTGCTTATTTCTGTGGGGACCTACAACCCTATTTACTGCTAAAAATGGACTAATTGGATAAAAGCCTCATATTAGTCTGGAAAAGGATTTTACATGCTATTGAGTACATCTTGTGGTGAAACCTGGTATAGCAAGTAAATCTGTTTTTTTACTGTGGGATCTGGCTGTAACAGATTTGTCCTTGACACTATCTTTAAAGATAAGAATTGGGAACACCTGGCACTGAAAACAACCTTTAGGAATAGTGGAGGTGGATATTTACTGATTTTTATTAAAATAGCCTCAACTAAAGGCCTATCTGTAAATACTAAAGAAATGGAAGAATATATTCCACCACTTGACTATAAACTCATACTTGAAACAATTTTGGCAATGTCTAAAGAAATGAAAGCCAGACTTAAAGACAAATCTGACAGCATAAACTCACCTAATGAGACTCTGACTTCAGTTGATGACCTGACAACCCAAAAACTAGCAGAGGATGAGGAAATCAACAACAAAATAGGGGACTCTAAAGATCAACAATCTACTGAGAGCCTTGACACCCAAACTTCGATTACAACTATAAAACCCACAATTCAACAAACCACAGAAGCTGAAGAAAGCAATACTAAGATGGAGGATGCCAAAGGCCTTCAAATACAGTACATTAAGACTTTAACCAACCAAACAATAACTACAACACCAGACATGACCTCTTACCTAAGCCCGATGGATTTGAAAGAAGAAGACCAGACTGAATTAATGACATCTGCACTACGCCAAACATGGAATTTGATTTATTAGAATGAAAATTTAATGAGTATAAAGGGCTCACTCTCTTTGAAAAATTGATAACTGGATGGTCTCCCTGGATTCAAACAACGTGTGTAGGAAGAAAGGGATACACATTTGAGAAGTTAAAGACAATGATATGGAAGCCTGCCTGGCACAAGAAGAAAGCTAGAGTTAGATTTAAAAAACGGGGTTGTTTTTTTCTTTTTCTTTTTTCTTTTTCTAAATGTTGGGATTTGTAATAATAAAGCTTAAATTTTCTTTTAATGGGCCAAGGGGATCTGTTAAATGATACAAACTGATTTTATATTCAGGATCTAGATTTTTAAGGGAATGAAAATTAGCTACTAAAGCATAACTTTGAATTATTTATAGAACTTGGAATGACACAATAAAACATACTTTGTTAATCATTCATGAATTGCAAAGACGACAAATAGAATATGTTTTTGAAATATAATAAGAATACACTTAAATGAACAATGTATGTATTTCAGATATGATAAGTACTATATAATGAATAGGGGAAATGTGGGTTACCTGAAAATTAAGATTTTTAGATACTACAGGCTAATTCGGAGCACTATATTGAAACTTAAAAACAGGACATGAATAAGTATACGTGAAAATGTATAGATAATTGTTCAAACTGATTCTGCTACAACCAGAAATGTATTAATTTGATTTTGATATTGTGACTAAGGGAATTGGAGAGGGAATTTTTGTTGATTTACCTTGACCTATGTACAAAAAAAATTGTTATTGGACTTTTGATTACCCAATCACCACATTGCTTCATAAATATTTGGATGTAAAATTAGAAAATTAATAAAACTTGTTTTAAAAAAAAGTCTGTTGGCAAATATTTCCTTATTAGCAGATTAATTATAGTTTCTCCCACTCAGTCACCAAGAGAAATACCATGGAGCACTAAATAAATCTTAAACTGGATTTCATACCAACTGCCATGATATAATGGTTAGAGATTGTACATTGGGTGTGTTCTTTAACTAAATCCAAAACTGAGATTTTTATCATTTGGACTGTTCTACATTAAACAGGCTCATTAAGATAAAATACAAAAACTGGACTGATGGCTAAACAGTTACAAAAAAAGCCCTCGAAGATTATTTCAGTGGATGATTAGTGAGGCAAGATTGTTATACTGTATTCAGAAAGATGAAAAGGTTTATCATTATCCATCATGGAGGAATGGTTGGTAAAATTGACAAAGCTTGCTATGATGGACTTCTTTGATTGAGACAAGTCATTATTGAGATTCACCAATGACTGGAAACCCCTGATGACTTTTTGTGTGAGGAAGACAATGACTTTGTGATTTATGGTTTTGATGCTTAGGAAGAATAGGTTATGAAAAGAAGGTAAATATAATGAAACTTGACAATGTTTTGATTTGAAATGTGGGAATGAGAACTAGGCACATTAAGCACACATATCTTTGGGTAAAGCTGTAAGGAAAAGGGGTTTTTAATTTAGTTATCCTTTTCAAGATCTGTGTCCAATAACGTTGGCTTGGTCTTCCTCAGGACAGATACAGTATTTCTGAAGAAAACATTTTAAACCATGTAGATAACACTGTATCTTATCCATCGTTACTTAGAAGTCCTCTTTGTTTCTGAGCAGACATACATAAAATAGTGAGGTGTTCTTGTTAGCCTTAGTCAGATGCTAGAAAAATGGCAATAAAATTTAGCCACAGCAATATTTGCAAGGCTGACTGAGATAAGATATTGAAGTTCAGCAAGCCCTCAAAATGCATTAGATAAAAGCGGAGTATTTTATTAAACGAGAGAGGAAATGAATGTAGTGTTAGTGACATTAAGCATGAACAACATGACCAGTCAAAGTAAGAAGAGACATTGAAGGACAACACAGAAGTGGAGCTTTTTATGGATTTGTATGAGTTGATGAATAAACTTGAAACACATTAAAAAAAAACAATTTGCTTTCAATTTTCAACTCGTCCAGTCCTCAAGTCTCTGAAGAAATTTTGAGCATGGTTACTGTATGAAGTACATACAGAGTATATGAAGAAGAAGAATGGCAAAGCTGCCTCTTTTGGACTCTCATGTGTATGTATATATATGTGTGTGTGTGTGTGTGTGTGTGTGTGTGTGTGTGTATAAGGCACGCGGTGGCTCAGTGGGTTAGGACGCTGAGCTTGTTGATCAGAAGGTCGGCAGTTTGGCGGGTCAAATCCCAAGTGCCACGTAACAGAGTGAGCGCCTGTTACTTGTCCCAGCTTCTGCCAACCTAGCAGTTCGAAAGCATGTAAAAATGCAAGTAGAAAAATAGGGACCACTACAGTGGGAAGGTAAAAGCGTTCTGTGCGCCTTTGGCGTCCCTTCATACACACACACACACACACACACACACATATAGATTTCCCAAATTACATCCTCCCCATACAGTATTTCCCCATTTATAACATCTGTGACAAAGCAACCATCACTCAATTATGAAAGGCAGCTTTACTTGAAACAGCTTACATCTTGTGACAAGACTTTCAACATCATCAAACAACAACTTGTCCTTATCCCGTGCCAAATCCAGTCTAAACATCTGTTTGACTAGGTGAATAACCATAATAATAGGGACAATAAGGGCTTTTTTTGTCATAGAACGCCCAGAATGGAGTTCTGGCACCTTTTTTTGGATGGAACCTTGTAGGATAGGCAAGGCGGGTTGTCTGATGTGTGTGAGTTACGGCACTTTTTTTTTTTTTAGAAAAAAAGCACTGGGGACAATTTTTATAAAACTATTCTTTAATACTATTATGGATGGCTCCCTTTTGCCTTCAAGGCTGGGTCTAACTCAAAACCCAACTGCAGTAAATAATAATCGGATGTAGTTAGACCCGGATCTGATTTTGTTTTACTTTGGGGTTAACAGCATACCTTGTTTAAAGCGTTATCCGTGATTATTATCTTTTTATGCAAGGGAAGTTTTTAGAATTTCCTAGATGAGGACCTTTTAATCAGTATTATTGTTTGATGGTTAATATTTTTATGAAAAGCCTTTGGCTTGTTTTGCCAGACACAACTATATACAGTAAAGAGGTCTGGGTGGTAAGCACTGTCCCTATTAGTGATCAATTATTTCAGGTGTGTGATTGTGACCGTTTTAATATAGCACACTGGAGACAACCATTGTTCAGTGATCTATCATCTTCATCAGAGATGTCAAACACAAGGCCCGGGGGCCAGATCCGGCCCGCAAAGTGTTTTCATGTGGCCCCCAAAGCCATCCTGGAAACAGTGAGGGAACGGTCCCCGCTGCCTTGGCCCTGGCCCAGAGACCCTCCTTCTGCCAGAGATCCCCAGATCTGTCCTACTCCTGCCCAGGCCCCCATAGACAGCCTTGATGCCAATGATGTAGAGCTGGCCATGCCCACCCAGTAGGCCATACGCACTCCAGCCACGCCCACCCAGTAGGCCACGCTCACCCTGGCCATACCCACCCAGCCCCCTGAGGGCAACCGCAATGCTGATGCGGCCCTGATCTTCATTGTCATCACCATGAGTGGAGAAAAAAGCAAATTTGTAAAAAAAAAAGGGGTGAGCAATCCACTCCCTTCCTGAACTGGTTCCCAAGATACAGTAGAATCTCTTACTTAATCGCATTTTATGTAGTGACAAAGGTACATCACGATTGTAACATTTTAGATATTTGCCCTGGATTTTCCCGGCTAATTTCCTATTGCTTCAGCATAATGTAATGTTGATGCAAGTTTGTTATAATTGCTGGTCACGTGACAATAGTTGAGCAAGGAGAAAATTGATTTCAGAGGAGGAGAACAGCGAAAAGAGGCACTCAGGTTCCAACACAATCTGATTATAACCAGAGAGAGAATATGGGATGCTGAGCATTGCTAGAAAAATAAGGCTTTTTGCAGCCTTGTTCAGGGGTCTGCATTTTTAAATAACCCCCTTTTTGCACTAAAAGAACATTGAATCATAGGTGAAATAAACAATGTTTGCCCAAGTGTGCAAACTCACACGCGTGCGCACACACACACAAAGGGAAGAGGGTGTTGTTGTTTTTGGTTTTTGTGTTCATCTGGCCAATTCTACTCTAGGTTCAGGATGCACTTTTCATGTGCCAAAGTTGGTGATGGAAAGACATAACAGCTGTGTTGACCTACTGCTCTTTGCGTACGATTAAAGGTTAGGAACAAGGAGCTCTTCATTGGGTCACACCTGAATGTCAGCTCACCTAAATTGTATCAAGCCTCTGTGTGAACCAAGACATGGCTCTATTGTCTTTTGACATTTGCAGGATTCCAAATTCTGCGCAGCTTCCAAGAAGCCATTGGGAGGAAAATCTCATGCAAAAACTCATCTCATAGAGGAAAAAAAAGGACAAACATTTGCCCTGGCTGCAAATATCTATACAAAAATGTATTCGGCTAGGGAACCTTGCTAAAACCTGCTTGTTTGGAAAAGGTCACACAAAATGCAGACCTATGAAACATTCCCTGTGTCTGACAAATACCAAATGTAAACCCAAAAGAAATTGAGTAATGGATGGAACAAACTGAACAATAACATCTGCCTATCCCAGATCTTTGGGAAGGACTTGATAGATGGGCATCCCAAAGATGTTTTTTTTTTCCAAAAGGCAACTGGACTTCCTTTGTTTTTCCTTGAAGATGTTTTGCTCGTCATCCAAGACGCTTCTTCAGTTCTGACTGAATGGCAGAGAATGGAAGGATTTATATTCCTTGCAGTCATCTGGTGATTAGCACTCATTCTGAGAGTCCTTCCACTCTCCATCATTCAGTCAGAACTGAAGAAGCTTTTTGGATGAGAAGCAAAACATCTTCAAGGAAAAACAAAGGAAGTCCAGTTACTCTTTGAAAAAGCACTTTTGGGACAACCAATGACCTGGATGACTGACACTTTCCATAGAGTGGATAGATGGACAAAAATACCAGACCCACTCTAAACATCTGGCAACTAGCCATAATCAATTGAGAAGACCACAACATAGACAAAATGACACTCAAGAACAACTATTTCCAACCCAATGTTCTCTACTACAGATTAACTACATTTTTTTAATCCCATTTATATCCCGCCCTTCTCCGAAGACTCAGGGCGGCTTACAAT
>NC_138207.1:95780776-95838276 GCF_964194415.1 Vipera berus | reverse complement strand
CGACCCCTGAGGGACTCCGCAAGCGAGAGGCCTCGGGGTCGACCTCTGTCCCCCTGCCAACACCGACTGCGAGCGACCCTGGAGAAAGGAGGAGAACCAACGCAGAACCGTGCCTCCCACTCCCAGTCCCCTGAGGCGTCGCAGCAAGATACCATGGTCGATGGTATCGAAAGCCGCCGAGAGGTCTAATAAGACTAGGACAGAGGAATGGCCCCTGTCCCGGGCTCTCCAGAGATCATTTATCAGAGCGACCAATGCCGTCTCCGTGCTGTAGCCCGGCCTGAAGCCCGATTGGTACGGGTCTAGATAAACCGCTTCATCCAGGATCTGAGGGAGTTGGTGCGCCACCACGCTCTCAACAACCTTCGCAAGGAAGCGAAGATTGGAGACTGGACGAAAGTTATTCAATGAGGATGGGTCCAAGGTGGGCTTCTTGAGGAGAGGCCTCACCACCGCCTCCTTCAAGGCGGTGGGGAAGTGACCCTCCCTCAGAGAAGCGGAGATGACCGCCAGGAACCAGCCTCGTGTCCCCTCTCGAGCTGCATATGCCAGCCAGGAAGGGCACGGGTCCAGTAAGCATGTGGAGGAGCTCAACCTCCTCATAATCCTGTCCACTTCCTTAGGAGTCACAGGATCAAATTCCTCCCAGATGACGTCGACAAGACTGTCCATGCCTTGTTCTTCCAACTCAGCCCAGTTGGAGTCCAGGCCGTTTCGGATCCGAGCAATTTTATCCAGCAGATACTGACCGAATTCCTCGGCTCGACCCTGCAAGGGTTCCTCCCTCACCTCTTGGTTCAGTAGGGAGCGAGTCACCCTGAACAAGGCAGCCGGGCGATTATCTGCGGACGCGATGAGGGTGGAAAAGTAGTTGGATTTTGCCACCCTTATCGCAGCGAGATAAGACCTGGTGAGGATTCTTAATCGCAATCGGTCGGATTCGGATCGACTGGATCTCCAACGGCTCTCTAGGCCCCGTCTCCGACGCTTCATTTCCCGGAGCTCCGCGGTGAACCATGGGGCTCGCTGGGATCTGCACCGGGTCAGAGGCCGCAAGGGTACAACTCGGTCCAGAGCCTCCGTGGCTGCCTTCTCCCAGGCTTCCACTAAGGCATCCGCCGAGCTGTGAGCAGGGAGTGCATGTGCGTCCCCAAGCGCTGCCTGGAACCTATCAGGGTCCATTAGGCGCCTAGGGCGGTACCATCTGGTTGGCACCGCGCACCCACGGCGGGGGGTGGCAAAGGGGAAGTCTAGCCGCACGAGGTGATGATCGGTCCATGACAGGGGCATAATAGTCGTGGCACCCCCACCGATATCATCGCGCCACCGTCCAGATAAGAACACCAAGTCTGGGGTGTGGCCTCTCTCATGAGTCGGTCCAGAAATTATTTGCGACAGGTCCATGGCCGCCATGGAAGCCATGAACTCCCGAGCCAGATCGGACGATCCTCCCAAGGACGGTAGGTTAAAGTCGCCCAAGACCATGAGTCTTGGGAATTCAACCACCAACCCTGAGAGGACATCGAGTAGCTCGGGCAGGGCTGCCGCTGCACGATTAGGTGGTAGGTATGCCAGCAGCAGGCCCAACTGCGCCCCCGGGCCGTATCTCAGTAGGAGAGACTCACACCCGACCATCTGAGGGACGGTGATCTCTCGCGGGCTAAGGGATTCCCTGATGATAACTGCCACTCCCCCGCCCCTCCCATGGGCCCGAGGCTGGTGCAGCACCTGGAAACCTGGCGGGCAGAGGTCAACTAGAGGGACACCACCCTCTTGGCCCAGCCAGGTTTCCGTGATGCAAGCCAGGTCCGCGTGCTCGCTCTCCACTAGGTCACGAACAAGGTGTGCCTTGTTAGCTACGGACCTGGCATTCAGGTAGACCAGCCTTAGCATGGGAGGCTGCACACCTTCGCTCCCGGGACCTCCGGGGAAGTACAGAGGGTCGGAGCGTCTCACCGCTTGTACAGAGCAGAGATGACACTCCCGGTGACGATACGGCCCTCTGTTTGTGCACCTTCTGCCATTCCCCACCATCCTGGGAATAGGATGTTCGTCAGTACGCCATCGGTTATTGTCGGCGACTGGTCCTCGTTTCTCACCATGGCGAATGGTCGTAAGCCTGGCCTGCGTTATGGCACCCGGAAGGTCTGCCTTCCCCGAGCAGCCATACTCTTTTCCCGCCCCCCTCCCTAACCCGACAAAAAACTTAACAAGAAACTTAACCAGGGGCCTCTTGTTGGTCTTGTGATGGAGGCCCCTGACCCTGCCTGGCCATCTCTCAGAGGCCCAATGGTCGGGCCCGTCATCGAGGTATGATGAGTTGAAGGCAGGACGAACCCAGGAGAGGGGGGAACTCCTGAGGGCGAGTAGATCTATGCAAGAATATTGAAGCCGCATAGGGAGCATTGGGGAGCATTGGGAAGGCGGTCCCCTGGGTGGAGCATTAGAAGGAGGGTGTAGTCGGGTAGGTGGGTATCTGGACCGTCACCCAGCCACTGCCACTTGGTTGGGTGAACCCCAGAAGCAGTCCACTCCCCATCCTCTCACGATGGATTGTGATTCTGCTTCTGGGGGTGGTCCAGGACCCACTCTGGGTGAAGCATACCCCATAGAGCTCTCACCTCTATGGGGCTGCAGGTGTAGGACAGGCCACTCTGCCACCGTGGCTTGCACCCAGGCCCATCATGTCCTGTGGGGCGAGGGAGGGCAGGGGGGTTCGGAGCTGGAGGAGGCCAGATGTTGATGGCCTCGGTGGTCTAGCCGCCGTCATCTCCAACGGTCAGCTGCATCCTGGCGTCTTTAGGGGTGTTGATCGGCACGGAGATCGCCACGCCGCATCTAGTGGTGCTGCCGTTGGGGGGTTTTCGGTGAGATTGGGTGACCGGGGCCTGGAGAAGTTCAGCGCCGCTATCAAGGCTCCTCGGTGGTGGTCGATCGGGTCCGCATAGCCGGTCTGCGGCACCTCCTTGATCCCAGGGAGATGCCGCCGTTGTTCAGGAGCAGGCCAGGAGGTCGAAGCAGGGCAACGACCCCGGCCCCGCTCAGGGCGGTTGCTGCGGCTGTCTCTTCCGCCGCCTAGCTGATCCATTTGATCCGCGGGGTCTTTCCTGATCATCACTGGCGTCGCTGTTGGCCAGGGAGGCATAATAGGGAGCCGAGGGTGGAGGCACCGGCCCCACTCTGGATGGCTGCAGCAGTTGCAGCGGCTCGGGGGTGGGTTAGAGGCGCCCCATCGCCACTGCCCCCGCCGGTCTTCGGGCCCGTGGGGAGATGACAGGTTAGGGCCCCGCGGGGTACTCGCCGTCGCCGCTGCCGACGATGCTGCCGCCTCCGCTACCCAGCTGGTCCACAGCGCCTCCGTTGGTCGCTTGGGGACGCCGCCGGAGGAGTCGAACAGGTGCGGGGGTTGGGGCAAGGCAGAGATGTTGCCGCCGTCGCCCGGGAGCCGGTCAGGGGGCCGGGGCAGAGCAGAGCCTCCGGCCCCCCCTGGATGGCTGTGATGGTTGTCGTGGACCAGGGGCAGGCTTGGAGAGGCCCTGCCGCCACCGATACCGTCGCTGCCGGCTCCCTGAATAGGCGAACAGCTGATCCGCGGAGAAGTCGCAGTCGCCAGGGAGCTGATCAGGTGCCGATCAGGGGGCCGGGGCAGAGCAGAGCCTCCGGCCCCTCCTGGATGCCTGCCAAGGGCCAGGGGGCGGGCCTGGGGAAGTCCTGCCGCCACTGCCATCGTGGCTGCCGGCTCCCCGAATAGGCGACCGAGCTGGAGCTTGGGAGTCGTCGCCATCGCCGCTGAAGGCGCCTCCGCCGCACAGCTGATCCGCGGAGACGCCGCTGCAGCCCGGGAGCCGATCAGGAGCCGATCAGGGGGCCGGGGCAGAGCAGAGTCTCCGGCCCCTCCTGGATGCCTGAAGGCGCCTCCGCCGCACAGCTGATCCGCGGAGACGCCGCTGCCGCCCGGGAGCCGATCAGGAGCAGATTTGGGGGCCGGGGCAGAGCAGAGCCTCCGGCCCCTCCTGGATGCCTGAAGGCTCCTCCGCCGCACAGCTGATCCGCGGAGACGCCGCTGCCGCCCGGGAGCCGATCAGGAGCAGATTTGGGGGCCGGGGCAGAGCAGAGCCTCCGGCCCCTCCTGGATGCCTGAAGGCTCCTCCGCCGCACAGCTGATCCGCGGAGACGCCGCTGCCGCCCGGGAGCCGATCAGGAGCAGATCTGGGGGCCGGGGCAGAGCAGAGCCTCCGGCCCCTCCTGGATGCCTGAAGGCGCCTCCGCCGCACAGCTGATCCGCGGAGGCGCTGCTGCCGCCCGGGAGCCAATCAGGAGCAGATCTGAGGGCCGGGGCAGAGCAGAGCCTCCGGCCCCTCCTGGATGCCTGAAGGCGCCTCCGCCGCACAGCTGATCCGCGGAGACGCCGCCCCTGCCCGGCAGCATGAACAGAGGTAGAGGCAGGGCAGAGGCGCTGGCCCCCGTTTATAACGGTTGCCAACGGCCCAGGTGGCGAGGCGGAGATGTCCCGGCACCCCTGCAGCTGTTTCGGGAGGCAGCGGGCGGCACCATTGCCCAGCTCATCTGCCCGAATTTCTGGCCCCACCCCAGGGGTCCGCTGACATCCCTGGGGGGCTCCTGGGGGGACGCCTTACCGTTGGGGGCTACGGAGCTCTCCCCAGCGCGTCCGCCATCTTTGGTCTTACTAAGGTTTTGTCCTCTACTGTATTGTCCCTTAGGAGAAAGTGATACAGTTGAACAGGGCATTAGTGACAATCCCACCATGTTGTTGAGGATGATAACAAACATGATAAAACAATGAAGGATTAGATCCCTTACTTTTGACATATATTGCCTATAAACAGATTTTGCTTTAGTTTAGTCCTATCATTCTTCCCTCTGTGGCTTGCAGTGGTACAGCCAAGAAGGCAATCTGCTGTCTTATCTGTTTGCACATTTAGATTGTAAAATTTATATTGTAACCATAACTTTGCGGCAACCTTCCCTTTGTTCTTTAGAAAATTAGGGATTGTAAAATTTCACATGAATTGCAATAGGCTCTTCTCCATTTACTGAGAGAACTCTGGTGTGTCTATACTGTAATTTGGAGGTTGAGTTTGACATAATAAAAGGTTATGAACCCACAAAGAAGTTATGAAGTTCAGAAGAACTGAAAAATAAAAGGAAAAACACACCTGACATTTGAAAAGGTAGGTGTGTGTGTGTGTGTGTGTGTGTGTGTGTGTGTGTGTGTGTTGAAACTGATAAAGATCTTCTTTCTTCTAGGCTGGGATAAAGTGGTAATTAATATAGGAGTGCCAAAGGTGGAATTCTTTCTTACAAATTTTACAGAAAAGGTGGACAACTAAATACCCAAGACTCTGCATGATCTCCAATTCTTACCGGTACTTTGATGCATCTCCCTGAAAGTTTTCTGACTACTCCTGCAAAACTTAGTTGTTTTCTGCCACTTTGAAGTATGGAATTATGGAAAGCAGAAATGTAAACCCTAAAGAAATAAAATATGTCTAATAGAGGAGTGGTTTTTTTTTAAAAAAAAAAAGAATCCTAGGCCTCTCCTCACCCTTACCACCTACAGAAAATATAAAGAATCTTGGTCTTACATTTGATGTTTGTCACCATTTACAAATTTTATTTCAAGGATGACATAAAAAGATAAAATGATGATTCTAAATGTGGAGCTAAATGTAAAGAAAAAGCATACTTCAGAGGGAGGAAGGAAGGAAGGAAGGAAGGAAGGAAGGAAGGAAGGAAGGAAGGAAGGAAGGAAGGGAGGGAGGGAGGGAGGGAGGGAGGGAGGGAGGGAGGGAGAGAGAGAAAGAGAGAGAGAGAGAGAGGAAAGGAAGACAGAAGGAAGGAAAATATTTCTACAAATATTGTACGAATGATATGATTGGAAGAGATGACCATGAAAATCAACTTTGGAAGTTGGGATATGAATGAGTTTATAGAGACTGAAGGTGTTTTATGACCAAAAAAACCCGAACAGATTAATTAAAGCACACTTTCCCCACTGGAAATGTCTGGCTGTGGAAGGTGGGCATAAAGAAAGGATGAGAGAAAGAAGATATGACATCATTCATTATTCATTAAATCAATAAGCATCACTTTGAATTACAGACTTGGAAATGACTACTAAGAGTACCATGGATTTCAGGAAGAACCAGCCAATCTTTAAAGGGAGATTAACTGCTCCCTTGAGGCAATTATTAACAAGCAGAACCTCATATTCTTTGGGCATGAGTTGATGACGGATTAGGAAAAAAAATAAATATGATGGCAAAACAGAAGGAAGTAGAAGAAGGGGAAAACAATGGATAAAGGGATGGACGAGATCAAGGAGATGAGAGGTGATCTCATCTTGGAAGATCTGCAGGTTGAGTTGGAAGGCAGTTGTCCACATCATCACTGGGAGTCAGCGTTGACTTGATGAAGCCTACCCAGCTATGTGGTCCTGTAAAGAAACTTAATAGATTTTGTTATATTCATTTCCTTTATTTATGGTTTAAACTTTTGTCAAAAGCATTTAGCCATGTATTTTTGGGAGTGAAATTGATGACGAAGTTATCCATTCAGTCGTGTCTGACTCTTGACTCTTCTATGGCCCAAGGTCTCTCTCCACATCTTCCAGTCTTGCACTACATCTTTGAGTTGTTCTATGCTCTGGCTGGTGTCAGCTTTGATGGTGTCCAGCCACCGTGTTCTTCAGTGGACTGGTTTCCTTTTACCCCTAACTCTTCCAAACTTAATTGCTTTCTCCAGTGAATTCCCCCGCATGACATGGCCAAAATAAGTGAGACACAGTTTTGTGACTTTGGAGTGAAATTAATTACTTTAATTACTTTAAAGAAATTAATTGCTGATTAATTGCTTTGGAAAGCACACAAAATAGTAATGAACTGGCTTGGGACAGAAGATTTATTTTGCCTTCTGGAGGCCTCAACAGGTGTCCAACACCAGGCACTGCCATTTCACCTCTAGTCAAAGGAATATTTTCTGCTCCTTGTTATTTCTGGAGGGCAGGAGTGCAAAGTGGTGGAGCTGGTGTGGAGCTGGGGAAGACATCCAAGCCCCTACATCCATCACCACTTTAATATTCACTGCATCTCATATCCCACAGAGTACACAAGAAGCCATTGTAAACGGTTGAGTGATTTTCATCACATTGTTTGAAATGGCTCCTGCTTTCATCAGGTGTACTTTGAATGTCCTCGCAAAAGAGTCCTGACTGGACTACCCATTGTGGCAATTCTCCAGCCTTGAACAAAGACAAGGGATCTGGCTTCTTGTATGCACAATCATGTTATTGTTTAGCTGCCTGCTGGATGGCAGCCAAGCTAAGGCAGGATGATGCCAGCAGTCTCCTGCCTCCTGTCAAATCTACCCATTTCATCAGCCCTACAAGCCCTACCGTGAAGCTTCCTGCACCACTTTGCACCACTAAGACCCCTTTTTCTGTGTGTCTCAGTGGGTTAGGACGCTGAGCTTGTCGATCAGAAGGTCGGCAGTTTGGCGGGTCGAATCCCGAGTGCCGCGTAACAGAGTGAGTGCCTGTTACTCGTCCCAGCTTCTGCCCACCTAGCAGTTCGAAAGCACGTAAAAATGCAAGTAGAAAAATAGGGACCACTACGGTGGGAAGGTAACAGCGTTCCATGCGCCTTTGGCGTCTAGTCATGCCGGCCACATGACCACGGAGACGTCCTCGGACAAACGCTGGCTCTTCGGCTATGAAACGGAGATGAGCACCGGCCCCTAGAGTCGGAAACGACTAGCACGCATGTGCGGGGGAACCTTTACCTTTACCTAACTCAAAAAAGAATTTATGCAATGGGATGTGAATAACGGAGGAACAACATCTGATGGGGGAAAGGTTTCTTTTCATGCTTTCTTTAGTTTTCGCTTCAAAGGACTTTCTCTGGATGGGATCAGGGCTTTTTTTCTCATAGGACGCTCAGAACGGAGTTCCGGCACCTTTTTTGGATGGAACCTTGTAGGGTAGGCAAGGCGGGTTGTATGACATGTGTGAGTTCCGGCACCTTTTTCTTTTACAAAAAAAGCACTGGATGGGATAATCAGTGGAGTCTGGATTCTCCAAAGATGTTAACCAACTAGTCAATCAGCAGACTGATGTCTGCACACACACACACACCCCAGAAAGAAGCATGCCCTGCTTTTAAATTCAGACCATTTTCTCGGTCTTTTATCTTATTGCTTCCATTGCTGTACTTAGAAGAATAAAACTGGCACAGCTGTGGGAAGGTTATCATGGACTCAGAACTGGAAAAACAAAAGCTTGTTGTTCAGAGGAAGTAGCTTGCAATGCCACAGACTTGGCAGAACCCTTCCAGAGGGGAGGAAAAATGTCTACGGAGATTCTCAGTCATCCAGGTCATAGTTATCCCCAGTGCTTTTTTTGTAAAAGAAAAAGGTGCCAGAACTCACACATGTCATACAACCCACCTTGCCTACCCTACAAGGTTCCATCCAAAAAAGGTGCCGGAACTCCGTTCTGAGCGTCCTATGAGAAAAAAAAGCCCTGGTTGTAACAAAGATGCTTTTTCACTGCTCATCCAAGAAGCTTCTTCAGCTCTGACTGGATGGTGGGGAATGGAAAGATTTATACTCCTGCAGACAGGCTGTTCATTTGCATTCTTTTAGCAGGTTGTGGAAGCTACCTGGAGGATTATCTGTGTCTTCAGCAGTGCTTTTTTTGTAAAAGAAAAAGGTGCCGGAACTCACACATGTCATACAACCCGCCTTTTCCTGCCCTACAAGGTTCCATCCAAAAAAGGTGCCGGAACTCCATTCTGAGCGTTCTATGAGGAAAAAAAAAGCCCTGGTCTTCAGGGTCACTAGAGCAGTGCAAATAGGTGTGGAGCCTTCTTGGAACTGTTGAAAGGGCTGTGTTGTAGACCTGAGGTAGATGGTGTCAGATCCCTCCGCCTTTGTTGAGAAAGGGCTGTTCAGTTTTGACATAGATGGCCTCTTTGACCCCTCTTTCAAGCTAGAATTCCTCTCTGTCCAAAATGTGAAGTTTGCTGTCTTCAAAAGAATGGCCTTTGTCTTTTAAATGCAGATGGACTGCTGAATCTGGTCCTGATCGGTTTGTTCTCCTATGTTGTGCCATGAGTTTATGAAGTTGTTTTGTTTCCCCAATGTACAGATCTGCACATGGCTCACTGCATTGTACTGCATATACTCCGTTGCTCAGTTTATCCTTGGGGTGGACAAGCTTCTGCCTTAGTGTATTCTTAGGTTTGAAGTGTGCATGTATGTTGTGTTGGTTGAAGATCCTCCTGAGTTTTTCCAATATTCCTGCAATGTATGGAATGACTATGTTGCTTCCATTCCCCACCATCTGGTCAGAGCTAAAGAAGCTTCTTGGATGAGAAGCGAAACATCTTCAAAGAAAAACAAGAAAGTCCACTTGCCTCATTTTCGGACGTGATTCGAAAAGGCCTCAGAAAAACCTGGGACCACATAAAGAACAGCCTTCCCTGAAACAGATGGGTGGGAAAATACGAAGAATTTCTACTTAAAATGGCTCTTTCCCTCCCTTCTCCTGGCTTTTGTATTATGACCTCCTGGGACTCCACTTGCAGAAACTGGAAGATCAAGAAGCTGGACCCCAGAATTTGGGGGCAATGCTAAGTCAGGGAAGGAGAACTTCAAAGCTCACTGTAACATGACCACGTTTGCAAGGAAAAGGTGAAAGGCTCTAAGCCAGGGGTGTCAAACTCAATTTCATTGAGGGCCACATCAGCATTGCGGTTGCCCTCAGGGGGCCGGGTGGGTGTGGCCTACTGGGTGGGCATGGCCTACTGGGTGGGCGTGGCTAGAGTGCGTATGGCTTACTGGGTGGGCGTGGCCAGCTCTACATCGTTCGCATCAAGGGTGCCTATGGGGGCCTGGGCAGGAGTGGGACAGATCTGAGGGTCTCTGGCGGAAGGAGGGTCTCTGGGCCAGGGCCAAGGCAGTGGGGGCCGTTCCCTCACTGTTTCCAGGATGGCTTCGCGGGCCACATGAAACCACTTCACGGGCTGGATCCGGCCCCCAGGCCTTGTGTTTGACATGTCTGTTCTAAGCCAACATCTGCATATTTTGCAAAAAAATTTAAACCTACAGGCCTTATTACAATGTGTGGTGACCATCACAGCTTTGGACAGCCTTGAAAATACTTAAGAAAAAAAACACTGGACAGATTATCACATTTGACTCCTTAAAGAAAACATTTCCTTTGCACACCAATTCATAAATACAGGGAACTCCTATTATTACATTTACAGGGAGAAGAAGAGCTCTCTACTGCAGCATTTAAGTCTTCCCACGAAAACAGCAGCCTTATTAACCTTTATCAAATATGCCCCCCTCGCTCCCATGTTTATATTAGAAGCTAAAAGTGATTTGCTTTAGCTCACACTATTAAAAATAATCCATGATTGCACCCCATGCTTTCTTCAGACACCCCCATTTGCTCAATGCCTCTTTATCTACAATGCAATTCTTACCATTTGCCTCATGGAAAAGGGGAAGAAAAAAGCAGCAGGTGGATCATCAAGTCCCCTGTTGTTCAAACAAGCAGATAAGAGTTTTGTAATGCTTGCAATCTTTTTAACATGTACCAACCAAAATCTGATGAGCTTGGAAACAGTGCATGAAAGTGATTCTGGCATTAACCTTTCAGGTTCTGGAAGTAACAAGTATAAGGACCTGGAGAGAAGTACCCCAATCCAGGTATTCAAAAGGAACCAAGGACCTACGGAGCTCAGGGTAAAATGTGTGGAGCACCTCAATCAAGGAGGCACCTAAATTATCACCTAGAGAGTGACAAGTGCTCAGGAAGTTGCTAACCCTTCCCCACATACCATCATGCAGGGAAATTCACTGGAGAAAGCAAATATGTTTGGAAGAATTAGTGTGGAAGGAAACCATGCCACCAAAGGACGTGGTGCTTGGACATGGTGCTTGGACATCAAAGCTGGCACCAGCCACAGCACGGAAAAACTCAAAGAAGCAGTGCAAGTTTGCAAGAGGTGGAGAGACCTGACCTATAGAATCACCAAGAGTCAGACACGACTGAATGGACAACATCTTTATCATGAAATAGGGGTGACATGATAGCAGTATTCGAGTATTTGATGGGCTATCACAAAGAAGAGGGGGGTCAAGTTATTATCCAAAGTACCAGAAGGCAGGACAAGAAACCATGATTGGAAACTGATCAAAGAGAGAAGCAACCTGGAATTAAGGAGTAGCTTCCTGACAGTGAGGACAATTAACCAGTGGAACAGCTTGCCTCCAGAAATCGTGGGTGCTCCATCACTGCAGATGTTTAAGAAGAGACAGGACAGTCACTTGTCTGAAATGGTATAGATTATCCTGCTTGAGCGTGGGGTGGGACTAGAAGTCCTCCATGGTCACTTCCAATTCTATCCCATCCTATCCTATCCTATCCTATCCTATCCTATCCTATCCTATCCTATCCTACCCTACCCTACCCTACCCTACTCTACTCTACTCTACTCTACTCTACTCTACTCTACTCTACTCTACTCTACTCTACTCTATTCTATTCTATTCTATTCTATTCTATTCTATTCTATTCTATTCTATTCTGTTGTTGTTAGCTGCGAAGTCGTGTCCGACCCATCGCGACCCTATGGACAACGTTTCTCCAGGCCTTCCTGTCCTCTACCATCTTCTGGAGTCCATTTAAGCTCATGCCTTCTATTCTAATTATTTCATTCCTTATTCTATTCTATTCTATTCTATTCTATTCTATTCTATTCTATTCTATTCTATTCTATTCTATTCTATTCCTATTCCTATTCTATTCTATTCTATTCTATTCTATTCTATTCTATTCTATTCTATTCTATTCTATTCTATTCTATTCTATGATCATCCTCATCTTCATACATTCATCCATTAGAAGGGCACTTTTGGGGCCGTCAAGAAAAACAGCAGGAAACTATGGTAAATGGTCCTTTCTGGTTCTGGAGCATATTTCCAATTTGACACCAGGAACAAGACATTTCAGTAATGAGAACAAATGTTGCTACCCATTTTCAGGGAATTAAAAGGTTAGGCTGAAGATGAAGGACAATGAAAGGATGTAATACTGTAATTAACCTTCTGAGGAAGCTGTCGTTGATCTATCAACTTAAATACTGCAATAACAAATAGAGTGTAATATTATTGTAATAATGATTAAATATGTTTATCAGATTGAATGATCATAATGTGCCTAAGCTCTTTTAAAGCCATCAAGTGCCTCTTGCCCAAATCTCTCTCTCTCTCTCTCTCTCTCTCTCTCTCTCTCTCTCTCTCTCTCTCTCTCTCTCTCTCTCTCTCTCTCTCTCTCTCTCTCTCTCTCTCTCTCTCTCTCTCTCTCTCTCTCTCTCTCTCTCTCCCCTTACTTTTATCACTGGGGAAGATGTAAAATATGGTCTCATTTGGCTCTCTTAGAAAAGGGATGGTTCTCTGCAGTTCTTCATGTCTGAAAGCCAAAGATGGTCTTGGATCACCAGTGACTGTTAATGTTGAATCTTTTTCCTGTGACTCTTTAAAGCAGCTGCCTCTTTTTCATGTTCAGATGGCTGTCTGCAACTCCAGTGTAACCCTGTAAAAGAGATTCTGATGACAGCAGTAGGACTGGCTTATAATTAAGGACCTTTATTGGCTGTAATGGTATGGCTTTCTTTGACAGTCCTTTCATTCTGTTTTAATCTGTTTTTGTAAGCTGCCCCAAATTCCCTTTTCTGTGATTAATGAAGGAAAGTGACGTCCTGCTTTTTGCAGTTAGCAAAATTGCACGATGAGCCTTTTCAGCTTCTTTTGTCCTTGCTAACATTCTACGAGATGCATTTTCATGGCTTGGTAAAAGATTTGCAGGAGAGCAAGGGAACAAAGGAGGTGATTTGGGGGAATGACGCTCCCCAAGTTAGAGAAAACAGCCACTTAGCGTCTTTCTCTGCTTCTTTTTTCCCCACAGGCATTTGCATAGGGAGAGTGGGATATTGTGTCTTATTTTTCCGGTGAGCATTTCCCACCTGGCTTTCAGTTATGACAGCTTAGCCATTTCCACAGCAACCGGGATCACGACATGAAGCCAAGTAGACAGAGGCAGAATGAACAGGCAAAGCAAGCAATCTCTCTGGAAACCAAAACTCATCTCTTCTTCCCTCTGTGTACATATAAATCTTACAAACTGCAGAACCCGGAGAAGCAAAGCTGAAAAGCAGAAATATTGTATCTACTGATGCCGGTTGCCAATCTATAAATACGGACATTGAGAAAAGTCTGTGAAATAAGGCACAGGGCATTCCCAGTATGATGGCCACTCTCATTTTATGGCAGAAGAGTGAGGGATTTTCTAAGAGGAGAGTGAATTATTATCAAGTGGTTCGGTTTCAGAGACAATTGGAACATCTCTTTTGCCGTCGTGATTCCAAAGATTCTTTGGCATTGGGAATTTTGTTTAAGCTGGAATTTAGGGTCACTGTGTACTGCCATTCTATCTAAATTATTTGACTGAAAAATATCTGTAACTCATCTGTGCACACACCATACATAGATATTTCCTTACCAAAAGCAAAAGAAAGCATTGACAATTAGTGATGAAATTTCTTTCTTCCCTTGTTTCCTGGTTTCTTTCCAATCTTCTGTAAAAAAAAACTTTTTTTTTAAATTTCCCACCTTTCATTGTAAAGAAAAAGCACCGTTTGAAATTTAAGCTATGGATTCATGTTTATGCAAAGGACCATGACTTATTAATAAATTTCCTTTTAAAATCTAAGCTGTTTGTCAGTTTTTAAAAAGCTTCAGTTAAATATAGTTCCAATTATCAGGTTTATAGCATAACGTACTCTTTATTAAAAGAACATTGGCCTAATCTTGACCTTTTGCTAACTTCACAACACATAGCTCTATATTTAATTGCAATTTTTGAGACAATCCGTTTGGCCTTTTGCTATTACATGACTTATTATACAATCTGATTCATGTCAATTTAGAAATAAATCCTACTGTGTTCAGTGGAATTAATCCAAGGCAGGTGAGTATTGGTTTGCAGCCTGGGTGCTTCTCTATTAATAATTTGTCAAAAGATTTATAATTACAGTTTTTAAATTGCGCATTAGAATATTAAGGACAGAAACTTTTAGTTAATGTGGCTTGCCTGAGGTTGCGTTTGTCAAATTTTCACCTAATATTCAATTCAAGGGGAATTATTTATTTAGTTATGTAGTTACTGAATAAAATTTATATGGCCATCCAAATCATGTATTTCAGCAGAAGCTAGCATGGGAAAGAAGCTGCCATCACTTTGGACTTCCATTTGTTTGTTTTATTATTAAAAACTCACTCTGTGTTTTATAGTTACTTAAAGTTTCTCATGAAAGAGGTCACAACTCCCTTTAATGAAGAAGAAGAAGTAGGAGCCATCAAATCAGACAGCCAGGATAGTCTTGTTTCATTGATTGCCCATTAAATCTGTTGAATTTCAGATGAATCATCTTTAATCTTCAAACAACTTTGGATCGGGATTATTGGTGTGGACAATATCATTTTTGGAAAGTCTGGCCAGGAGCACAGGGTAAAATGTCCAATTACAACATTCCTTAGACATTGCTAACAGATTTTATCTAGTTTCTCATAGGTTTGAAAGCATTAACACTACCACCATCTCTCTCTCTCTCTCTCTCTCTCTCTCTCTCTCTCTCTCTCTCTCTCTCTCTCTCTCTCTCTCTCTCTCTCTCTCTCTCTCTCTCTCTCTCTCTCTCTCTCTCTCTCTCCTGTGACTAGATTTTTATGAGACATAGTCAGAAAAAAAGCCAGACCATTTGAAATTGCTTTGAACATGTCCACATCTTTAGGATCAAATTGACCCCTAAAGCTTTGAAGTCTAGCTATGGACAAGAAGTTGACTGTCCAGCTAATGCCATATTTCCTACCTTAAACTTCATGGATAATTTAGGGGCTGGGCCTATATATCCCCTTGCTGAATGTCTAATTCATGTTTTTATATCTTGAGCATGACTTTGCTACAACCAGCACCACATCTGCTGCTTCGGAGAAACCAACCAGAGATTTGGAGAAGGAAAGGTAGCTTCCCAACATGGAAGCCTGTAGCAGTAATGATGCAGTTTGCAAAATTACTTCTGACATTACGGAGTGTGAGGGAAAGACTAGAATTTTATTTTATTTTTATTACTTTCCTTTATTTTTAAAACGCACTTGCTAATTCCGTGAAAGATTTGTTTGGTTTTCTCCTTTTCTGATTCAGTAAAAGCATGTCTGGACTGTAAGTCTCTGAGCTTTGATCAAGCCTATTTCAGATTTCTTGTGTATTTTGACTGCAGTCCCAAAAGTGGGAGATGAGAGACCAGCAAGGTGATATTCCTACCATAAGGATGAGCTCACAGGAATATCAATGTCCCAGCTGGCATTCCTTCCACCTTCCTGTTTTTTATGAGGAATGAGCACCATAGCTTGCCTGTTCAGCATGCTGATAGTTCGCCTGAGGAAATCCATGCTGTTGGCCACCACCTTTTCTGCCAGAAGCCTCTTGTGAAGCTGAAGGGTTAGAGGCATTTGATAGTCTCACTAGTTACTGCATTGTCACGCTGGGCTGAACCCTTATAAATCATTCTGATTTATCTTCAGAGCTAGCTTTGTAAGAGAGAGGGACCTCTGCATTTCGGGATTTCAGAAGTGGCATCAGCATGCCAGCCTGCTTCTCTCCCCCCACTCCTGCCCCCACCCCACCAGCCTGGTCCTCAAAGTAATTAGAATTCCTGCTCCTTTTGACATGACGATGATGATGTTGATGGCTTTTTGTTCTTCTTCTTCGGCTTGCTGCTTGAAATAATCTCCGTTTCCACCTCACGCTGAAAACGGCAGATTCCCACTCTGTCGCAGAGGATAGCAGCTCAGACTTTGATTGAAAGATTCCCCAAATTCCCATTGGATCTTGACTGCTCTTCAGCCTCAACAAATATCCAAAATCAAAACAGCTGTTGCCTGGCATGGGAGAGGAAAGCATGTCAAGCGTTCTTTGTTTAAAGATTCAAGCAGTGGACGTTTGAGGGAAGAGCACCTCCAAAGAAGAAATCTCCAGATTCCCAAATATTCTGAGCTGCAAGTGACCTACTTGGAAAGATGTGGTGCAAAAAAGAAGAGAACTATGGTTAAAGCCTAAAAAGAGAGATGGATCCTACATTATCCTTATGCTGTCCCTTGGTAGGCCTTCTCTTGGTAGGCTGAGGGTGGGTTTTTAAAATCAAATTTCAATTGTTTATTTTCTTTTCATTGTTATGACTGTTATTGTCTTCTCTGCACAAAGGCAAGCTAAAATTACCCTATGTCTTAACATCAACTGGCAGAAAAATTTGAAAACCTAAAAAAAAAAAAACAGAGTCGATAGGAGTTCTAAAGAAGGTAACACAAGATGATGGGTTACTCTCTCCTATGACAGTCTCAATCTCACAGGCAAGAGAACAAGCAAATATTCCACTCACTTAATGTGAAGGGATGTGGTGGCTCAGTGGGTTAGGACGCTGAGCTTGTCGATCAGAAGGTCGGCAGTTTGGCGGGTCGAATCCCGAGTGCCGCGTAACAGAGTGAGCGCCTGTTACTCGTCCCAGCTTCTGTCAACCTAGCAGTTCGAAAGCACGTAAAAACGCAAGTAGAAAAATAGGGACCCCTCCGGTGGGAAGGTAACAGCGTTCCGTGCGCCTTTGGCGTCTAGTCATGCTGGCCACATGACCACGGAGACATCCTCGGACAAGCGCTGGCTCTTCAGCTTTGAAACGGAGATGAGAACAGGCCCCTAGAGTCAGAAACGACTAGCACACATGTGTGGGGGAACCTTTACCTTTACCTTTTTAATGTGAAATAATTTGGCATTAACTTTTACATTGTAAGAGAATATCAATACATTCATGCTGAAATCGTTTTTTTTAAAATAACATGTGTTGATTCGAAAGAATTCCAGTAGAAATATAAGGGGAGGAGGGAGAAAGGCAGGGATTATTTTTAAGTATTCACCTCTTACGTTTCTGACCCCTAACCCACTTTTAACCATCATAATTTGCAAGAAGTCGCCCCTTCGCGACCAGCAACCATCCCTTTCTGAATAAACTTGAGCACTTCTGAACTGAGAGAGAAGCAGGCAGGTGGGCACTAGCACTCCAAGTGAGAAATATGAATAACCTTTAACCTCAGCATTCAGACAGTAATGAGGTTAGAATGAAAAGTTGAATCGGCTTATCTTTCTCCCTTGTTTCCTACAGCGGCTTTCTCTTTTAGTTCCAAGTATTTGTTACTGCTTCCACCACATCAGAAAGTCATCTGTATAAATATGACACCTTTCATCTTCTTAAAGTAAATTTTAGAGCATATTGGTAGGCTGCTAGAACGAATTCCTCTTTTATTTCACAGATCAGGTAGCAGCGCTGGGCAGAAAGCTTTTCTCAAAATATCTTGCTGTGACAGAATTGGATGTGAGGAAAATGATTTGTCTTCCAAAAGTGGTTTTCATTAGGAGGTTTTTCTCTAGCGAAACACCCAAGAAACCATTCCATCCTGCCCAGAGCATTTCAGGAAAGATACATCATCCACTGAAAAGTTGAGTCATATCCTATCGGACTGTGTGTACAGGTGTGGCATGACTTCTGCTCCTCAAGGGAACATAGGTGCTTTGCAGGGCTTCTCAAGGAAAGGCAAAGTTGGATGGCCAAAGACCTGGCCAATTGCAGTCCATGCCTGCTGAGTTAAACTTTCAACTTAGTAGGTCATAAGCTGTAGAACTCTGCACATGTCCCAACATCACGTGATACTCAATCATGTGACTGACAATAGACAATAGAAAATCCATCTCCACTGAAGGTGTGTGTTGGGAAATTATACGGACTCTCTATTTGTGGTGGGTTATAAGAATGTTGATATACAGTGGGGGCATACATTATGGCTAAACCTGCCTCCATACTTTAGACAGCAACCACCAGTCTCTGTTGGCTGTCACTTCCAGCAGGGTCTGTTGGAAAGTGACTTAAAAGTAGGTGATTTCATCTCCTACCATACTATCCTATCATGACTTCCCAGCATTCGGGTTACTAAATGCTGGATACAGAAGAAGAGCCACTAATAACTTCACAATCATTGCAGGAAGAAAGCATGGGAAGAATGCACAATATCAGGAGCACACATTCTTGAGCCACTGGGACGTTCTGAGACGTTTAATAGTTTTCCAGGTATACTATCCCATTGTTCTGTCCCAGCCTATGTGAGTCCTTGTTATGCTCACACCGTGCTTTTTTTGTAAAAGAAAAAGGTGCCGGAACTCACACATGTCATACAGCCCGCCTTGCCTACCCTACAAGGTTCCATCCAAAAAAGGTGCCGGAACTCCGTTCTGAGCATTCTATGACAAAAAAAGCCCTGCTCACACCATAACACCCCTCTTCCAAGAAACAGGCAAGAACCACAAGAAAAAAAACCAACCCCTTTTATTCTCACAGACCTGAGTCAATGTCCAAGGCAAACAAACACAGGCCACAGAAACTCCCATCAGGAAAGTTCATCTTGAAGAATGCAATCAGAGGTGAGTCCGGATTGTAGTTGAGGGACCACCAGAATACACTGGATGGGGAAATAGAATAAACATCCCAAAAGAAAGAAAAGGTAAACTATTTTGCCCAGAAAACAACACAGAGTCCCCTTTTCCAGACAAAGCTTTTTTCTAACAATGTGGGTCCAAGAAGCATGGAAATATGGAGATCATATCGGCAATACTCTCTACAGGGCAAAAGACACAATGAAGAACTTAGAAGAATTCCTTTATTGTGACTATCAGTCACCTTTGGGCTCTGGGGATTAAAAAGATCAAAAGGTTTGGAGATTCCATATGTCACTGCTGGTTCATGAAAGCCAAATGAATCAGTGGGTTTTGTTATTACTAGAGGACATATTTCAACCATGCTTCTTTCTTGTTGCTGTTGTTGTTTTTAGTATTCTGTGCCAGGCATGGCCATCAGAGGGTGAGATCAGAAAAGAAGTGAGGCCTTCCGTGTCTCAGGGAGAAGCAAGAAAAAGGACAGAAGATAAGGAGAGGTGTGAATTCCTCCAGTTGCTCAAGCTATATAAGCAGAGAACTGCACTTTCTCCGAGGTGCTTGGAAAGAACAAAACTATCAATCTGGATGGCAGAGGACAGCAAAACAAACGAATGAATAAATGCCTGTTTTTCTGCCTGCTCAAAGAAGGAGAAAACATGGGCATCTGCCTTTCTCAGCAAATCAAAATATGAGCAATTTATTAGGCAGGTTAATAGGCTTGGCTTTGAATGTGTCAAATTTGTCACTTGCTAAAGGTTTATATCAGGTCACCGTCTATCAATGATAGAGGAAGGAACGATTGATCTTTCGTTCAGCTGGAACCACCCTTGAAGTAAGGCGTGGCATATGCAGATATCCAAGATTTTCTGGAATCTTTATTTTGATGCAGCTGAGCACCCTTGAATCTATTTCATGACGCAACCACTTAAAATGTGGTTGGTCTTGTCTGGGTCAAAGTGAACACTCTGGCCTCTTAGAGTAATCTATTGTAGCTTGAATGATGACAAGGTTCCTTTGTAAAAGATTACTGGTTATCTTTTCTTTTATTATGTCTAACTAAACAACAGCTACACGGTGGCTCAGTGGGTTAGGACACTGAGCTTGTCGACCAGATGGTTGGCAGTTTGGCGGGTCGAATCCCAAGTGCCGTGTAACAGAGTGAGTGCCTGTTACTCGTCCCAGCTTCTGCCAACCTAGCAGTTCGAAAGCATGTAAAAATGCAAGTAGAAAAATAGGGACCGCTACGGTGGGAAGGTAACAGCGTTCCGTGCGCCTTTGGCGTCTAGTCATGCCAGCCACATGACCACAGAGACGTCCTCGGACAAGCGCTGGCTCTTCAGCTTTGAAACGGAGATGAGCACCGGCCCCTAGAGTCGGAAACGACTAGCACGCATGTGCGGGGGAACCTTTACCTTTAAACAACAGAAGAAAAATATATGTATGGTGCATATCACACTGCTGCCTATATAACATCACAACAAATGACTGTAATGATTATTATGACAATTCAAAAATAGTTACAAAAATAAAAGTGCTGGGAAATTATACAATTTTACATGATCTCTCGGAGCTTTTTTCAGTGTATGTCTTCTGTCTACTCTGTCTACTCTCTCTTCTTGCTTCCTGTCTTCGATACCATCAGCACAGGAGACCACGCAGTTTTGAACTTCAAGGAGAACCCATTTATGAAGGGATGGGCAACAGGAGACAAGTTACTGTAAAAGAATTACAGGAGGGATTTTTGTAATGGTTGTGTGCATTTCAGTGAGGTTGGCTATGTAGGAGAACATCCCCACAGGGCAGGGCTGAAAATTCCTGCAATTTGTTCAAGCTTTCTCATTCTTTATGAGGGAAGGTTTATAGATTTATTTATTTTTTTAACCAGATGAAGACTTCTGGATGGGCACAATGGCTGAAGAGTTATACAGAAATTGGGAGTGGAACATTAAAAAAAGAAAGAAAGAAAGAAAGAAAGAAAGAAAGAAAGAAAGAAAGAAAGAAAGAAAGAAAGAAAGAAAGAAAGAAAGAAAGAAAGAAAGAAAGAAAGAAAGAAAGAAAGAAAGAAAGAAAAAGCCATCTTTTGCCACTTTTCCTGATAAAAGAAGTTTTAAACCACCACCCAAAGGAATTCTGAAAGAATTTCAAAGCATTTGATAAATGTAAAAGGAGAAAAATTAAAGCTCCTTTTCCAATCAACGGTAAAATTCTGAAATCCGAAGAACCTATTTAGGCATGTAATGCCTCCCCGTTATAGTGGGATAGGAAGAATCAATGTAAAGTCAATAACCATCTTTTCTGTATATATGACAGTAGTTCAAAACATTTGTTAAATCATTGTCAGGAGATTAAGGGGACATTTTGAAGGTTTGAAGATCAACTATAAATTGCTCTGTCAAGTGAGAAATTACAGTTGACTCTTACGCTCCTCTTTCCTTCCTTACCCTTGGACATCTCATTTTTGGCTTCATAAATCAAGTTGAATGGTGTGGAGATATGTTCCCACTGAAGCAGGAGCCATCAAATGTCATCAACAGCACCATCTGTGGAGGAGGTCTACACACGTTTTTCAGTTGGAGGTCCCAAGTTAAATCTCCGGTATAGCCAGGAAACGTAGCACAAAATCCAGAGATCTAACTGTCAGCCACCCCCAGCAAGCACTGGAAAGGGATCCCCTATGTGTCCTTTTGCCGGCAGAAATATATTTATCCCATTTTTCCTTTTATTTCTTAATTGGTCATCTGAGCATCACTGTTCAAAGAACACCAACAACATTAGTCATACTGCAACCTGGAATTAAGGAGAAGCTTTCTAACACTGAGAACAATTAACCAGTGGAACAACTTGCCTTCAGAAGCTGTGGGTGCTTCATCACTGGAGGCTTTTAAGAAGAGATTGGACAGCCACTTGTCTGGAACGGTACAGGGTCTCCTGGTTGAGCAGGGGGTTGGACTAGAAGGCCTCCAAGGTCCCATCCAGTTCTATTCTAATTGAATACTATGCATCCAAAGCACACTGACTTGCCAATATCTTAACTGGTTGCATGACTGTCATGTGCATTTATTCATTTATTTAGCACGTAGCATCAAACGCATGGCTAGCAATAATAAGGATATATACTGTAGAAGGAGCACATAATAATTTTTTTCATCCAGTTTTGGTTGCCACAATGTAAAAAAAGATGTTGAGACTCTAGAAAAATTACAGAGAAGAACAACAAAGAGGATCAGGGGACTGGAGGCTAAAACATATAAAGAATGGTTGCTGGAATTGAGTCTATCTAGTTTAATGAAACGAAGGATGAGGGGGTAACATGACAGCAGTCTTCCAATATTTAAGGAGTTGACACAAAGAACAGGAGCTCAACCTATTCTCCGAAGCACCTGAAGGCAGGACAAGAAGCAGTGGATGGAAGCTATTCAAGGAGAACTAAGAACTGAGGAGAAATTTCCTGACAGTTAGAATAATTAATCAGTGGAATAACTTGCCTGCAGAAGTTGTACCTGCTCCAACACTGGAAGTCTTTAAGAAGAGATTGGACATCCATTTCTCTGAAATAGTTTAGGGTTTCTTGCCTAGAGCAGAGGTTTAGACTAGAAGACCACCAAGGTCCTTTCCAACTCTTATTCTGTTATAATATGATGCACATATGATGGAGACGGGTGGTTAGTTTTGTACGGCGTAAGAAATTCAAGGAGTTATATATTACATTATAACTTGCACTTTAAAATGTGTTGCTTCGTGGAAACAGAATAAGCTTTCCATATGTTACTATCTAGGTCAGTGATGGTGAACCTTTTAGACACCGAGTGCCCCAAAACTGCCCCCTGCCCACCCCACTCTGCTGCCTGACCCACCTGCCTGCCCCTGCCCCACCCACCCACAGGGCCTCCTACTGCCTACATGGCCCACCGCACCAGTTCACCCAGGCAGCCCTGCAGTGCCATGGTGGCCAGGCCCTCTGCCTGTGCTCTGCAGCATCATCTGTGCGCAATGGGGCACGATGGCAGAGCCTCGGGGGGTGGGCTGCTGGTAAGGAGGAGTAGCAGGGGGAGGTGGGGCTGGGGTAATGGCACACGTGCCCACAGAGAGGGCTCTGAGTGCCACCTCTGGCACGCGTGCCATAGGTTCGCCACCACTGATCTAGGTCGTTTATCCAATTAAGCATGGTATTTGTGAATTGGAGAAAATCTGCTTTTCCTCCTGTACAAGTTCTCAAACGACAGCCAGTCACTATGTGAGCCCAACAGTTACATTCAGGGGAGGACACTCTGCCCTGTGCAATTTCTGACCAACAAAGATGTTTTTCTCCTCCACTTCCTTTAAAATCTCAGTTTTTAAACCAGTTTGAAGATTCTGCTAGCATATACGTGGCAAGGTAGTCCAGACAAGAAGCACCACCACAAGCTCCATTTTATTGTAAGGTTGCATTAACAGAATCTGTTGCCTTTATAATGCAAGAGATGAGGGAGGGTCTCTTCTGAGCCTCTTGCCTTACCGACATTCCTGCCGCAGGCTAAGCTGCCCCTTATCCAACTTTTGTCCTGATCAGACAACTTTTGTCCTGTTCTGCCTGTCTCTCAAGGTCATTCCCACATAACCATGACAGTGTGGATGGTTTGGGCATTTCTCTTTCAATTTCATCCTGAAAATTATACAGATTCAATTGCAAAGTAAAAGGGAAGAAAACCTTGTGGGTATAAGAAAGACCCAGAGGGGAGGAACAAATCTGGGGTTGCCATTTAAAAGACCGCAGACAATGTGACATTCATCTCATTGGCAGGAAAGCATTAACATATAAACTGCATTAGTGCTGCAAAGCAATTGTTTCAAATTACTCCCTTCCCCTCTGTTCTTCTTCACTCCATTCTCTTGTTTCATTTTTGCAGTTATGAGTTAATTTCCTGAAATGATCCTATTCTACAAGGTGTTTAATGCTGGTGTGGGAAGAATCCAGAGAAATAAATATTTTGGGAAATATTAAAAAGGCGGAATATATTTCCCCAAAGGATTTTAAAGGCAGAAACCAACCCACACACACACACACACACACAAGTCTCTCTGCCCTAGACAGAAATCAGGTCTGCAGAAATGCAGATGTGATAATCTTGTCAGAAAGATTGGAGTCAGGAAGCTGGAATTAGAAAGATACCTAGAATCAACAATCCCTCACACCAAAAAGTCATCAGCCCCAGCCCCAGGGAAGCAGGATATGACCTATGGATTAACCCACCACCATCAGAATACCAGAAAGGCACACTCAGACTCAGGTCAAAGTTCATGCCACAAGAACAACTCCAAAGAAAAGCTCAAGAAGATATAAAAACCCACTCCCTACCACACGTGCTCTCTCTTTTTTTTCAGAGCCATCTTTCAGTCTGGCTCTCCTCTTCAATAAACTGCAACCTTCTTTCTAAAGCAGCCGCCATGTTGTTTATTCCCGGCTTGGACTGGATTCTGATGAAGACTTTTTCTTCTTCCTTTTTTTTTGTACTAACCACTTTCCAGGTCTTTCTTCAAATGACACTTAAAATGAATTTTCTTTGCCTGCTAGAAATGTACTTCTCCAGTCTTCTGTTTTCAATATCACTTTATCTGAATGTCCAAAGGTTTGTATAATAGCCACTAGAAAAAGGTTGTTTGAGTAATTAGAATTTGATAGAAATGTAGTAATATTCCATTGAAAAATGGCTGACCTAGGAAAACTAAAGTGGCTTATTCTAGCACCGTTAATGCACCATCTAGCATCCAGCCATATTGACTGGATATCTCTAGATCTCCATCCAAGATAATGGATGGGGGGAACCAATAAAGGAGAACATCTGTAGCTCAGGGTTGAAATGAGGGGTCCTTGCTGCTCTCTGAGCTTGGTTGTTTTGTTGCAGACGTTTCATTGCACAGCATAGCATAAATGGTGCTACCTAGTTTGTGTAATGCAATGTCTGCAAGAAAAAAAAACCAACCTCAGAGCGCACCAATGACCATCACCCAAACTCAACAGGAACACCATTTTTTGTCATCTTCAAGCACTTAGACTCTATTGTTTCATGATAATGAATATTCATTCACCAATTGCAGCCAAATTGCAGCCAGTGGACCTTACCCTCCCCAAATGATTTAATCCTGGTTAAAAGGGGGAAAAAGTAAAGCTTGAGTGTCAGAGAGGAGATCTTTTGGCTGAGCAGCAAGTTCAGTTTGAAGACATTGAGGTGCCGCCTGCAAAACCAACCAAAACACTCAAACTCAAGTTGGGCATTCAAAGTTCAGATATTCTACTTAGTCCCTTCAAGTACCCAGGGGAATTATATGAGCCATGTGTTTATATATAAACCTAAAATTTTAGGTCTCTTGTTCACTCTTCCAGCTTTGTTATCCAATTTATATTTGAAATAACGCAAGCAAAACCCAATCAAACAGATCTTTCTGCAGTTTTGTGATTAGACTCCATGAGAATATTAATCAGCCCTTCAAACTCAGCTAATGCAAACATTTAAAAGGCCTCGTTAGAGGCATTCAGGCAATGCAAGATAAGCAAATAGTCTGGCTGTATTTTTCGAGCAACACAAACTTCAGAATCAAAGACGCTGACGCTGATTTTTTTAAAAAAAAAAAATATTGGACTAAGAATATTTTTGGCATGCAGTTTGAGAGATAAATGTGATTTTATTCCCACACCATCCAGTCAGAGCTGAAGAAGTTTCTTGGATGAGAAGCGAAACGTCTTCAAAGAAAAAGAAGGAAGTCCAGTTGCCTCATGAAGAAGAAAAGAAAAAAGCACACCTTTGGGACAACCATGAACTGGATGACTGAGAATTTCCACAGACAAGTGATTCCTAAGATTTGGGAAGCCTTCAGTCCCCACCACTGAGCTTGTGCAGTGGTCTTAATCAAGAGTATCTCCACCAGCCTCGTCTTCTTCACAAACAGAACAAATGGAACCTGCATCTGTCAAAAAGCAAGTTGTTCTGTACCAGCCTGCTACCGGCCCTGCAGAAAAGGCAGGGACAACCCTTTTACAACCGGCAAGAGGCTGGAATTACGCCTGCCAAATTTATAGCTACAAAAACAAACAAGACGCGAACCAAGAAACAGGAGCTTTAAGAAACATGAACCATCCGAGCGGTTGCCTTCAGCAAACCAGCCCTCCCACACATTCCCCTTATATAGAGTTCAGGGCATGGCTTCTCTCTGCCTCCTTCCGAGAAGCCCCATTGCCTTCCTCTGTTTACTCCTAATTGACTGCCTCCTGCGTCGGGCGTCCTTGAACAGGGCCAGCTGTGGGTCATCTTCATCCACACTGTCAGGCTCACACAGCTGGGTTTCCGTGGTGACCAAATGGGAGGGGCCTGGCTGAGGGCTATCATCAGCAAGATCTTCAACCCCCTCAGCAAGGTCTTCAACACCCCCCTCCTCCTCTGAGTCGTCCGACCCAACTGCCAAACCCACAGGCTGACCCTGAATCACAACACAAATATTTGCATTTTGCAGATCACTTGAAGTGTTTTGAGGTTTGGCCAGAGGGACTAGAATGTAAATCCTAAACCAACCGGGACTACGGGACAGTCTTACGCCCCTCAGGATCTCTAAACCAACTCTTTAAGCATGGGGAAAAGCATTGTAGGTTACCTTGAAATCCTTGAAGGGATACAAAAAGTAAGTCTAGGGCAGGGGTAGGCAACCTTGGCTCCTTTATGACTCATGGACTTCAACTCCCAGAATTCCTCAGCCAGCCACGCTGAGGGGAAAGGGAGAAGTTTCCAAGCTGAGCCATGCTGGCTCAGGAATTCTGGGACTTGAAGTCCATGAGTCCTAAAAGAGCCAAGGTTGCCTACCCCTGGTCTAGGACAACTGGCTGTGGCCAACCCAGCATAGTCATTTCACCACAGCCATCTCGCTGCAGCCAACTCACCGCAGGACAGCTTCCTGAGGAACAATCCATGTGGGACAATTCAACAAAATAAATGTTGTTTCCCACTGCTTCTTCTACATGATTTCCATTTTTGTCAATGTAAATAATGTCAAAGAAACAGTGGTGGTTAGCATTTATCATGTCAAGTTATCCTGCGTGGAATTGACCCCTGAGAAGTTGGCCGCAGTGAGATGGCTGTGGTGAGTGAGCCATGGTGGATTGGCTGCAGTAAGATGGCTGTGGTGAGTGGGCCATGGTGAGATGGCCATGGTGAATTGACCACAGCAAGACGGCCCTGGTGAGTTGCCCCATTCTGACGAAAAACAGGGTACACAAAAGGTAATAAATCAGGATTTTCCAAACTATTTTTTCTATAAGAAAGAAGATTCAATGCCCATCCCATAAGTTCTCTGACCATCACTAATAGACTAGAATAACAATAGACTAATAGACTAGAATGAAGCCACTCCACTCCATATAACTTGGTGATAGTCTTTTAAGGGTGGTATTTCACACTTTTAAAACATCAGAAATCTATAGAAATTCACCTGATTGGGTCAAGGGTCTCATAAGAGGTTGCATTTACTTTTTAAACTTTATGAAGTTCCTGACAGCTCTCTTTCATCTTTCTGAACATTGAAAAATCTCAGTGTAAATATTGTGATAACAGAGTCTTTGAAGAGCAAAAGCTTCTGAGATGGCATTTGCATTTGTTTTTGTTTATTAGCACAGATAGAAGTATACAGAACTACAGACAAAGATCTGGAGATCCTACCATTACAATGGAGAACATTTATTTAGTTGTTTTATAAATATATATGTTTATAAATGAACATTCACTTAGTTGCATCCTACAATCATGAAACTTTTGCTAACGTACATAGACAACCAAAGCAAAATAAAAAGGTAAAATCTCCATTCAAAAGCCATAATAATAATAATAATAATAATAATAATAATAATAATAATAATAATAATAATAATAATAATAATAAGAAGAAGAAGAAGAAGAAGAAGAAGAAGAAGAAGAAGAAGAAGAAGAAGAAGAAGAAGAAGAAGAAGAAGAAGAAGAAGAAGAAGAAGAAGAAGAAGAAGAAGAAGAAGAAGAAGAAGAAGAAGAAGAAGAAGTGGTGCCCAGTGCTCTTCAATATCTTCATTAATGATTTGGAGGCTAAAACATATAGGGAACGGTTGCTGGAATTGGGTATGTGTAGTTTAATGAAGAGAAGGGTGAGGGGTGACATGATAGCAGTGTTCCAATATCTCAGGGGCTGCCCCAAAGAAGAGGGAGCCAAGCTATTCTCCAAAGCACCTGAAAGCAGGACAAGAAGCAACGGATGGAAACTAGTCCAGGAGAGAAGCAAGCTAGAACTAAGGAGAAACTTCCTGACAGTTAGAACAACTAACCAGTGGAACAACCTGCCTCCAGAAGTGGTGAATGCTCCAACACTGGAGGTCTTTAAGAAGAGACTGGACAGCCATTTGCCTGAAATGGTATAAGGTTTCCTGCCTGAGCAGGGGGTTGGACTAGATGACCTCCAAGGTCCCTTCCAACTTTTTATTATTATTATTATTATTATTATTATTATTATTATTATTATTATTATTATTATTATTATTATTATTATTATTATTATTATTATTATTATTATACAGTAGTTACAATGCACATACAAAAGGGGAAGGATTTCCACTGTGGAGCTCCATCCAACATTTTTTCAATTTTCACACCCACAGGTCTTGACAAAATCCTTGAGTGGGGATGAATTGTCTGCAAATAGTACAAAGTATTAAAACCCCATAGCAGTGTCTCATAAGCCCTATACCTTTCATCCAGAATCCTAGCAGGGAACAGATTTTAACTAACACTGATGATGTTACCTAATTTGAGTTAATGAAAGGTTTGCAAGAAAACAACCAAGCTCGGAGAGCACCAAGGACCCCACATTTCAATCCTGACTACAAATATTTTCTTTTATTAGATTTTATGTCAATGGACAAGCCCCATGTTTATGAAAACAGCATGCTTAGTTCAAAAGAAATAAATCTCAGATTTGTTTTGCCGCATCCAATATGTTCCCTTATGCTACATCAAAAAAACCACATCTGGGATAGACGTAGCCACCACCTAAGCTCCTCACCTGAAGGATACCAGATAGTCATCCATCCTGAAAAAATGAAGCAGATGTAAGACGTAAGGTCTTTTTGAAAAACTTTCTTTTTCTGTTACATAGTTTCCACCAAGTTTCCACTCACGAGACTTATGCCCGAACCAGAACTGGAAATCAACAGCTCAGATACAAATGAAATCTAGTTGACTGGTGACTATTGTATACAAAACACACTGATCCCACCAAGATCCAGTTTACTGTGGTGTAAGAACGAAGCCAGCCTATCCCCCTAGGCAATCAATTCTTGCCAATTAGCCCTCACAATCAAGGAAGAGTTCGTTGCTGCTATCGGATGTGGGCTGTCCAAATTTGAGCAAGTGACTTATTTGGATTTTTGCAGCCCTGATCTGCTATGCTTAGAAAAAAAATGAAAAAGGGTCAGGACCAAAAGGAAAGAGCTGATAATCTGTGGCAACATATTAAAAGAGGTTTGAGGGGCAAAGAAGATGGTGACAAGCCTACACAGAATGTGGACAAGGGAAGAGATAGAAACACGAGCAAGCTGCAGAGGAATAAATATATTGCGTCATTATGATCAGAAACAGGGACTCTGTGGTCCCTAAACATCCCTGTCCCTAAACATCTATTCACAGCAACTGAGCATCAACCATTTTCACTATGGGAATTTTGCATAGGTCCTCCCGTGACTGAAGGGAAGGTTGCGTGCACCATCACTATTGCAAAAAATATGCTGTCGTAGCAAAAGGTCACAAGGTAGCGGTGTTGGTAGGAAGGCACTACGGGTCTATCCGCATTTTGTTTTGTTTCATTTGGGCCAATTTTGCTCAAAGGGCTGAAGCCTGTCCGTGGGGAGCATCCCTGTGATGATGTTGTGCTACAGCAGGGATGCTTCCTGGTTTCTCCCATGTGTGATTAGCTATCATTCATTTGATGTTCCTTTCACTTCCTGGTGCATCTTTTCGCTGATCCCTGCCTGCTTGCTTGCAGATCAAGCAGCAACTTCTTAGACTCACCGTTTAGCTTATTTTGTTAACTCCCTTTTTATAACCTTGTAATCCCTTAATTTGGGGTAGAGTCGGGGTGACTGAGTGGAGCTATTTACTGGCCAGATGCCCTTCCTGATGCCACACAAAGTTCACAGCAGATTTTATTTATTATTATTTGCTCCCTGGGAGAGAAAAATCTGCTGCTAGCTAGGATTGAAGTCTCAACCGTCTGAGTGGGAGGCGAGCATCTTCGTCACTAAGCCACCATGCTGCTCCATTTATTTTATTGATTGACTAATTTAAAACATTTATACAACTGCCCATCTTGTATCAAACGTTGGACAGTTCCCAATCAACTGTTGAAAACAACATCAATGTAGCATTAAAGGTAAAGGTAAAGGTTCCCCCGCTCATGCCTGCTAGTCGTTTCCGACTCTAGGGGCCGGTGCTCATCTCCGTTTCAAAGCTGAAGAACCAGCGCTTGTCTGAGGACATCTCTGCGGTCATGTGGCTGGCATGACTAGACACCAAAGGCGCACGGAACGCTGTTACCTTCCCACCATAGTGGTCCCTATTTTTCTACTTGCATTTTTACGTGCTTTCGAACTGCTAGGTTGGCAGAAGCTGGGACGAGTAACAGGCGCTCACTCTGCTACGCGGCACTCGGTATTCGACCCGTCAAACTGCCGACCTTCTGATCGACAAGCTCAGCGTCCTAACCCACTGAGCCACCACGTCCCTTTTAATGTAGCATTAGTGCATGCATATTTCTAATAAAACCACAAAACATTAAAACCTGGCACCCAAGTTAAACTTTAACAAGCAATCCATCACTTAGGACCTCCCGTCCATCTCGCCCTATCGCAGCACCTGGGGGGGAAAGCCAGATCTACAGTGCTTCATGGTGACTTCTGGGAGGAAACCTGCTGATCTTCAGGGGGCAAGGATGTTCCATAGGGCAGGGGCTGCCTGGAAAGAGCGTGCTTCCTAGCTTTCATAAAGTACCAGTGTTGAAGGGAAAGGAATAGGATCATGTCCACCTTATCTGACTGGTAGATGTCCTTAGGAAGAGGCAGTCCTGGAGATAACCAGAGCTGTGCCATATTTGGCATTACCAGCATTTAATTTAATTCCTTCAGCTCCCATGCTTTCTCTGTCTCCAGGTTGGGGGAGTGGGGCAAGCATGAAGGAGAATATAATAGCTAGCAAAGCATGTTTTGTTTTTGCAAATCTGCTACAGCAGAAATCTAAAAGCAGCACACAATTAAAAAGGTAAATGATCCATCAGATAAGAAGTGTAACGGCACACTGCAAATCTGAAAGTTCAAACCACTTCCAATTTGCAGTTATGTTGCATTATCTTACTGAGCAAACAGTTGCCAAATGGCGCCATTAGCATTTGCATTCGGAAAGGACACCATATGCAGAGAAGGGCACTAAAATGCTGCTCTTCATCAGAAGGCAGATTTAAGCCAAAGAAGGTGTGGTCATTTGGAGGGGATACTCAAAGACTAACGTGGACAGCCTGGGGGGAAAAAAAGTCTTGCTTCCTCAAGAGGGAAATCCAACTGCATCGTGTTATTTAAACACCTATTGTGATAATCCAAATTAATTTTTTAAAAAAATCTGTATTGCAAATGTTAAGTATGAAACAGTGACAATAGCAACAACTATAGACTGTCTCATAGGATGAGAGGGTGAGGCATAGAAGTCTGGGCAAAGATATAGTAGAGAAGAGCTATCTTCACGTGCCTCTATGATTCAAAATCTTTCAGAGGGAATATTTTATGGACCAGGTTATCTGCCAAAGAGCCCCCCCTTCTCCTCTTTCTCTACCCTCCCCTCAGAGGTCACCCTAAAGCAGCAGTCCTCAACCTCAGCGACTTTAAGATGGGGGGACTTCAACAGCTGAAGTTGTCGAGATTGTGAAATGCTGCTTTACAGCATAACAAAAAAAGCAAGCCTGGGGACAGAAACCCAGGATCTAAAAATTAAGCAATTGAGTAATCTCTTTCTCCTTTAAATCCTCACCATCTCCCTTAGGAAAACATATACACAAAGGAATTTTGGCAAAGCTGCATGCATTGGGCAAAATAACAATATGCTACTGTATATGCATAATTATGCTATGAGAAATGCAAAAAAAAGCATGTGCAAATTTCCTGCACACTTACAAAAATGTGGCAGATGGTGTGGAAACAGAATGGAATAATTTAAGAGAGGGGAAAATGAAGAACAGTGAGAGATCTATCTATCCTTAATTACCTTCAGAGGTTGTCCTGAGAGGTCCATCCGTCCAAGTGTCCAGCCAGCCAATTCCTTGTGTCCTCCTCTGTCTTTTTCTCTCCCCCTTCCTACTCATGGCTACTTAGAGATTGCCAAAGTGACAGATGTACAAGGAGGGAACAATAAACGAAGATGCACACAACCAGATGGTTGTAGATGGTGGTGTCTCATCAATTCTTAATGTTGGGAGGACAAGACCTCTTTTATTTAGGGAAATAAGGAATGTCCTTATTTTTATTTTATTATGTTGAGCTGAGATCAAAATACTGATAAAAAAGAAGGGTCTTGAATATACTGGTTATAAACTCCACTTTATAACCAGTATATTCAAGACCCTCTTTTTTCTATATTCTGCTTAATTAGTATATTTGATGATGCAAACTCTGGTTTTTGTTTTTTTGTTTTTTTTAATCCCATTTATATCCCACCCTTCTCCGAAGACTCAGGGTGGCTTACAATTTAAAGCACAAATCAATGTGCTTAGCAATAGCCTTCATTCTATGTATGTGCCTGCTTATTAGGGCTTTCGCCCCCCCCCAAGCGGCATTATTACAAAGTCAGCTTATTGCCCCCAACAATCTGGGTTTAATGTGCAGTATTTATCAGTGGGTTAGGACACTGAGCTTGTCAATCAGAAGGTTGGCAGTTTGGCGGGTCGAATCCCGAGTGCCGCGTAGCAGAGTGAGCGCCTGTTACTCGTCCCAGCTTCTGCCAACCTAGCAGTTCGAAAGCACGTAAAAAATGCAAGTAGAAAAATAGGGACCACTACGGTGGGAAGGTAACAGAGTTCTGTGTCCCTTTGGCATCTAGTCATGACCACGGAGACGTCCTCGGACAAGCGCTGGCTCTTCGGCTTTGAAACGGAGATGAGTACCGGCCCCTAGAGTTGGAAACGACTAGCACGCATGTGCGGGGGAACCTTTACCTTTACCTTTAAGAATGATATGGGTGATCTCTAAATAAATGAATAAATAAAAGTAATCAATCAATTGTTGAAAGAAAAATCTTCATCAGGGTCCAGTCCAAGCCGGAAATAAACAAATTGGAGACTGCTTTAGAAAGAAGGTTGTAGTTTATTGAAGAGGAGAGCCAGACCGAAAGATGGCTCCAGAAGAAAAGAGAGAGCACGTGTAGTAGGGAGTGGGTTTTTATACCTTCTTGAGCTTTTGTTTGGAGTTGTTCCTGTGGCATGAACTTTGACCTGAGTCTGAGGGTACATTCCTGGTATTCTGATGGTGGTGGGTTAATCCTATTATGTTCCAAAGGTCATAATAGGTGAGGATGGGGAGGAACAGGCTTCGACTCAACCCTGACAAGACTGAGTGGCTGTTCGTGCCGGCATCCCGGGAAATTCTGATTATTCCATCATTGGCCATGGGGGGTGAGCTATTACCCCCCATAGATAGGGCCCGCAACTTGGGGGTCCTTCTAGACTCACAGATCTCTTTGGAAGAGCATATTGGAGCTGTGACTAGGGGGGCCTTTGCCCAGGTTCGCCTGGTGCGCCAGTTGCGGCCCTATCTAGACCGGGATGCCTTGCGCACAGTCACTCATGCGCTCGTGACCTCTCGTCTAGACTACTGTAATGCTCTCTACATGGGGCTGCCCTTGAGGTCCACCCGGAGACTCCAGCTGGTGCAGAATGCAGCCGCGCGAGTCATCTTGGGAGTTTCCTGATACTCCCATGTTACACCTTTGCTCCGCGAGCTGCATTGGCTACCGGTTGCTCTCCGGGTGAGGTTCAAGGTCTTAGTTATGACTTACAAAGCCCTTCATGGCATATGTCCGGATTACCTACGGCAACACCTGCGACCGGCGTCAACTTCCCTCCGTCCAGTGCGCTCCCACAGAGAGGGCCTCCTCAGGGTGCCGCCGATCAAAGAATGCCGATTGGTGACCCCCAGGGGGAGAGCGTTCTCTGTGGGTGCGCCAGACCTCTGGAACCGCTTACCGGTTGAGCTCCGGACGGCCCCCAACCTTCGCTCCCTCCGGCGCGATCTTAAAACATTCTTTTTTGAACAAGCTGGCCTGGTCTGATGGGATGGGGTTGGGTTTTTAAAATTAGTTTTTAACTTAATATGTATTGATTTTATGGGCATGATGTTTAATGTTTTTTTAATTTTTGTACTTGATTTTTATTGTGTATTGCCCTGTTCACCGCCCTGAGTCCTTCGGGAGAAGGGCGGTATAGAAATCAAATTATTAAATTAAATTAAATTAAATATCCTGCTTCCCTGGGGCTGGGGCTGATGACCGTTGGGTTTTTGGTGTGAGGGGTTGTTGATTCTAGGGATCTTTCTTCCTAATCCCAGTTTCCTGACTCCAATCTTTCTGACAAGATTATCACATCTGTATTTCTGCTGACTGGCTTCTGTTTGGGGCAGAGAGACTTCGGGGGTGGTTCTGTCTTTAAATTCCTTTGGGGAAATATAATATTCTGCCTTTTTAATATTTCCCGAAATATTTCTTTCTCTGGATTCTTCCCACACAAATCTAGACAGAGAAGCTTTTGGGTAGTAGAAATTTAGCATTATCCTCCGGAAGAAAATAAATCAGCCATAATGAGAATATATTTAAGCTGATATCTAGATTAACACATTGATAAACATTGGTAAGAAATGTAAAATTAAGGGTGCTTCCAAAGGAGAACATTTTCTGTCATCTAAGTGTCTGTGGAGATTCTCAGTCACCCAGGACATGGTTGTCCCAAAGGTGCTTTTTCAAAAGGCAACTGGACTCTGTTTTTCCTTGAAGACATTTTGTTTCTCATCCAAGAACTGAAGAAGCTTCTTGGATGATAAGTGAAATGTTTTCAAGGAAATTATATATATAATATATAGCAAATATATATAATATAGAGCAAATGTATATAATATATAGCAAAGCTATTTGTCTCCTGCTGTTCCACACTTTCGGCTATAGCTGCAGAAATCTAGATGGCCACTGGATGCCAAGAAAGATGGACAAAGACAGTTCTCTGTGTCTTTTTCCTGCCCCCTAGTGGCCATCTACGTTTGAGCAATGCAGATCTGAAATTCCTGATGAAATTCCTAAAAGACGCTTGCTCCTGGGGAGGAAAGCTATGGCAAATCTAGACAGCATACTAAAAAGCAGACATATCACCCTGCCAACAAAAGTGCGAATAGTCAAGACCATGGATTTCCCAGTTGCAATGTATGACTGTTAAAGTTGGACCATAAGAAAGGCTGAGTGTCAGAATCCATTTATATTCCATTCCTAAACCCCTATCTGTGGAAACCTAAATCTCATCCCTTACTGGATTCTGCCATTCCCAAGGAGGGGAAGAGATGTTAATTGGCCATCCCTATCCATTAGATGCAAGGTTGCTTATTCAGCCTGCCTGGAGGCCATCATCAAAGACCAGGGAAAGACCCTTTGAACTGTGAAGAACAAAGAAAGAAGAGGGGGGAGAGATTCTGGTTTGTATCTCCGATTGGAATCTGAAGGGGAGGAAGCAAGGATGTTGTAAATGAATGGAAGATTCTGACACATGAAACTTAATTGATCTGGGACTGACCAAATGGACTGAGGGGAGGGGTTTTTACTCGGGGGCACTTTAAAAGTATCAATCTGTGACACAGTTTCCAGATCCTGTCTAGATTATCCACTGTCAATCATGTTTTAGTAAAAGTTCCTGCTTGGACTATCCTGTCTCTTGTTCTTCTTTCCTAAGATGTGGATTGGGGTCCTGACACTGAGCACCAAAGAATTGAGGCCTTTGAACCATGGTGCTGGAGAAGACTCCTGCGAGTCCCTTGGACTGCAAGGCGATCAAACCGGTCAGTCCTAGAGGAGATCAACCCTGACTGCTCTTTAGAAGGCCAGATCCTGAAGTTGAAACTCAAATACTTTGGCCACCTAATGAGAAGGAAGGACTCACTGGAGAAGAGCCTAATGCTGGGAAAGATTGCGGGCAAGAGAAGAAGGGGACGACAGAGAATGAGGTGGCTGGATGGAGTCACTGAAGCAGTAGGCGTGATCTTAAATGGACTCCAGAAGATGGTAGAGGACAGGAAGGCCTGGAGGAACGTTGTCCATGCGGTCGCGATGGGTCGGACATGACTTCACAACTAACAACAACAATGTTGGTAGAAGCAGTCTATCTTGAATCTGCTTGAAATTGTTTTTCTCTTAGACACCTAATCATTTTAAGGCCAGCTGTCTCTATTACTGTGCTGATTCTTGAGGTGAAATGGAAACCTTAGTACAATTTTCAAAATAGTTACAGCCTTTGTCCCCAAATCCTGTATAAAATAGGACAGAAAACAAAAAGGTGAACCTAGTTGTCTCTGTGTTTCCTTTGGAGAAGAATCTTGTGTAAATATCCTGAAGGATAGCAAAGAAGCTTCTAGCAAGAAATTAAATCTTCATTGCCAAACAGCCTGCTGGTATCTTAAGGCCGTTTCCCCATCAGCATCAACATCTGGAACATCTGGAAAAGAAATGCATGATTCATAAGTGGATCCTAGGGGCTTGGCCTCAGGATGCTGTAGACTTCACAGATGATAAGTTCAGCCTTCTGCTATAATGTTTATTTCTGTTCTTGTTCCCCAAAATTAAATGTACCATTTCCATAACAGCAAAAGAAAACAGTGCAGAACAAGCGAAAAAATTTTAACAAAATCTTCAGTACATTTTCCCTCCTTATCTGGGGTCTCTGTTCTTTTTATCATCTTTAAATTAGAAGTAGTAGTAGTAGTAGTGGTAGTAGTAGCACCATTTCTGATTCACAAATTTTATTTCAAAGCACAAAGTTTTCATATCGTAAACTCACTTTATCAGATGCATGGACTGTTATTTCGGGGGGGGGATGGATGTGAGGGGGCTGTTTTCATATTTTGGTAAAGATTTTTTTGCTCTCTATTCTGTAAACTGTAGAATTCCCACAAATAAGCTGGCTGTTCTCATGTAAAAGGTGATTCCTTTAGGCTCAAATTCCGTGACTGTTCACTACTTAAATCTGCTATTAAAGAGAATTTTAAATAATGGGCCTATTGACATTTTGAATACTGGATTCATGAAAGTACAGTATCTGTATATTAGCTCAACCCCTATTCATTTCCACTTTTAAATCCTGCATGAGAAATTGTCCTGAACAGATGTACAAATTGATTATTGGGGTCACAAGGCTTTTATGGTGTGCTAAAAAATACTGTATAAGGGACGCGGTGGCTCAGTGGGTTAGGACACTGAGCTTGTCGATCAGAAGGTCGGCAGTTTGGCGGGTCAAATCCCGAGTGCCGCGTAACAGAGTGAGCGCCTGTTACTCGTCCCAGCTTCTGCCAACCTAGCAGTTCGAAAGCACGTAAAAATGCAAGTAGAAAAATAGGGACCACTACGGTGGAAGGTAACAGCGTTCCGTGCGCCTTTGGCGTCTAGTCATGCCGGCCACATGACCACGGAGACGTCCTCGGACAAGCGCTGGCTCTTCGGCTTTGAAACGGAGATGTGCACTGGCCCCTAGAGTCAGAAACAACTAGCACGCATGTGCGGGGGAACCTTTACCTTTACCTTTACCTAAAATATACTGACAAGTGTGCTACAATCTAAATTTGATGATCTTGGATGTAGTAGATTTGATGGAGAATGTGAGGAGAACTACGAATGAATTATTTGTAACCCCACTCTTCCACCAGTTTTTTAAAAGCCACATATGATGTGAATTAAATATCATCCTTTTCAAGCATTCTTAACAAGGAAAGGACTCCAAGCTTTGTAGCCAAGCTAAGCTAAAAAATCTGAGAGAAAACTAAACACATTTACATCAATCTGGGGCCACTTCTCTACACTAATTCAATCTGCTTCAGCATATAGTAGTAATGGGAGTATTAACTGTGGTAAATGGAGGACTTCAACTATCCGGATATCAAGTGGGAGACAAACTGCAGCGAGCAAGAAATCAAACAGATTTCTGACCAACCTAGCCAACAACTTTGTCATCCAAAAGGTGGAGGAGGGAACTAGACATAAAGCTATATGGGACTTAATTCTTATTAAAAGAGAAGAAGTGATAGAAGGATTTAAAGTTGCCAGAACCTTGGGCAAAAGTGACCACGTCATACTGGAATTTAATATAACACAAATACTAGCAACAGAAAACAATCCAACCAGTGTCTTAAACTTCAAAAGAGCTGACTTTAACAAACTGAGAGAGAATCTAGGAAAGATCCCATGGATGAAAATCCTAAAGGGGAAAACAACTCAAGAAGTGTGAGAAACTCTGAAAAATGCAATCATAAAAGCCCAGACCAGCACAATACCACTGAAAAAGAAAAACAAGAAATTCAAGAAGAAGCTAGCATGGCTACACAAAGATCTTTCTGACAAACTGAAAGACAAAAATGACTAGAATAGAATAGAATAGAATAGAATAGAATAGAATAGAATAGAATAGAATAGAATAGAATAGAATAGAATAGAATAGAATAGAATAGAATAGAATAGAATAGGGATGGGATGGGATGGGATGGGATGGGATGGGATGGGATGGGATGGGATGGGATGGAATGGAATGGAATGGAATGGAATGGAATGGAATGGAATGGAATGGAATGGAATAGAATAGAATAGAATAGAATAGAATAGAATAGAATAGAATAGAATAGAATAGAATAGAATAGAATAGAATAGAATGGAATGGAATGGAATAGAATGGAATGGAATGGAATGGAATGGAATGGAATGGAATGGAATGGAATGGAATGGAATCGAGTGGAGTGGAGTGGAGTGGAGTGGAGTGGTGGAGTGGAGTGGAGTGGAGTGGAGTGGAGTGGAGTGAAGTGGAGTAGAATAGAATGGAGTGGAGTGGAATAGAATAGAATAGAATAGAATAGAATAGAATAGAATAGAATAGAATAGAATAGAATAGAATAGAATAGAATAGAATAGAATAGAATAGAATAGAATAGAATAGAATAGAATAGAATAGAATAGAATAGAATAGAATAGAATAATAGAATAGAATAGAATAGAATAGAATAGAATTCAGAATAGAATAGAATAGAATAGAATAGAATAGAATAGAATAGAATAGAATAGAATAGAATAGAATAGAATAGAATAGAATAGAATTCAGAATAGAATAGAATAGAATAGAATAGAATAGAATAGAATAGAATAGAATAGAATAGAATAGAATAGAATAGAATTCAGAATAGAATAGAATAGAATAGAATAGAATAGAATAGAATAGAATAGAATAGAATAGAATAGAATAGAATAGAATAGAATAGAATAGAATAGAATAGAATAGAATAGAATAGAATAGAATAGAATAGAATTCAGAATAGAATAGAATAGAATAGAATAGAATAGAATAGAATAGAATAGAATAGAATAGAATAGAATAGAATAGAATAGAACAGAACAGAACAGAACAGAACAGAATAGAATTGGAACAAAACAGAATGGAATGGAACGGAACAGAACGGAATGGAACAGAACAGAACAGAACAGAACAGAATAGAGATGGAAGGGACCTTGTAGGTCTTTTAATCTAGCCCCCCACCCCCACTCAAGCAGGAGAACCTATACCATCTCAGACAAGTGACTGTCCAGCTTCTTCTTAAAAACCTCCAGTGATGGAGCGCCCACAATTTCTGGTGGCAAGCTGTCCCACTGGTTAATTGTCCTCACTGTTAGGAAGTTTCTCCTTAATTCCAGGCTGCTTCTCTCTTTGATCAGTTTTCAACCATTGTTTCTTGTCCTGCCCTCTGGTGCTTTGGAGAATGTGACCTCCTCTTCTTTCTGGCAACCCGTTCTTCATATATTTTAGTCTCCAGGCCTTTGATCATCTTAGTTGCTCTGCTCTGAACTTTTTCCAAGGTCTCAACATCTTTTCTGTAGTATGGTGACCAAAATTGGTTGCAGAATTCCAGGTGTGGTCTTACTAGGGTTTTATAAAGCGGTACTAATACTTTGCATGATGTAAAGTCATCCTGATATACTGCAGACATCTTTTCATGGGTTTTTTCAGTCAGTTTTTCCATCTGTCCAATTCTATGACACTGAGGGCTTTTGAGAATCTCTCTTGTTTTTCTTCTGCCCAGTTTTACATTTTAAACACTTTGATCAGCTAGTACCTTCACCACTGTGAGAAATATTCAGCCCATTTTTAAACAACATCGAAGACTCCTGTGAGTCCCTTGGACTGCAAGGCGATCAAACCGGTCAGTCCTAGAGGAGATCAACCCTGACTGCTCCTTAGAAGGCCAGATCCTGAAGCTAAAACTCAAATACTTTGGCCACCTAATGAGAAGGAAGGACTCGCTGGAGAAGAGCCTAATGCTGGGAAAGGTTGAGGGCAAGAGAAGAAGGGGACGACAGAGAATGAGGTGGCTGGATGGAGTCACTGAAGCAGTAGGCGTGAGCTTAAATGGACTCCAGAAAATGGTAGAGGACAGGTAGGCCTGGAGGAACGTTGTCCATGGGGTCGCGATGGGTCGGACACAACTTCGCAACTAACAACAACAACAAATTAAATTTTCAGAGTCTCTTTAAAAATGTCATCGATCCTGCAAGATTTTGACTTTCTTTTGAGGCAGTCTGGATATACAGTACTGTATGTGAGTTATGGAAGCTTGTATTGTACATACCTAAGAATGTACATAATGCATACACATATGTAAAACATTAAACTTGCACATGATTTTTGTCATTATTTTACAGAATGTGCACACACATAATACACATACCCCCTAAAGAGGGGAGTTCAAATGTTTCCTGAAATGCATACATGCACACACACACAAATTATGTGATTTTTTTTTCCAGAACTTCCTAACAATAGTCCCCATCCTTCTGAAAGGGTGTGTTGTGTTTTTTTCATTCGCTGAGGTCTCAAAAACTTGAGTTTGTGTTTCAGTCTGCAGTCTTAAAATTCTGCTTTGAGTCCAATTTTGACCTGGTGGAAACTTAACCTTTAATCTTCCTTCATTGCTCTGGTGCAAGGTTGCTGTTAAGTCATGGGCTCTGGAGAGCAGGAATGATGACACGAGGCTGAGTACAGAATAACTCATACGTTTATTCTTGCTGGAACTGTACTGAAGCTTGGGCCGCAACCAGCCACAATATATAGTCTAGCCCAGTGTTTTTCAACCTTTTTTGGGCAAAGGCACACTTGTTTCATGAAAAAAATCACGAGGCACTCCACCATTAGAAAATGTTAAAAAATTTAACTCTGTGCCTATATTGACTATATATAAAGTAATTCTCTTGAATAGGAATCAAATAAACACAAAGAAAGTATTTTATAATTACTTTTCAATTTTTCCCACGGCACACCAGGCAACATCTCGCGGCACACTAGTGTGCCACGGAACAGTGGTTGAAAAACACTGGTCTAGCCCATAGGTGGCAGCCAATAGGTTTGAACCCACGCTTGCCGCCTGAGGCTGACCAATTGCAGGACCAGAGATGGCTTGTCTGCATTGCTGGAGAGCCGTTAGCTCCTCCAGCAACGCACGTGGTGTAACACCACAAGCCCAATACATAACAGTTGCTTTCAATGCACCTGTTGTTTCTCAGGAGACTTCATGGATCATTAGATTCTCCAGATGATTAGAAACACGAGTGATATTTCTTGCCGGGTCAAGGGGAAAAAACTGGGCAATTAAATTTCCAAGGAGGATTTTTTTTAAAGTAAAAGGTTAATGTAAAGCTGATCATTGGACTTACTTGTTTTCCTGGAGAGGTTATTCAAAAACCATGAGCTGAGCAAGAATGCCAAGTGAGTGTGGGAACTACAATGATTACATAATCAGCCTTACTTTCCTCCTGAAACAGAACACGTTCGGAGACAAAATTGCTGAAAGCTGAATCTTAATAAGCATGAGGTATTCCTCTGATTCCCCTCCCCATCAGCCTTTGATGGAGGAAACTAATTTTCCTGCCTCTTGAAACAACACAGGTAATTCTGCTGCACTTCACGTGCTTTGAATATTGAATCCCTGCCAGCACATCCACACGGCGGGATTGTCACTCACTGGGGAAAGTCTTCAGAACCACTCTCTCTGATCCACTGCTTAGCCTCTGCCATTAAGCCAGTGAAGGTGGCTGCCTCTTGCAGCAGGTGGCAAGGCAGGCAAGAGAGATGGGGCTGGGCCTCAGGCTGATCTAGAGAATGTCAGGATGTGTCCATGAGTGTTTTGTTAACATGCAGCTCTTCATGGCCCTGCTAGATGCGAGCATGGGGCTTCCTTCCCCAGTTCCAAATACTAAGCAAAGTTAGGGTTGGTTAGCAGGTAGAGAGAACACTCCAGGAAATTCCAGATTAATGTGGGAAATGGAAACACTTACATGGAAACAAGTTTTTGAAGGAAAGCAATGGCAAGCTACTTCCAAGACAGACAGACAGAGTCAATATAACCATGTACTTAGGAGGATTGGGAACTGGGGCCAGGAGAATTTTTCTTATACCAGAGCTATGATTATTTTTCCAGATGATCAGATAAATACACAGGGATATGTTGATTTCACTGCTTGATAACAAAGTAGAAAGATCTGCAAAGATATTGTTCCTATCAAAGTTTCAGCAACAGATTCGAAGGAGACAAGCTCAGCTTGAAGAAGACGTTCCTTTTTCCCGATAGGATTTCTAAAATAATTCAACTTTAAGGGCTTGCTTGATTCAATCTTGTATTTAAATGGAGAGGCCAACCTTGAGAAACATTTTTTTTAATAAGCTGACTTGAAAAATTCTGGGGAAGATGATAGAACATGTTCAATATATTGCTTGTCATACATTTTAATGAATTTGATATCTGTAAGCTCTGAAAAAAGAATATGTAAGCAAACATTGAGGGCTAAGTTTAAATTAATGAATATCATATAATGTTGGTGAGCGTTCCATTCTTCAGTCATTGAAAAGAATCAAATAAAGTAGTTTAAACAAATTTTGTGATAGGAGAAAGAAGGTGGAAATTACTATAACTGCCAGATGAAAATCAACTTCATTGTTGTGAAAGTACAATGTGGGTTTGCGTTGCGGGGCCCAGTTAGTGTAAACTGATTGAAGTCCTCTTCATTCCACATCTACACACTATAGTGAGAGCCTTTGGCACCTGAACAGCTATACAACCAAGTTCAACTTCCTTCTATTAAAAAGAGGACACACATATCAACTAAAAGTACATGCTTGGAAATTGAGCACGTAAAAATGTTCAGCTGGATTTAAATCAGGGGTGTCCAACATTGACAAGTTTTAGACTTGGGGACTTCAACTGCCAGAATTGTCCAGCCAGCCTGGCAGTTGAAGTCCACAAGTCTTAAATCTTGCTAAGGTTGGACAGCCCTGGTCTAAACAATGAACTCTTCATCCTTGGGGGACATTATCAAGTATTGCTTGCAAGCTGTGTCTGAAGGACAGAAATCTTAGACACTGCAACATCATGTTTATCAGATGAAATAATGGGTGTTGGCCAGACAGGTGAGAAGGGGCAAATGTGTACTTGGGACTGGACAGAAGCCTAATTGGCAACATTTTTGTTTATTTGCTTTTGTCAGCCTTCTCACCAATCTGTCTGTTCTGGAAGATGCTGCAGGGTTTCCTGGCCAAAACAAGCAAATTATGGAGCTTTGTCAGAAGAACGAAATGCAAAGGCTGGCAAAGCATCTCAGAAGCTCCCAGGTTATTGGGGACAAAATGCCTAAATTGCCACGATTGTCAAAGCTAGTGGGGTGTAAGTGAATGGCAGCTGTGTAGCTTAGAGAACACCTGCAACTGGGGAGTGGAAATTTGTTCTGCTCATGCCATAGCAGAGGGTAAATGAGGCACAGCGTAGAAGGGAAAGGCGGCAATCCATGGGGAGAATGAAATTGGGAAAGAGAGGGGGGAGTGGGGGAGGTATGGACTGACATCCAATCTTCTTCTCAGTAGGTTTTTTCCTGATGTTTTCCTTTCCCCCTTCTGCAGGCTAAAAGCAGGTAGATATTCCTTTCATTGGACAGCAAATCCAATCTGCAGGGGATGACAGGTAACCTGTTCTGTCAGAGGGGTGTGATTCCTCCTCCTCCTCCTCCTCCTCCTCCTCCTCCCAGGAATTGCAATCTCCAGAAACTTTGTCTCCTGAAACAGTCCAGAACATTGCAACTGCCACTGCTGGGAAAGCTGGAAAGAGCAGATCTAGAAAGGACTTTTCAAGGTGCAAAAGGTGACACTCAGATGGAGAGGAGAGACCATACAAATGAGGCAGATCAAACTAGTAGACCAGGGAAAGGAAACTGCAGCCCTTCCCTTAATTACATTTCAGAAGCCTTCTACAGGCCATTAATTCACATGTTTGGCAAGTTATCAAGGCTAGTTTGTTGTGATGAAAGAAGATTTGAGGGACAGAGAAAGACAAGAGGATTAAAAAAAAAATAACAAAGGAAAAAAAGCCATAGGAGTAATGGAAACAGTCTGTCAGTAACTGTTCGGGAAATGAATAAATGAATAAACTCTGGATCTGTAGACTAGTACCCTGAAGAACAATTACCGTATTTTGCATTTCTTCTACCAATTCCCATTCAGTCCATTTCCCCTAGTAACTTATAACGCCTTCACCCAGCTGCTTTTGGTTGATATCCTGTCCCCAGTTCTATCACTTTGGCACAACAATGGTTGAATGACTCTAGCAGATGTTATAATTCATGACTCTTGGTGGCATCTCAATCTGATGAAAAAGTGTTCAGTTTAGAAATGTCTTTCAAAGCAAAATAAAAGTTAAATGTGAAATGTGAACTTCCCATGGAACAAATGTGAGGTTTATGCAGTTTTCTCACTCCAGAGGTTCTGCAAGGATGTCTTCTAACACACTATATCAGGGGTCTGCAACCTTGACAACTTTAAGACTTGTGGACTTCAGCATATCTGGCTGAGGAATTCTGGGAGCTGAAGTCCACAAGTCTTAAAGTTGTCAAGGTTGCAGACCCCTGCACTATACAGTCATATTCTCTTCAATAGCCTCCAGTCTCCAAGGTTTTGCACCTTTTAATTAAGTCCCAAAGAAGAGATTAAGAAGAAGACCTTCCAATTATTACTCCCCTCCCCTTTTTATTTCTAATTTGCGTAAAACTGGAAGTTGAGGACATGGGTGGCTTCAAAGATGCAGAGACAGCACTGGGACTGAGACAGCACTGAGATTCAAGGTTCTGGTAATGGTTTTCAAGGCCCTACATGGCATGGGTCCGGAGTACCTTAGGGATCACCTGCTGCTGGCGTCAACTTCCCTCCGCCCTGTGCGTTCCCACAGAGAGGGCCTCCTCAGGGTGCCACCGGTCAGGGAATGTCGTCTGGTGGCCCCTAGGGGAGGGCCTTCTCTGTGGGCGCCCCATATTTATGGAATCGTTTGCTGGTTGAGCTCTGGATGGCGCCCGACCTTCGCTCCTTCCAACGCAATCTGAAGACATATTTGTTCGAACAAGCCGGCCTGGCCTGATGGGGGATGGGTTTGGATTTTATTGTTGTTTTAAATGTATTTTAATCTATTGTTGTAACTTGGGCATCTCGTTTAATTCTTTTTTAATTTTTGTATTTTGTATTTTTATATGTTTGCCCTGTTCACCGCCCTGAGCCCTTCGGGAGAAGGGCGGTATACAAATAAAATTATTATTATTATTATTATTATTATTATTATTATTATTATTATTATTATTATTATTATTATTATTATTATTATTATTATTATTATTATTATTATTATTATTATTATTATTATTATTATTATTATTATTATATACTTCCAGTTTCTCCCACTACAAAATACCTTCCAAATCACCAGGAGATATTCAAAATAACTGTCAAGTATCCTGTGGATAATGTATCAACACAGAAACCTGTTTCGTAGGAGAAGAAAAATGATGAGAAATTGCAAGGCAAATTAAGGCAAAAACTCAATCTGAGGCTACAATTCCTTGGAAAAGTTTCTAGATGTTTTAATGCTGCTCTCTTTCCAGTTCTATGGAACACAGAGAGTTTGTTTCTGAATCCACATCTACAAAATTGTGCTGCAATTATTTCTGTAATATTAAATCTTGGGGGGGGGAATAGCCATCTCAACCTGTCTGCCACAAAGTTCTTCCAAGATGCTCAAAAACCCCCAGCAAGGTGAATCTTTTAAGTCAGGCATGTCAAACTCGTGATGTCACGTGACGTAGCGCGACGTATCGGAACTTTTTCCCATTGCTGAAAATGGGATGGGCACGGTTTCTCCGTGATGCTCCGGCCCATGGGCCGGCAGTTTGACACCCCTGTTTTAAGTACATACATCACAAAGATGCTTTTTTTATCTGCAAATTTGATGTTAATTTTCCTTGCATAACAACACCAATATTTGCACAATTATATAAGGACTGCATCCTATAACTTCTTTCCCCCAATTTGAAGTGAGGGGACATAGCAGAATAATTGTATGGAAACCAGGGACATAATTAGAGGATTTTCATTATTCTCTTCTGTAGAGCTTGCAGCTGTGAGAAGCATAACTTAGATAATAAAGGTGTAATAATGATATTGAAATGCGCTGATAGGAACACTGCTCCTGTGTCAATTAATGTGCTTCTCTCTGGGAAGACTTACTTATTAGTGGGTGCTGCCTGTGATTTGGGTAAACAGATGTATGAAATATGTACAACCTGTAGGATTTTGTCCCAGCCCTGTCCTTCATACAACTCATCGTCTCCAAGTATTAAGCCTTTCAAACAAGCACCTAGTTTTAATTGAAAGAGGTTGGTTTCTCTCAACACAGATGTAACGCACGATGTAATTGGCTTCCTAATCCATTTGGGTGGAACAGAGAACGGTGTCATGATAAGCTGATCTCTATCAGCTACTTGCAGTGAGGTCCTCTCTTTCAAGGACACCATCAGCACATTGCATCTGTAGCAAAGGTGGCCCTTCAGTATCTCTGCTGGATGTTGGAAGAAGATAATGTTGTCCCTCTCTCGTCCAGCCAATTTGATCTGGCAGGATTGGCAGGCTTCAGATTCCAGGTTCCTTCGATTAAACAATGTCGTATTTGGGACCATGGAAGTGTGCCTTTGCTCTAGCAGCACCTGCCCTCTGAAAGTGAGGTTTCCAGGTGGCCCCCACCCTATTGGGATTTTGCTGTGAAAACCTGGCATCTCCTTTGGATTGTGTGGTTTGGGGGGGGTTATTCCTTTTTTTTCTTGCCTATTCTTCTATTCCTTGTTTTTAATGTTTTGATGAGGATGGTGACATAAAAAAATGTCAAAACTCTGGAGAAGAAGATGATGAAGAACGGTTGCAGGAATTGGGTATGTCCAGTCTAATGAAAAAAGGAATAGAGGTGACATGAAAGCAGTGTTGCAATATCTGCCACAAAGAAGAGGGGGTTAACTTATTTTCCAAAGCACCAGAATGTAAGACAAGAAACAATAGATGGAAACTAATCAAGGAGAGAAGCAACCTGGAACTAAAAAGAAATTTCCTGACAGTGAGAACAATCAACCAGTAGAGTGACTTGCCTTCAGAATTGTGAATGCTCTAACAGTGGAGGCTTTTAAGAAAAAGCTAGATATCCGTTTGCCTGAAATGGTATTGGGTCCCCTGCTTGAGTAGGGAATTGGACTAGAAGGCCTCCAAGGTTCCTGATGAGGATGAGGATGAGGATGAAGATGAACTGGGGAATCATTCTGAGTCATAGGGAGTTAAGGACATATATAAAGTTAATGAGCAGATAAATAAATTCAGTTTCTCCATATCCACATATCCAGTATTTAAACATTGTGTTCTACGGGGGCAAAACAATGGTTCTTAGTATGTACTCTGGGGATTTTTGATGGTGCAGGATGTAGGCATCAAATGTTGATCAAAAATACCCAAACCTTACTCCATCGGGCACATCCTCATACATGTACATGCACACAAATGCATACATATAAACAGATTTTTGTTTTTGCAACATTTTAGGCAGACACATTAAAACTCTGTGAGATCTATGATTTCGGAAGAACACATTTAAAACAATAAACACTGAACACATTTAAAACAATAATTTGATTTGAGCTTTGTGATAGACTGGAAGGAACATGCAAGCATTTGATTTACATGGCATGCAGGAAGGAAGGAAGGAAGGAAGGAAGGAAGGAAGGAAGGAAGGAAGGAAGGAAGGAAGGAAGGAAGGAAGGAAGGAAGGAAGGAAGGAAGGAAGATTATACATGATCCTTGACTACTTTCATGATGTAAAAGAATATATCACACATCACAGATATTTTTTTTATTTCTTTAATACTTAACAGCTTTAGTTATCAGCTATCATTGATCTGAATGAAAGCATTCCGCATTTCATATGAAAATATATTTAGAAAGATGGGGCTTCCAGATATATTTAGAACACCTCCTAAATATGCTAGCACAAGGGAGACTCCAAATTAACCAGTGCAATTTAACTTTGCCTAAGCTAAAATTTATGCCAGGTGAGACTATTTTCCTCTTAGAGTGTGGGTGTATGTACGGGTATATTTAATTGAATTTAAGTACTCTAATTTAGGCTCAATTTAGATGATACCTATGCTTACCAAATGGATTGCCATTTCTTCGAGGGCTTTAAAGAGGAAAACAATCAGCAGGAAACCTGAAAAACAAATAAATAAACAACACTCAGCGGGAAATCCGTGACTACAAAATATGGGCATCCTTTATACGAAGGATTTTTCTAGTAAGCAATGAGTCACACTAATCGTCTCCTGGAGATGTCTTTGCCTGTTGAATTCATGTAGTCCGTGTACTCTGTTTTATCAAGGCAGTTCTTCTGCCAAAAAGGCCACCCAGCCCAAAACTGAGACAAAAAGAAAAAAAAGCCAAGAAGTTGGACCCAAGGATTAAAGATGCCCATTCGCAGTTTGTGCACACGAACCACACAGCGAGCGGTGTGAAAGTCATCTGGGCAGATCTTCTCCACAATATATTTATTTATTTTTATTTTAATTCCATTTATATCCCGCCCTTCTCCGAAGACTCAGGGCGGCTTACAAGCTTAGCAGTAGCCTTCATTCTATGTATATGCCTGCTTATTAGGGCTTTCACACCCCCTCCAAGCGGCATTATTACAAAGTCAGCTTAATTGCCCCCAACAATCTGGGTCCTCATTTTACCTACCTCGGAAGGATGGAAGGCTGAGTCAACCTTGAGCCTGGTGGGATGCGAACCTGCACTAATTGCAGGCAGCTGGTGTTACTTAAGGAGGCATTAGCCCACTGCTCCACCAAGGCTCTATACTGTATATATATTTGAACAGTGCCGAGCCAAGTAATTCCTTCCATTTTTATCATTAATTCTAACTCCGTGTGGCAAAACCACATCAAGAACTATCAATTTCACCGACCGTTCATCCAGAGAAAGAGAGAGAGTAGCGTTGAATCTGTCTATCTCTGGGCACATAATCGTCTCACTACAGTAACCCTATGCCTACCTGCCTATCTTAAAAGGCCAATGTCAACGCTGTGACGCTGTGACAAACCGAACTGAAGCCATTTTCATTTTGCCTTCTTTGCCAGATTTTAGTTTAGAGATATTAGATGATGGAAGGGGGGGGATGCATAGTTCCAAATTAGCCAAAACAATTCATATGTGTGAGAATCAAGGTCAGTGCTGATAACACTGACCCTAACCCTTAACCCTAACCCACCCCATATATACTCATATAACCTATTGGTTTCCCTACCCCTATAAAAGCCTGCTGTTTAGAATATTAGGCATCTTCAAAGTTCCTGCTTGGAAGAAACTGTCTGCAAGAATCCTGCTTCCTTAAGATGTGGGTTTGAGGTGGGCCCTGACATTAGACAGGATCTGAGAGATTCTCTTACAGATCGATAATTTTAAAGTGTCCCAAAGCAAACCCCAACCCACAGTTCATCCAGGCAGTTCCAGACCAGCCAATCTCCAGGTGGTAAATCCATTGTGGGAAAGGAAAGATAACATCAATCTGGTGCCGTTTACAGCACGATCATTCCACAGCTCTTTACACCTCCTTTGGAGAAATAAACCAGATCCCGGAGGTTTGTGTCTCTTCTCCCCACCCCTTTTCCTAGTTGCCCAATAAGGGAGGGAAAGTTCAGAGAGATGCATAGTATAGGAAGCAATTTGTTACACTGTAATGGATAGCAGACAGGCGAATAAACAAAAGGTTACATTTAATGGAGGAAGTGAAAGCAATAAAGTGGGCACGCCTATTCCCCTCCCCCTTGGGAATATGGCAAAATCCAGGGGAAGGTGAGATTTGGTTCCAGCTCAGAGGAGATAGTTAGAAATGAAATATAAATGGATTCTGATACCCCACCCCATATATACTCATATAACTTATTGGTTTCCCTATCCCTATAAAAGACTGCTGTTTAGAATATTAAAGGTAAAGGTAAAGGTTCCCCCGCACATGCGTGCTAGTCGTTTCCAACTCTAGGGGCCAGTGCTCATCTCTGTTTCAAAGCCAAAGAGCCAGCACTTGTCCGAGGATGTCTCCGTGGTCATGTGGCTGGCATGACTAGATGCGAAAGATGCACGGAACGCTGTTACCTTCCCACCATAGTGGGACGCGGTGGCTCAGTGGGTTAGGATGCTGAGCTTGTCGATCAGAAGGTTGGCAGTTTGGCAGGTTGAATCCTGAGTGCCACGTAACAGAGTGAGCGCCTGTTACTCGTCCCAGCTTCTGCCAACCTAGCAGTTCGAAAGCACGTAAAAATGCAAGTAGAAAAATAGGGACCACTACGGTGGGAAGGTTTAAAATATTAGGCATCTTCAAAGTGCATTGAATGCTTGGTAGTAACCACTTTGCATTCAACACGTGAACAAAGCTGGTTGCATTTTTCATGGCAGATCCTGTTTAGGCAGATGTTAAGAAATACAGTCTACCATCTTTCACAAAGAGCAGCTGTTTCTTTGCCTTCTGCTATATCCACTCCCATCTTAGCCCAAGCCACAGTAAGGTAAGAATGAAATTCTTACTGTGACCTTAATAATAAATGATGCAGTAGCATCATTTACAATAATAATTATAAAATCTGCTTTCCAGATGTGGTGCAAACAAATTTCTTTTGGGGAATGGCAGCTCTTTTCCTCTGTCCCCTTAATTCACAGAAAACATTATTTGCCATTTTAGGAGGAAGGGGGGAGGAATAGAAAAAGAAAAGGAAATCCTGAGCCAAGCAAATCAACATTTCCTTTATAATCATATTCCCACTACATATGTAATTTTATTAAAGATTTTATAAAAAGGAATATGAACTAATCTAAAGTTTTTTTAAAAAAAATAAAAATAATCAAAGAAAAATCTAAAGGTTCAAGAAAAGAAAGAAGTAACAGAAAGATAGAAAAGAAAGATAAAAGTTACAAAGTAGCTTCCAATTTCTTTACAGCAGGCATGCCAAACTGCCGGCCCGCGGGCCAGATGCATCCTACTGAAACCATGCCCACCCCATTGCCGGCAATAGGGAAAAAGTCATGATACGTTGTGCGACGTCACATGATGTTGTGAGTTTGACATGCCTGCTTTACAGGAATTATAAGTAGAAGTTTACTTTTCATTCTACAGTAACAACATAAGTCTTTTCTTTCTATAACACATTCTGTGTCATCATCAAAACCAGAAATCATAATGGTTCATCTCACCAAGTTCTATCATCTGCACCATTCTAGATAGTGCTGAATCTTTCCATCTTTGATTGTGCAATAAACTCACTGTGGTTATCATATGCAAAAGCAAAGTTCCCCTTGTCGATGTATCTTTCTTAGGTCTGATCTATCTTTCTTTGCATATCTCCCAAGAGCATCACAATATCAGCATGTAATCTAGAGCTTACAGTTCTATGGGGCCAGTGGCTTAGAAAAGCTGTTTAGGAATCCTTCCATTTTTATAAGGGGAAATGAAAATGTATTGTAAAATGAGACCCCTTTTAAAGACTGACGCAGCTGAGCATATTCACAATATAAACAGTTAACTGAAATGGAGTTTCCTGTGGAAAATTCAGATGGATGGATGGATGCTACCGTATTTTCCGGCGTATAAGACGACTTTTTAACCCATGAAAATCTTCTCAAAAGTTGGGGGGTCGTCTTATACGCCCAGTCGTCTTATACGCCGGAAAATAGTACATAAATCAATCGAGTGCCCCCGTTCTTGCAAAGCAACTTCAAGCCTCCTTAGTCCAGTCTCCCCTCCAACGTGACTCTCCCTTCCTACCCCCAAGAGCCTCTAAGCCCTTTCCCCTCCCCCTTGCAAACGCCAGACCCCGGGAGCTCTTGCGTTTATTCCAAAGGGTGGGTGGAAGGAAAAGCCCCTTTCAGCTCCGGCGTGGCTGCAAGTCGACGAGCCCGGGAAGGCACGCCCTCCCCTCTCACTGTGGAGGAAGCAGGGCAGGCTGGCGTTGGGCGGGAGCCGCAGGGCAGTCCTGCACACGCGCGCACTCCCCGGCTGCTAAGGAGTGCTCAGGGAGCCGTGGCAGGCGCCTCACGCCCTTCCCTCTTGAGGCGGCACCGGTGGAGCCATCCGGCATCGGGCGGGAGCCGGCAAGGCAGTCCTGCGCACGTGCGCGCTCCCCGGCTGCTAAGGAGTGCTCGGGGAGCCGTGGCAGGCGCCTCACGCCCTTCCCTCTTGAGGCGGCACCGGCGGAGCCGTCCGGCGTCGGGCGGGAACCAGCAGGGCTTTGCACCATCTGCATCAGATGGGTCTGAATCAGGCTTGTGTCGGACACTTGGCAACTGGCATGTAAGTATTTTCCGGCGTATAAGACGAAAAATCTTGAAAATCTTCTCCAAAGTCGGGGGTCGTCTTATACGCCCAGTCGTCTTATACGCCGGAAAATACAGTAGGTGAATTGATGGAGGGGGGGAAGGAAGAGAAAGACAGATATTTCTATATTCCTTGATTTGCATTACAGAAATCCCCCAGTCTTCTTCTTACAAAAAGTTCCATGTGTTGTTGTTTTTTCACCAGAACATTGGAAGGTTCACCAATCCAGCAGAAAAATTGGACATTCCCCTTAGATTGTGTCCTACCAACTACATGTGCAAACAGCTGGAAGGACACTTCAGATGAGAAAAGTTTGGCCTTTTGAAGGAATGAGTGTCCATAACACTGACCATCTGGGACATTGAAATGAGATGTAGTCAGCGTTGGGTGATGTGCAGAAGAGCTTCCATGCTATAGTACGGTATGGCAGATAATTGACCAAGATGGAGAAATTCTGATTTTGTACAAGAAGCTTTAAATGTTTAACTTACTAAGAAAATCAAAGTTTCTATTCTACATCTGCTATATCTAGAGGCAGCTTATAAATGAAACTGGAAAATACAATAAAAAAGCTCTAAAACAGCATTCAGGTGAAGGAAATCAGCTATAAAGCTATGCCAGCTTGCAACGGTAGTAGAAAGAAGTGACATAAAATCACAGTGGAGATTTCATACAATTTTCTAGATGCTATGAAGGAAGTGCAGAAGTCTCAATGGTCCAAGAGTTCCCTCATCAATATTAAGAGAAGGATTATTGCTAAATTCCTGAAATACACTGCCATTTCACTTTCCCAAAGACTGGAAGTTTTAAGAAATATCCCAACTGATTCACCAAATTCAGATGAATTGGGGAAGCATTCATTTCCAAGCGAAGCAGATTTGGGTCTGCTTGAATAAATATCAGTTTGTTTTTCTTTCACATCTTTGCTTGCACACATCAGAAGCTTGCTGATATGGGTCAGCCTGCTTGCACTGTGTAAAATCTGAATCGCAGAATAGTGAAACTGGCAAGGCGATTTCCCATTTTCCTTTTTACAATGTTTTTGACTGCAAACTACGATTTTCTACAAGGATCAAGAGTGACACCTAATGGTATGCCCATAAATTACATCAGAGTAAATTTATGCTTTTATGTAAAGAATTGGTGGATTCCTGGTTAATGCCAATGAATATTCTTACGAAATTTAATCAGTCTTCTCAGGTGTGCTAAACTATAATTTCCCAGGTGTCTTCTTGCTTTAGGACCTGATAGCCTATTTAGCAAAATAACTTGCCTTTAGAAGTTGTGGGTTCTCCACAGTGCTTTTTTTGTAAAAGAAAAAGGTGCTGGAACTCACACATGTCATACAACCCGCCTTGCCTACCCTACAAGGTTCCATCCAAAAAAAGGTGCCGGAACTCCGTTCTGGGCATTCTATGACAAAAAAAGCCCTGGTTCTCCATCACTGGAGTTTTTAAGAAGCAGTTGAACAGCCATTTATCTGGAATGGTATAGGTCTCCTGCTTGAGTAAAGGGTTGGACTAGAAGATCTCCAGGGTTCCTTCCAAGTCTGTTATTCTGTTATCCTGTAACATTAAAAATTGCCAACTAACAAGTAACTGCTTGTTCACTAGCCAGCTAATCTAATTGTATTTCCTTCAAGCAAAGGTGGGGAAATGAGTCACTTGAAAATCACAGTTGTCGTAATCAATAAGGGTTTCCAAGATCTATGTATGGAGTCTTGGACAATCTGCTCTTCAAGGAGCTCTCCTGTCTCAAGCTTTGATAGGTGGATCAGTTATCTCAAATGTAGATACCTGGCCAGGTTGCCTTTGTTTCTGTTGGTTGCAGCTTGACAACTTTTTGATACCTTCACAGATGGCTGGATGAAATCCTCAAGAGATTGTTCCATCTGAAAGACTATTGTGTAGAACATCCGGTATGAACAGTCTTCCACCTCTTCTTCACGAGAGGTCCTGAGTTCCTGAGGTGAGTGGTTCCCCAAAAGCCATTTCTATGATTTCTTGACCTTAACGAAACCCTTTTCAGCCTCTTCCATGAGTAGGATCTGACTTTGATTTTAGCTCCATGTGCGCATTCATTTCTTCTCTCCAACCCTATCCAAATAATTTGTGGGTCCCATTGAAGTTTGGGCTCAGAATTAGTAGCCACACAAACAGAATTTCTTTCCTTTTTTTCTCCATAGATTTTATTTTTGGAACCAGAAGTGGCAACAGCAAATACACAGACACACTGACTATTGTTTTCTTTCCCCCACAATTTTCTGGATTTAGTATAAGGCCTCAGAATTGGGAGGACGCCAGTGCCTGAAGGGTGGGGTGTCAAAAAGAGAAAAGAGACTCATGTAGAATAGCAGATAACAGCCCCAAAATGGGATGACTGAAGCTCTACCTAATCCTGTATAGTTTTATGCTCAGATTTCTTTTTGTGCCATCAAGCAAGATAGCAACAATGACAATAAAGACACAGAATGCAACAAATGAGCAAAGGAGGAAAAGTTGTCAGGAATGCCAATTTCATGCAAGCACAGCAGGTTTCAGAAAATATGTTTTCATTTCTGGAGAAAAAAGAATCCTAAAGAGTCGACCGTTTGGCTTCCCCATTACTGAACTGAATTGTTCTATTAATATCTAATCATTGGACCATTAGAAAGCAAATGTGCAGGCAAAGCAAAGGGATTGCATAATCACAAGTCGGTCTATCTTTTTATTTTATCTCTGTCTGTCTGTCTGTCTGTCTGTCTGTCTATCTATCTATCTATCTATCTATCTATCTATCTATCTATCTATCTATCTATCTCTATAGTGATATAGATGAATAGAATAGAATAGAATAGAATAGAATAGAATAGAATAGAATAGAATAGAATAGAATAGAATAGAATAGAATAGAATAGAATAGAATAGAATAGAATAGAATAGAATAGAATAGAATAGAGCTGGAAGGGACCTTGGAGGTCTTCTAGTCCAGCCCCCTGCTCAAGCAGGAAGATCTATACCATCTCAGACAAGTGACTTTCAGCCATCTCCTGCGGCTCCCAGTCTTCTGCCATGTGCAGTCCAAAAAAAAAAATGCGACTAAAAAAGTTCAACCAATCAATTCAAATATGCAGGGTAGGTGCATATCTCGCCTTGGCTCCACTCTTCAGTCAAACCCTGTTCTGCGCATGCGCGCATGTATGCACATGTGCACACATTTTTTGTGGCTCCCAGTTTTTCCTTTTGTGAGGGAACCGGTTCCGAGTGGCTCTTTCACTGTTTCAGGTTGCTGACCCCTGGGCTAGTCTCTTCTTAAAAACCTCCAGTGATGGAGCACCCACAATTTCTGGAGGCAACTTCTGTTCCACTGGTTAATTGTCCTCACTGTTAGGAAGTTTCTCTTTAATTCCAGGTTGCTTCTCTCTTTGATCAGTTTCCAACCATTGTTTCTTGTCCTGCCCTCTGGTGCTTTGGTAAATAATGAGATAGATAGATAGATAGATAGATAGATAGATAGATAGATAGATAGATAGATAGATAGATAGATAGATAGATAGATAGATAGATAGGTAGGTAGGTAGGTAGGTAGGTAGGTAGGTAGGTAGGTAGGTAGGTAGGTAGGTAGATCGATAGATAGATCGATAGATAGATAGATAGATAGATAGATAGATAGATAGATAGATAGATAGATAGATAGATAGATAGATAGATAGATAGATAGATAGATATCATGTCATCTATTTGCCTATTTGTCTATCTATCAATCCATTCATCCACCTATCCATCTATTATCTTTCTATAGATGGTTAGCTTTCCTTGAGAGCTCTAAAATCATAATGTAGATTTTTTACTATTTCTGTTCCCTTAATATATAAGATTAATTTATTTGTTTCATGTCACTTCAATCAATTAGGGTTATATCCAGATTAAGAGAGCACCAAATAAAATGAATGAAATGAAATTATTCTCACTGGGCAGTGATGGCCCAGTGGTTAGAACGTGGTATTGCAGGCAAACTCCGCATTCCTGCAGCCTGGAGTTCGATCCTGCCCAGCTCAAGGTTGACTCAGCCTTCCTTCCTTCCAAGGATGGTAAAATGAGGAGCCAGATTGTTGGGGGAAATAGGCTGACTCTGTAAACCCCTTACAGAGGGCTGCAAAGCACTGTGGAACTGTATATGAGTCTAAGTGTTGTCACTATTGCTATTGCTATTTTGATTGGTTTCATGGGACCAATTGCAAGCAATTTATGCTGGGTTTGCCCCCACCTATAATTAGTCATTTTATTTATATAGCAACCTTTTGACTTTTTCTTAATTCAGATTTACTAATAAACTCATCATAAAAATCCCTACGTTTAGCTGGAACACCACCTGAGATGGCACGTTCCTTATAAAGATATAGTTTTGTTACATCCATTTCAAATTTGTCTGATGGACCAAGAGAACTATTTCTGCTTTATTTCTCCTCCCAGCTGCTTTTTCCATCATAATAGGATCATAAAAGTTTTACAGTGAGGCCTAGCAATGTGTACCAAGAGTAAAATCTTTCTTACCAAGGAGGTTACTAATAATATTGGGATCTGAAAAATGGCCACCTCTATTGCAAAGGTATATATCATGAGATGGTTTAGCACATTGTGAATTTTTTTTAATCAAAACTGGGCTCCTTAAATATTAATGTACTTCCTCTTTACTTTTAAGGTGTGCTGGTCTGTCCATGGTGCCCAATTAGCACTGCCTCTGCAATCTTGGTCTGTTGGGATATGTCATCAGAGATCATAAGGTTGTAAAATAATGGTCTCTAACGTTAGGTAAAGGTAAAGGTAAAGGTTCCCCCGCACATTCGTGCTA
>NC_138207.1:95730776-95775776 GCF_964194415.1 Vipera berus | reverse complement strand
TTTCTGGGAATCCTATGCCGTTGTCTCATTTTTAAATTGGTTCTATTAGGATTCCTTTAAATTGATTATTTTAATGTGAAAGACCATCTTTTCCAAGGTCAATATGAAACAGCTTCTTTGATATTATCAGTGAGAGTTATCCCTGCTTTTAAAGAAGCTGGTCGCTGTTTGAGGAACCTTCAAGGCAGAAATACTTCATTGTTCTTCTCCTGTAATACGTAGCATGTATGTTGCTCATGATGTACAAATGATATCCCAGATCCAAGGCTGTGAGTCTGTGCATTTACTTACTCCCATATTTCAAGAACAAAAATGAACAAATAGCTTGGAAACCTTTTATTCAGATTTCCCTTGACAATATATGGAAGCAAAGGGACATAATCTCTTCACAAGATGGCCCAAATAAGGCTTTTAACCAGTAAAATTTGCATAAACAGCATGCCTTATCTGAATTTTATGCAAATCGAGTTCCACAGGTTTATTTTAGGATGCAAAAATGTAATCTGGTTATAATATTCTCTATTTATGCATCCCAGGAATATAGAAAACTGCTATGGTTTGAAGCGTGGAAGAATGGAACCATTTCTGAAGCAAAAAAAATCTTCCCTTGTGCTTTGGATTATATCTGAATGGCCAACAATACACTAAGCTATCGTATTATTCCATCTTTAAACTTAGAGAGGGAAAAGACATTGAAAGCTTCTGGAAAACCTAGGGAATTCTGCTATCTTTTGCCTACCAAGTAGGAAAAGCAACTTGGTGTTCGTTTGTTTTTTCATTTATAATGTTGCTTGTGTGTGTGTTGTAATCTGTAGACAAAAGGAATTTATGTTATCATCCATATTCTCCTAGTTTGTGTAAGGTTATCTGGAATGGGTTGGGTTGGACAGTTTTTGATTCCTAATTTCTCAGCCCATGTCCTTCCTTCTTGTTTTCTGAGTGAATACTGAATTTTTTCCCCCTTCATTCTTCAGCAGAGCATCAGAGGCTCCATGTTGACAGGGAAAGTTGAGTGCAATTTGTGGGATGATGTCAGAATCCATTTATATCACATTCATAAATGTATGTTTAAAACAGTATCCCCCACCCTGGATTCTGCCGTCTCCCGAGGAAGGAGGAGCGCATGTGGATTCAGCCTGCCTTAGGTTATTTCAAAGACCCAAGGGAAACCTTTTGAACTGGGGGAAAAAAAGGGAGGGTTAGGGAAGAAGGCATCTGACCTGTGTCTCCATTTGAATCTGTAGAGGAAGAAGGCAATAACCATAAAGATTCGAAGTTCCCTTTTTCCCATGAAAGGGATGACATGAAGTAAATGATGGGGGGCTGACCAAATGGGATTGAGGGAAGGGGGGTTGAACTGGGAACTCTTTATAAAGTTTCAATCTGTAAACAATACCAGGTCCTGTCTTGTATTTCCACAACCAAGCATGTCCTAGTAAAAATTCCTTTTGGACTAGAGCTGACTCCAAGAGTTTTTGTTTTCCTAAGATGTGGATTGGGGTGGGTCCTGACAGATGATGCAAGGGCAGTTTAAGAAAAATTAATTATTGACTGATGGATGGGATGACTGTCTTTCTAGCTTCAAGAGGACTGCCTTTCTCCTTCAGTCTATATCTGAAACAGGTCCATTTTGATGACAGGTGTCCAAACTTGGCAGCTTTAAAACTTCTGGGTGTCAATTCCCAGAATTCCCCAGCCAGCCATGCTGTGGGATGGCTACACCAACCACGGAATTAGCAAATTAACCTAGTTAACTGGATTTGCACAATACAATGAATTATCAATTACCACACCAATTAGATTTACACAACAAACCATGCCCTGAAATAGCCAACTGCCTTCAGTGCTATGAAAACTCCAACCCATCTCACAATATTATTACAGACACAATCCTTTGGGGAATATTATAGATTCAGCCTCTGTTCCTGTAGAGAATCAGTATACACATCAATGTCAGTTTCTAGAAGAAGACTGAAGAGGCAAAGATGAGGCCTTGCAGAGGACAACCCAGAAGAAGGTTTACTTCAGGCTCTGTCCTCCAGAACATAGAACAACTCTCTTACATTGTACGAAAATGATTCCATTTAAAAAAAAAACAGATTTGTGATGGAATCAAGTTTTCCAACAGGGTCATCATGGATTCAGTCACCTGAGACGATTTAATCCCATGCCTTTGTTTATACAACCAAGGATTGTATTAGCTTTTTGCGGCAGCAGCCAAAAAAGCTAATACAATCGTTGGTTGTATAAACAGAGGCATAGAATCAAAATCACAGGAAGTATTAGTAAACGCTTTATAAAAGCCTTAGTAGGACCACACCTGGAATGCTGCATCCAGTTTTGGTCACCACATTACAAAAAAGCTGTTGAGAGTTCGGCAAAGAGAAGAGCAACTAAGATGAAAAGTGGAGAAGAGCAACTAAGATGATTAAAAGCCTGGAGACTAAAGCTTGTGAAGAACCGTCAGAGGATTTGGGTATGGCCAGTCTAGACAAAAGAAGGATTAGGAGTGACATGATAGCAGTATTCCAGTATTTGAGAGGCCGCCACAAGAAGCACGAGAAGGCAAGAAAAGAAAGTATGGATGGAAACTAATCAAGGAGAGAAGCAATCAGGAATTAAGGAGAAACTTCCTAACAGAGAACTATTAACCCATATTACACCCCTCCTGCGTGAGCTGCATTGGCTACCAGTTGTCTTCCGGGCGAGATTTAAGGTGCTGGTACTTACCTTTAAAGCCCTACATGGCTTAGGCCCGGGATACTTGCAGGACCGTCTGCTACCGGGGACGACTTCCCATCGCCCAGTACGCTCACACAGGGAGGGTCTCCTCAGGGTACCGTCGGCTAGACAATGTCAGCTGGTGACCCCCAGGGGGAGGGCCTTCTCTGTGGGAGCACCAGCCCTTTGGAACCAACTCCCCCTTGAGCTTCGGATGGCCCCGGACCTCCGGTCCTTTCGCCGCGACCTCAAAACTTTTCTCTTCCATCAGGCTGACCTGGATTGATGATGGGTTTTTAAATATGTTTTAATTTTTAACTGTAGTTAATTTATTTTGGGGCTGTTATTTAATTCTTTTTTAATTTTTGTATTGTTGTTTTTTATTGTTGTAAGCCGCCCTGAGTCCTTTGGGAGATAGGGCGGCATATAAGTCCCATAAATAAATAAATAAATAAATAAACCAGGTACCGCTTTCCTTCAGAAGTTGTGGATGCTTCATCACTGGGGGGGGGGTTAAGAAGAGACTGAACAGTCACATCTGAAATGGTATAGGGTCTCCTACTTGGGCAACAGGTTGGACTAAACCTCCATGGTCCCTTCCAGCTCTATTCTGAATTAAAAAATTGAATTGAGCTGCATCGCTCTGCACCTGAACTGCAGTCTAAAGCAACATATTTGGGGAAAGTCTCCCCACCCCACCCAAGTTCATTTCTATTTAAATAAGAATTATTTCTACATTTGCATACAAATCAGTGCATGTTCATGTTATGGAATTATGCAACCTTTTTGGATAACAAGTTTCCTGTCTTCTAACAATAAGTAAGTGGACACTAATTACAGAAACCTATTTTCTCAAGTTCTATTGCCAGTTTTATTGATTCATTCTAATTTATTTTAGATGCAGTAATTATAAGCCAATTGATACCTTATCATTCTGAGGATAACATGCCATTATGTATGAACTTCATGTTATGGATGGTGGGTTGAAGCTGGAGAAGGCTCTGGAAGGAAGGCTTCTGAATTCGAACAAGAAATACCAAATAAAGTAAGGATTCATATTTCATTTCTATTTAAATAAGAATTATTTCTACATTTGCATACAAATCAGTGCATGTTCATGTTATGGAATTATGCAACCTTTTTGGATAACAAGTTTCCTGTCTTCTAACAATAAGTAAGTGGACACTGATCTCAAATTACAGAAACCTACTTTCTCAAGTTCTATTGCCAGTTTTATTGTTTCATTCTAATTTATTTTAGATGCAGTAATTATAAGGCAATTCATACCTTATCATTCTGAGGATAACATGCCATTATGTATGAACTTCATGTTATGGATGGTGGGTTGAAGCTGGAGAAGGCTCTGGAAGGAAGGCTTCTGAATTCGAACAAGAAATACCAAATAAAGTAAGGATTCATATTTCATTTCTATTTAAATAAGAATTATTTCTACATTTGCATACAAATCAGTGCATGTTCATGTTATGGAATTATGCAACCTTTTTGGATAACAAGTTTCCTGTCTTCTAACAATAAGTAAGTGGACACTGATCTCAAATTACAGAAACCTATTTTCTCAAGTTCTATTGCCAGTTTTATTGTTTCATTCTAATTTATTTTAGATGCAGTAATTATAAGGCAATTGATACCTTATCATTCTGAGGATAACATGCCATTATGTATGAACTTCATGTTATGGATGGTGGGTTGAAGCTGGAGAAGGCTCTGGAAGGCAGGCTTCTGAATTCGAACAAGAAATAGCAAATAAAGTAAGGATTCATATTTCAGTCAAGTTGGGAATTTGAAATTTGGGCCTCACGTTAAAAAAAACACCCCAAAAAAGTATATTGGACATCATAGATTTCAGGACCACAAAAATGCAGAGACAGGATTAAATTTAAATCAAATTAAATTAAAAAAAATATTTGCAGCCTTATAGCTTTAAAGTTCCTCAATGAAACAACCAGCACCTTCAAGGAAAAATATTAGCAGCAATTAGAAGCTAAAGCAAACTCAAGAATTGCTGAATCAGCCTAATGAGATTGAGTTCAAATCTCTATGCTTGTTCTATGTCTCCCTATGGAAAGACATTTATTGTTAGATGCCCCTGCAAAAACGATGTCCCTTCCTTTCTTATTGCTTCTCCCATATCTTCTCCTTCTCTGCTGAGATCCTGGGGATTCCATGCAGATTAATTTTTCTTGTGTTCATCAAATCCATCAAAGCTCTGCTCACTTTCAAACCTCTGTGGCTCTTATTCTCACTGGCTCCTAGTGCCAAAGCATAGAGAATAGAGCTGGAAGGGATCTTGAAGGTCTTCTAGTCCGGCCCCCTGCTCAAGCAGGAGAACCTATACCATCTCAGGCAAGTGACTGTCCAGTCTCTTCTTAAAAACCTCTAGTGATGGAGCGTCCATGATTTCTGGGGTTAAGCTGTTCCACTGGTTAATTGTCCTCACTGTCAGGAGTGAGAGTTCTTTTCCAGGCATGCAAACTGTCCAGAGAACCTGTTCAATTCACCCCATGCTACATGCATCCAGCAGTCTTCCCTAGTGGCCACCACATGCATACAGGACATGCTCCAGTAGCCATGGCTGAAATAATGAGATGGTGAAAGAGAGCCTCTTGTGCTGGATCAAGGGGAGGAGCAAACACAGCCCTTGAACCACGGTGGATTTTTTTTTTAACTGCAGCAATGATCCTGTCGACCATCTCCTTCAAGTGCTTTGACCACTCTGTATGTCATGGCCAGTGACATCTTACTGGGTTTGGTACGATGCCGCCGTCCCAGACTCTTCCAGGTACCCATGACAGCCACGTACACCACACCTTAAGGCAAAGCATCCAAGCAAAATGAAGAGGAAGAATTCTAGAAGTATTATTTTCATATTGTTGCCCACATTACATGAAGCCCTTCTGCACCAAGAGTCTGTATCAGGTCAAACGCAACTCTTGGCTTTTATGACACTGGCCAGGAGAGGCAGCTGAGAGAGTTATGCATGAGGGTGGGGGTAGAGACAGAGATTGACGTTTCCTCCCTCCCTCCCTCCCTCATAGTGGGCCTTGGAAAGTCTTCCAGGCTACTCCTTTGCTTCTAACAACCGTTGCCTTTCAGCTACTCTTACCTCTCTCTGGGGTATCAAATTGAGTTGTTAGTTCTCAGGAAGGGATCAAAAGTTGCCATGCAATAGTCCTGAGCTAGATGGATGCCAAGCAAACCAAGCAAAGCCAGAATGCATAGCCTGTGATCTATCTCTAATCTGACACTCATGCTTTCAAAGGTCCTCCTGAGCATGGGGGAAAAATTGCAGCAGAGCGAATGGGACTATGGGAATTGCTGTGCCCAACGTGAAAAGAGTTGATGGTGGTACGGTTAAGGCTCAGGTGGGCAGACCAGCAGCACCTCTGAAGATTCCTGGACTTCAAACCATGCCAGTCCTCAGCTTTTAAGTCTCTAAACTGTTGGGTAAAGAATTGCAAGCAGGAAACAGTTGCCTGGAGAAAAGTCTTAGAAAAATAAGAATTATTCCAGAAAGAAGTAGGCAGAGGAACTTTATTTATTAGTCACAGAAAAGAAGAGAGCACAGGGAGGTGTGTAGTTCTTAAGATCCAGATCAACTGGAAGTGAAGCCATGATTCATGCTCATTGAAAGTCATGTCATTGTTTAAAACAATGAAGTAACGTTCTGCCTTCTGTTCGGATGTCTTCTTCTTCATGTCACATGGTGACCACACAATGCATCCTGTTCAGATGATATTTACATCACAGACGGGTCATTCCAGAGTGGGACGAGGGAGATGAGAGGGTGAGCTGGAGCAGTAAGTGGCATCACCTGCACTTAAAATACCTCCTGGAGCTTGTTGTCGTAAGAGGGTAAATTCATTTCCTATCTCCCAAATCCCAAAGGGAATTTAGGCTTTGAGTTCTTGAAGATGACAAAGATGAAAACAAATAGAAGTGATCTTTTCGTACAGCACGAGAACGTCAGTTTGTATCCCTAAAAGTGGTCTAAAGGTAAAGGTAAAGTTTCCCCCGCACATGCGTGCTAGTCGTTTCCGTTTCCGTCACCGGTTGAAAAGCCCTGGTCTAGGCAACATCAAAGAACAACAAAGCAAAGTCCTTCCCAAATCACAGTTCTATTAAGGACAGACACTCAGAGGAGCAATGCCAAGAATGAAAACAAGCCATAGTTCTCAGTGAGGTTGAGCTAAAGTCTCCATCACTGGAGGCTTTCGAAAAGAGTCTGGACAACCATTTGTCTGAAATAGTATAGGGCCTCCTGCTTGAGAAGCGGGCTGGACTAGAAGACCTCTATGGTCCTGTCTGCCTCTATTATTGTATGTTCTATGTTCTAAGTTTTGTTACACAGAAACTGTGCAGGGAAAGGACATGCTGGATCTGAAGTCAGGAGGGGTATAAATTCTTTAACAGCACCAAGTCTCCTTAGTGGTGTCAGCTGTCTGCAGTGGTTAGTGCTTCTCAGACACAATAAAGAGTTCCTTTTAGCTGTGTTCTCCAAGTCCTTGGAAGTTTTAGCCAAGTTTGTAGCGTCCTTGAACAGCCTTACGTGCCAGGAGAGACCTAACAGTAAAGACATTAAACATCTCCACAGAAAAAAAAATCCACCCTAAACGAAAGATTGTAGATTCTCATGAAGAGCTATTTGGGGTTGCATTTCCAGCCCACCAGCAATTTTGAAGCATTAAAACTAAATAAATATTTACAAAATTGTACAGAAGCAAATAGGGATTGTGTTTCATTTTGTTTAAATAAACGCGGCAGATCATTCTTTTTCAAGCTTGGTTTCATCTTCTCAAAAGCCTGGGGTGTTCACAGCGACACTTCTGTTCTTTGCACAGAACCCACAATGTCTCCTCAAATGACTACATGATCTTCAGCATGGCTTTCTAAAATGACCATGGAGAGCAGAAAGCCGCTGTGGTGCCAGTGTGTGTCCTCCTTCTTTCTTCATCCTCATGGCATCAACACTCAGCGATGCAATTTGCTGCACAAAGTTACAGCTAAACATTCAATATGTAAAATATGTACGGTAATCCTTTGTTAATTGCTTCTATTGTTACTTGTCAGCATTAATGTCAACATGAGGTGGGTTTTTTTTTCCTTTCCTTTTTTAAAACTGATCTTATTTTCAGGTGCCACACTCATTTATAGACATTTTTCTTTCTTGGGAGAGCTCTACCTTGTGCAGAATTTGAGCACATCTGTCTTGCTCTGGAGGAACGGGAAAGATTTTGGCTTTCAGCCAGAAAAGGGGGACCTTTCTCCCCTCTTCCACTTTTGAGACGTGGCCCTAACTTGCCGTTGAGTGTCCTGGTTTGTGGTCTTCTCTGCTAGCCAACCATGTTCAGTTCCTTTGGGACTGGTTTCAAATCATGTGAATTTGCTGGCTACTTTAGTTTGATATAGACAGCAGAAGCCACGCCAAATAACCCTGTTCTCTGTATCTCTGAAGTTAGGGGGAAATCTGCTCCTTATTTACAGCTGAAGTATTATTGTGGCTGCTATAATGAAATAATTGAAACCGTATTTCAGCTTGTCTCTGCTACTGATCTAGGAAAATAACTTGCTGTTAGCTAAAGCCAAGTCCTAACACGAAGGGAGGGGAATGGTGGGTTAAGACGCATTAAACATATGTTCTTCGTGTTGTTTGTGATTGCATCTTACTTTTTATTACATTTCCAGATTCTGTCATTTCTTCCCCAACACAGTCAATTTGTGCCACCACCAGCAGTTTTGTCTACCACAAAGAAAACCTCCTTTGTTTGTTTTTTTCCACCCACCCCCCCCCCCCCCGCAATCCTTCCAGGGCTGAATTAATAGGGCTTTCACACTGCTGAGTGTTCAGATGCTAAGATTTAGATCCATGACCCCTTTTAAGACTGGCGTATCCTCACGGCTCAGGATGGGTAAGCCTTTTGCAAATCTAAATGACAATTTATGCTTATTTTCTGTGCAAGATTTTGCTTAAGGTTTCCCCCCCCCCTTTTACTCCCCACTATAATTCATCTGTTTATCTGTACAGTCCAGGAAGATTTAGAAATGAGAGGTGATAGTTCCTTACCAGGGAGAAAACATAAGAGATAACTTCACTTTGCATAATCATTGTGAATTATTTAATGGAATTGTTAACTTTGCTTTAATTAGCACAGATTCACTTGTTGTTGTTGTTTTCCTGACCTCCCTTTGGGGAAAATTAAAACAAGGAAGGGCATGGCCCACTACAATTCTGCAAAGCAACCCCTTAAATGAACTTTAATTTCTTGCTGAGCCTTTGTGGGTCTTCCAACTCTGCATCTTTTAAGGGACTGGTTCAATTATTCTTTATGGCCTCTGCTGAACATCACTCCTGCTGTAAACAATTGTAAACAACAGAGTAACACATGAACCTCTTAGGATCTGTCTGGGTTTACCTTTATACTTGTACATTTTCTTCCATTCGCTCCAGCTGTTTTCTCAGCTGAAGACTACATTCTTACTTTGTTAACCCCATGTCCTATCTCTCTGTGTGTGCAATTACAGTAGTTGCTAAGTTCCAGAAATCATGCCTCTATAAAATGTGTTCTCATTGTTGTCTTTGAATAATAAGGAGATCACAATAGAACACCATGATAGTTATGATGTCTGAGTTATTCCACCATGTGAAATTGATTTCTTGGTACTGTAGCTATTGGTAACCCCATAGGAGCAGCATGGTAGCCTAATGGTGGAGACACTTTTCTCCCACTTGGAAGGTTGAGAGTTCAACCCTAGGTAGCAGCACAAAGAGAAAAAAAATATTTGCGGTCAATTCCACCTGACATCAGGAAGGCCAGCCACCCAGTAAATGCTCAGCTCCATCCAGTCATCCTGATTCTACCCCGAATTAAGGGGTTACAAGACCATAAAAAGGGAGTATTAGTAAGACTGAACTTCAATGGATCGATCAATCAATCAGAGTAGACCTGGAAGGGACCTTGGAGGTCTTCTAGTCCAGCCCTCTGCTCAATCAGGAGACCCTGTACTGTTTCAGACAAGTGGTTGCCCAGCCTCTTCTTAAAAACCTCCAGTGATGGAGCACCCACAATTTCTGGAGGCAGGTGGTTTCACTGGTTAACTGTCTTCACTGTTAGGAAGTTTCTCCTTAACTTCAGGATGCTTCTCTTCTTGACTAGTTTCTATCCATTGCTTCTTGTCCTGCCCTCTGGTGCTTCGGGAAATAAATTGACCCCTCCTCCTTGTGGCAGTCCCTCAAATATTGAAATTCTGCTGTCATGTCCCCCCTAGTCCTTCTTTTCTCTCGACTGGCCATACCCAAATCCTGCAACCGTTCTTCATATGTTTTAGTCTCCAGGCCTTTCATCATCTAACTTAGTTGCCCTTGTTCGCACTTTTTCCAAAGTCTCAACATCTTTTTTTGTAATGTGGTGACCAAAAATGGATGCAGTGTTCCAGGTGTGGCCTCACTAAGGCTTTATAAAGTGGAACTAATACTTCACGTGATTTTGATTCCGTGCCTCTGTTTAATTCAACCAGGTTTATACAACTTCTGCATTTTATCTTCCTGCTAGACATATTTTAGGCATAGGTATTGTTCTGCCCAGGGAGATGGAAATGCAACCAATATTTATCTTCAGTCTTGACTGGAAAAACTTGCAGGAATGAAATTTACCTTATCCCCTCTCCAAAGGAAAAAATATGTCTTTTCTTGTATCTGTGAAATTTATTGAGATCTGCTCTATCAGTTTCAAAATCCTCAGCTTTAACTTCCTAAGCTTATATATATATATATATATATATATATATATATATACTGTACATACACACAAACACAAGCATGAATAAGACTCTCCTAATATGTATATATACATATATATATACATATATATACATACACACAAACACAAGCATGAATAAGACTCTCCTAATATGTATATATACATACATATACATATATATATATATATATATATATATATATATATATATATATATATATATATATATATATATATATATATATACACATATACATATACATATGCATATACATATACATATATATACACACACACACACAAACACAAGCTTAAATAAGACTCTCCTAATATGTGCATGCAAGAAAGTGTTAACTACAATCTTCTCCACTTTGATAATATTCAAAGCCCACAACCCAATCTGGCCATTGGTTTACAGATGTTGGAATCCAGCAGTTTTGAAGGCAGTAGATTAAGAAATTATCATTTTTCAGGTCTGTCATTCTTCCTTTTCAGGCAACAGTTTACCAATAGCTGGTTTAAAAACAAAATTATTGTTTATGTTTCTTTTTGGTAGCAGGATCAAATAAAACACCTGTAGTTTATTGTTCTCTTTCATTCCATTTGCTTTCCTTCTTTTCTCATCCTCTTCTTTCATTTTAAATTGCTTTTTACCCCTGGACCTTCTCAGTATTTATCCCTTCTTTGTATTTGTAATTACATTCAACTGCTGATCTTGCATAGATCATACTATTAGTACTTTGAAGTCCGCAAAGAGTTTATAGCTTTGTTTTTGTCTACAATGCAAGAAAATTCACTAAGTGCGGCCATATTGAACTTGACAAAACACAGAAAAGCTTAGTCATTAGATGCTGGTAGGGAAAATGCAGCTGTGGAAAAATTAATGGACCGACATTGTCGTCATCCCTCGTCAGGACTGTTTGACCAGAGCTGATGAAAGATGCTCAACCACATCTGGATAGCCACACATTGCCCAACCTGGTTATCAATTACAGAAAATGGAGTGGCTTAGATGTTACTGATGACTAAGGTAATCCCATTATGGATTGTCTATGGAGAAATCTCAATCATCCAGATCATGGTTATCCCAAAGATGCTTTTTCAAAAGGTATCTGGACTCTCTTGGTTTTTGAAAACATTTCGCTTCTCATCCAAGACGTCTCTTCAGTTCTGAAGAACTGAAACATTTTCAAGGAAAAAACCAAGAAAGTTCACTTGCCTTTTCGAAAAGCACTTTTGGGACACTCATGGATTTGATGGTTAGAAAGAGAACGTGTGTACTTTACGTGAAGAACGTTTAGTTAAAAGAAATTTACCCTGATGTATTATGATGATTAAAAGGGACGCGGTGGCTCAGTGGGTTAGGACGCTGAGCTTGTCGATCAGAAGGTCGGCAGTTTGGCGGGTCGAATCCCGAGTGCCGCGTAGCAGAGTGAGCGCCTGTTACTCGTCCCAGCTTCTGCCAACCTAGCAGTTCGAAAGCACGTAAAAATGCAAGTAGAAAAATAGGGACCACTCCGGTGGGAAGGTAACAGCATTCTGTGCGCCTTTGGCGTCTAGTCATGCCGGCCACATGACCACGGAGACGTCCTCGGACAAGCGCTGGCTCTTCGGCTTTGAAACGGAGATGAGCACCGGCCCCTAGAGTCGGAAACGACTAGCATGCATGTGCAGGGGAAACTTTACCTTTACTATTATGATAATTATGTCACCAACCAATATATACACATGATTAATTTACCTCAAGGCATGTAATGGAGTCTATGCATGACCCTGAGGGATGAGGAGAAGAGATGTTGACTAAGAAACAATCCGAGAAGAGAAGCAGGAGTCCTCAGTCACTTAACGGTCAGAGGAAGAAACTTAGGAAAGACTTGTCTCGACACTTGACAGTTAAAAATGGAGGTGGGAAGATTGGTGCTTTCAGACTTGCAAGGTTCTGTTAATGTAGCCTTACAACAAAGTAATTTTAGCTCCCCCAGTTGTGTTCCCTGCCTAGTTTATTGTCAAGCTGACAAGGCATCAAGATGTTATGTCTCACCAAGGCATTAAGAGCTGCACTTTCACAAATGCTCCATTTCTCCATCAAGGAAAGCAGTGTAGCCCCTGCGCTCTGATGTTTGGAACTGGGGGGGCAGAAGTGGGGGGGGGAGTCTAGAATTTTGAAGCAGGGGGCTCTTTGCCTGAAACTTTGGTTTCTAATTCAGATGTGGCAGTCTTAAATGAATTCTAGGAAATTGATCTGAATAGATTGTTTTCCTGGTGTGATTATTAACCTATCTAGGTGTGTCCATTGCTTTCACTTGTTCACAATTTCTTTGCAGATTCTCCTCAGCCTTAGGAGGAAAGCCATCTCAGAAACAGTGTAAATTGGAGACACCTTCTCTCCAAATTCAATTTAAAAAGTGATTTTTTTAAAAAAGGACTATATTTATGTTCGGTTTGACATTTGCAATGTTTTAATTTATCAGCTCACGTCTAGAGAACTTGGCTGCACAAACAGCTCTTCAAACTTTAATGGACCTTCAATGACCCCCTTGAGAAAGTCTTTCTTTCTTTCCTTCCTTCCTTCCTTCCTTCCTTCCTTCCTTCCTTCCTTCCTTCCTTCCTTCCTTCCTTCCTTCCTTCCTTCTTTCTTTTAAAGAACTCTTGAGTAGAGTTTGTTGGAATTCATTTTAGCTTCTAGCTCTAAATGTTGTCCTGGGAAAGATAGGAAGGAATCACACTTGAGAACAGCAGAATAACATACGCAATAGATTATTTTCTCATTTAACCAAAGGAAGTGAAATACAAATGTGTACCTTTTATCTACCGGGCAACATCAGATAGAAATCAAATTATATATTTTCTTCCATCTCTCGCATTTATGCCAAGTAGGCAATGTCTTGTGTGATCTCACCCACTGAATCTTTATACAGGCAAATAAAAGGAGATTTGGAGATGACTTGAAGCAACATTTTCTTTCTTCCTCCAATAGTGATTCATGGCATGGGGGGGGGCTTACTTGCCCCTGTCTGCTACTTCTTAGAGCTAACACATTTTTTAGGACTGAGTGGCAGCCTCAGAGAGCAGCTTTATGTTTCCAGGAAAAGTGCTGTGTGTTATGTATGCAGGCACCTGCATAGCAACAGCCAACAGGGGGGCGTTGGCCTGGACGGTTTCGGCGGGAAACTCAGTTTCGGCGGGAAACCTAGGGCCAACCCCATTGGCTGTTAGCTTACCTGGCCAGGTATATAAGGAGGCCAGGTAGCCCTCATTCCCCAGTTCACCACCCCCTTCAATAAAGAGCTGAACTCACACACTGGCTGGCATCTCTTCCTTGCGTCGGACCCACTACACAATACTGTGCATACCACTGTCTTGAAAAACAAAGCAGTGGATGTCAGACCCAAAAGATGAAGTCCACACATAAAGATCTGATGAAACTGATTTACTGATAAACAGCACATGCAACAAATGTCTTCTCAACTAAAGGTTAACACCTGCTTGGAGTTAGAAAAGGGTCAACAGAATTTAAGGGAGGGTGGACTTAGTCCGCTTGTGGGTACATGGGGATTCTAGGCTAATTCCTCTTTTAACTCCACCCCCAGGTTCTGTCATTTGGACCACCAAATGAGCATCAAAAATTACCTTCAAGGATCCATGCCATGTGCAAACTTGCAACTGAATTCAATGCCTTTTCGTAGGTTCTTGAGAGTTTTCTCTAATTTCATGGATGATGCTTATGGGCAGTATCAAGTGATGTTCCATGTCTTCTTCAGATAGCACTATGCCTTAAAAAAAAGAGTATAAGCTCATTGTGAGATGTTTTGTTTAATTTTTAATTTTACAATAGAATAGAGCTGAAAGGGACCTTGGAGATCCTCCAGTCCGGCCCCCTGCTCCAGCAGGAGAACTTATAGCATCTCAGACAAGTGACTGTCTAGCCTCTTTTTTAAAATCTCCAGTGATGGAGCACCCATGATTTCTGGAAGCCAGCCAATTGTCCTCACCGTCAGGAAGTTTCTCCTTAATTCCAGGTTGCTTCTCTCTTTGATCAGTTTCCAACGATTGTTTCTCATCCTTCACTCTGGTGCTTTGGGGAATAACGTGACCCACTCTTCTTTGTGTCAACCCCTCAAATACTGGAATACTGCTATCATGTCCCCCCTATTTCTTCTTTTCTTTAGACTAGCCAAACCCAAGTCCTGCAGCCGTTCTTTGTATGTTTTACCCTCCGGGCCTTTGATCATCTTAGTTGCTCTTCTCTGGATTTTTTCCAAACTCTCAACATCTTTTTTGTGATATGGTGACCAACACTGGTTGCAGTATTCCAGGTGTGGTCTTACTAAGGTTTTATAAAGTGATACTAACACCTCGTGTGATCTTGATTCTATGCTTCTGTTTATACAACTCAGGATTGTATTAGCTTTTTTGGCTGCTGCTGCACACTGCTGGCTCATAGTCAAGTGGTCATCCACTGGGACTCCAGGGTCCCTCTCACAGTTACTGTTTTTAAGCCAGGTCTCGCCTAGTCTCTACTTGTACCTTTGATTTTTCCTGCCTAAATGTAAAACTTTGCTTTTCTCCACTCATTTTGTTCGATAGGGTGTAAGGACCCACTTCAAAACCTCATCCCAAGAAAGCAGGACTCTTGGGACATTTTCATTCCACAAGGAACTTTTATTAGGAGAAGCTGATAGCAGGCATAGAAGGCAGGATGAGGCTTTCTTGCTCAAATCAATGTTAAAGGAACAAAAAGTGAACCCCACCCAAACAGTTCATCTGGTCAGTTCAAATGAGCCAATCCCCAGGTGTTAAGTCCGCTGTGGGAATGGAGCTGATAATGGAGTCCATTCCCATGCCTGTGAAGACGTTGTTGGGTCTTCGCACCTTTCTCTTCCGCAGCGAGAGATAAGCCAGATGGCCAGAGGCACATTCCTTTCTTACTCCAGGTTGACATTAAGGGGAAATAGTTCAAAGAGCAAGCAGACAGAAAAGGCAGAGAGGATACATTGTAGCTAAGCAAAGGAGAAATAATGCATTTCATAGGACCTACCCCCTCCCCCTCAGGAAAATGATAGAACCCACAGAAAGAAGCTGGAAAGGGACAGAACCATCCGCCCCCCCCATCAAGGAAATGGATTCTGACATGAGGCCCATTGTTCAAGTTTGTCAAGATCTTTTTGGATCCTGAGTTTGTCTTCTGGGCTGCCAGTTTGGTATCATCTGCAAATTTGGTGAGTTCCCCTTCAATTCTCTCATCTACAGTAAGTCATTGATGAAGATATTGATGAAGATACTTGGACTTCAGTAAGGCATTTGATAAAGTAGATCACAACCTACTACTTGATAAGATAGAAAAATGTGGGTTAGATAGCATTACCACCAGATGGATTCGTAGCTGGCTGACAGGCTGTACTCAGCGTGTGGTCCTCAATGGAACCGCATCTACATGGAAGGAAGTGTGTAGTGGGGTGCCCCAGGGCTCTGTTCTGGGCCCAGTGCTCTTCAATATCTTCATTAATGATTTGGATGAGGGGATAGATGGGGAACTCATCAAATTTGCAGACGACACCAAGCTGGCAGGAATAGCCAATACTCCAGAAGATAGGCTTAAGATACAGAAGGATCTGGACAGACTCGAACACTGGGCACTATCTAACAAAATGAAATTCAATGGTGAAAAAAGTAAGGTTCTACATTTAGGCAGGAAAAATCAAATGCATAGGTATAGTATAGGTGGTACCTTGCTCAATAGTAGTAACTGTGAGAGGGATCTCGGAGTCTTAGTAGACAATCACTTCAATATGAGCCAGCCATGTGCTGCAGCTGCCAAAAAAGCCAACACAGTGCTAGGCTGCATTAACAGAGGGATAGAATCAAGATCAAGTGAAGTACTAATACCACTTTACAATGCTTTGGTAAGGCCACACCTGGAATACTGCATCCAGTTTTGGTCACCACAATGTAAAAAAGATGTCAAGATACTAGAAAGGGTACAGAGAAGAGCAACCAAGATGATTAGGGGGCTGGAGGCTAAAACATATAGGGAACGGTTGCTGGAATTGGGTATGTGTAGTTTAATGAAGAGAAGGGTGAGGGGTGACATGATAGCAGTGTTCCAATATCTCAGGGGCTGCCCCAAAGAAGAGGGAGTCAAGCTATTCTCCAAAGCACCTGAAAGCAGGACAAGAAGCAACGGATGGAAACTAGTCAAGGAGAGAAGCAACCTAGAACTAAGGAGAAACTTTCTGACAGTTAGAACAATTAACCAGTGGAACAACCTGCCTCCAGAGGTGGTGAATGCTCCAACACTGGAGGTCTTTAAGAAGAGACTGGACAGCCATTTGCCTGAAATGGTATAAGGTTTCCTGCCTGAGCAGGGGGTTGGACTAGATGACCTCCAAGGTCCCTTCCAACTTTATTATTATTATTATTATTATTATTATTATTATTATTATTATTATTATTATTATTATTATTATTATTATTATTATTATTATTATTATTATTATTATTTTGAAGAGTACTGGGCCTAAGGTGGAACCTTGTGGTACCCCACTGCTTACTTCTCTCCATGTGGATGTAGTGCCATTGAGGACTACTCATTGAGTACAGTTTGCCAGCCAGCTACAGATCCATCTGGTGGTGATGTTGTCTATTCCACCTTTTTCTAGCTTACCAAGGAGTAGGTTGTGGTCTATTTTATCAACTGCCTTACTGAAGACTAAGTGTACTACGTCCACAGTATTTCACTGGTCTACTAGTTTAGTCACTTTGTCGAAGAATGAAATAAGATTGGTTTGGGATGATCTGTTTTTAACAAACCCGTGCTGGCTACTAGTTATAACTTTATTGCTTCTAGTTGTTCACAGATCTCTTTTTTGATTATCTTTTCTAGGATCTTCTTAGGTATTGATGAGAAACTGACTGGTCTGTAGTTTCCTGGGTCCAGTTTTTCTCTTTCTTGAAGATGGGGACCACATCAGCCCTTTCCTCAGATACTTCCCGATGCTCCAGGACTTTTGAAAGATGTGGCGCAATGGTTCTGAGATAATATCTGCCAGCTCCTTCAGAACTCTGGGATATAATTTGTCAGGCCACGGTGATTTATATTCGTCAAGGTTGGATAGGTATTCTCTTAATATTTTCCTGCTTATTTTAATTTTCGTTTCTAATTTGTCTTTTGCAGTGGTTTTTTTGGTATGTTGGGCTATAGTTTCTTTTTGTGTGAAGACTGATGTAAAATATGAGTTAAGCAGCTCTGCTTTCTCCCTGTTGCCTGTTATTTCCTTGCCATCCTCCTTGCCTCTCTCTTTAGTGGACCTACAGTTTCCTTGACTTTTTTCTTGTTCTTAGTATGTTGGAAGAAACTTTTTTTTATTATCCGTGATTTCTGTTGCAAGTCTTTGTTCGTTCTGAGCCTTTTCTTTCCTGACTTCATCCTTGTGTGTTCTGGCTGTCTGCTGATAATCGGCCTTAGTTATGTGCCCTTCTTTCCATTTTTTTTTTGTATTTATTCCTGGCTAAAATTATTACTCCCCTTGAGTCCAAATGTCTCCCTGATTTGGATCAGGGCAAAGTGGGAGAAATCATTGAATAATTTAATGAGTTTCAAGAGAAGTCTATTACTCCTGGCACTTTCCAATTAAGAAAAAGAAACTTTCATGCCTCAAGAAATAAACTTGCTTCCCAAGACCCTCTGATCTATTCTTAGAAGCAGTTCGCGCATTTGCCTGCAGGCTACACAATTTCCAGCAAACGTCACCTTCCTTTCTGCCACCCACTGATTGCTAAATTTCCCATACAGCACATATGAATTTCCTTCTTCCAAATTCTGAGTTTAAAAAATCAGGACAAATCCAGAGACACCAAGTACCAAATGTAGTTCTAGTTCTTCAGCCTTGTTTAAAAAAAACCCAGCACTTGGCTACTAAAGTTTCAAGTTTGACTCTGTTGTGATTCAGGGACAGCCTGTGGGTTCGGCAGTTGGGTCAGATGATTCAGAGGAGGAGGAGGAGTGGGGTGTTGAAGAGCTTGCTGAGAATAATATTGAGGCTCCACAGAGCCCTCAGCCAGGCTCCTCCCATCTGGTCACGACGCAGACCCAGCTGTGTGAGCATGACAGCGTGGATGAAGATGACCCACAGCTGGCCCTGTTCAAGGACACCCGACGCATGAGGCAGTCAATCAGGAGTAAACAGAGGAAGGCAATGGGGCACCTCGGAAGGAGGCAGAGAGAAGCCACACCCTGAACTGTTTAAAAGGGGAATGCGTGGGAGGGCTGGTTTGCTGAAGGCAACCGTTTGAATAGTTCCTGTTTCATGGTTCGTGTCTTGTTTTGCTCTATTTGCTTTTGTGTTCATAAATTTGGCAGGCTTAGTTCCAACCTCTTGCCTTCTTGTAAAAGGGGTTGTCCCTGCCTTATCTGCAGGGCCGGTAGTAGGCTGGTACAGAACAGACTCAGCCTTCCATCCTTCCGAGGTAGGTAAAATGAGGACCCAGATTGTTGGGGGCAATAAGCTGACTTTGTAATAATGCCACTGGGGGGGGGAAAGCCCTAACAAGCAGGCATATACATAGAATGAAGGCTATTGCTAAGCACATTGATTTGTGCTTCTTAGATTGTAAGCCGCCCTGAGTCTTCGGAGAAGGGCGGGATATAAATGGGATTAAAAAAAAAGTTTCAAATGTCAAGATTTTCAAAAGTAGCTCACTAGAGTTAGGTTCTATGACATTGCTATTACTATCAGGCATGGAGCCAAAATGAGGCAGGAAAGTTCAATTGTTAGATGTCAAACACCTTTGAAGTAAAGGTGCTGTGGAGAACTTTAGAAGGCTGGGGCACTTCGATATAAACCAGCTGATAGTTCATGACATCGTCACTCAACTCAAGCTGCTCAAACACACATTATGTCCACCTTTCAGGACCAGAACATCAGTGATGATTCAGATATAAGCAGATCCCTGAGACGATTCAACTTGTATTTGCCTCGGCATTCACAGCCCCCCCAGCCCCCCAGATATCTGAAAATATTTTAAAACATACCCCAAGGACCAGTGCTTTTTTTGTAAAAGAAAAAGGTGCCAGAACTCACACATGTCATACAGCCCGCCTTGCCTACCCTACAAGGTTCCATCCAAAAAAGGTGCCGGAACTCCGTTCTGAGTGTTGTATGACAAAAAAAGCCCTGCCAAGGACTATTCTCAATCTTTGAAAAGATTGAAAATCTCATGCTGGCTAGGGAATTCTGGGGGTTGAAGTCCACAAGTCTTAAAGTTGCCAAGGTTGGACAGCTCTGATTTAGAGGAAGTCCAGAGCACAAACAGATGCACTGGCTTTGTTTTCTGTCTTCTGCAATAGCCTGATCTATGGCTTTATCATTTCATTCTTGTCTGAAATAAAACAAATAATCAAGCTGTATCATGTATGAGAGCTGTAAGAAGTTCTTGAATATGGTTTTGGGGGTTTGGAGAGTTGAGATTTACTGTCCTGTCTGGCTTTATGCTAGACAAGCCTGACATTTGGTGAGACAAAAATAAAATCCCATTTTCCCCAGAGTACAAAGAGAGAGGAGAATGATGATTTACCTAGCCTTCAATTTATTTTTCTGAAGTACTGGAAGAATGAAAAATAAACGTATCCAAAATAGTATTAACCAAATATATGAACTCAGAGACAGGTAAAGGGGATCAATACAACAGTGGCCTTCTCTAGGATACTCCATTGCATTATCAAATCCGCCCAGGTTTCTGGACTTTTGTTCCTAATATTTGGAACCTGGATAAGTATGCTTTGGGTATTGCTGTTTTGAGGCATAACCTGGGCAGACCATTGCAGGCTCGTCAGAGACTCCTGTCTGAATTCTGGATTCAGGGTGAATTCTGTCACTAGGCCAAGGAGAAGATGGCCTCCTTGGTCATGCTGAAGGAAAGAAAGCTTCATGAAGTGTCAGCCATTTAAATTATTGTGTCAACTTCTGAAGCCATCTTTTTCATTCTGAGTTGCCAGACAAAACACCCAACAGTCCCATGAAAACCAAGTCATTTCTACAGGTGCAGGAAGGAGGAGAAAAGACAATTTGAGAAGCCCGCCAATTGCTTTCATTAGGTAGCATGATTTATAGCATAGGAGGGGGGGGAGAGGAGTGTTACTTTTAGTTACTTTGAATCTCTAGGGAAATTTCAGTGTTGGTTTCACTTCTGACTGTGCTAATATCATGTATCCAATAAACCTGTGCTTTGAGGAAACCTCAAGCCTCAGAGTACCGCTACATGTGGTTTCATTAGTTGGAACCTTGCCATATTGTTTTCTATTCATCTAAATGAGTGATGCAAACTAATCAACTGGGCTTTAACTCCAGTGATAAATATCCTAATAGAGGAGAGTCATGGAGGTTTCACCAGAAAATGCTGCTATTCCAAGAGAGAGATCCTCTGTATAATTAGGAGAGCCACTCCATTAAGTTGAACATGTCTAAATATTTGGTGACTGCAAGGACTGCAATTACAATAGATGTGACAATTGATCTGTTTTTTCCTTCGTACTCTTTTTGACTTCAATTTGTAAATCATGCTATTTTGTAATTTTCTCCTGCTGCTTTTCATCAATTTGACTGTCTCAAAGTATGCCACATCAGTGAACCAGTCTTCTTTACATAGCAGAAACATCTGATCTATTATGCTCTAAGTGTTTGTTTCCAGGACCCTCTATGATACAGTGATATTTCTTCTACCTTTTTATACTTTATCTGAGTTATGAAAAGTTTCATCTTTCTTTCCTTTGAGTTTTTAAGAATAATTTTGTCAAATAGTTGAGCCACGTAGATTTTTGTTCTTTTGTTCCACTCAGAAAATCACACTTTCTTTCAAATAAGCAAACATTGGACTTGTTATAATGCCAATAAACAATCCCAATGTTGTAGGCAGGCAAGTTGCAGCCAGTAGCTGTCATAATTTGTTGTTTTTCCCTTGCTTTTTGGTGCTAAAAACATTCTTCTAAATGTCAGCCACCCTTCATGTTTTACCGACCATTCATTTCTGTTGCTGTTGTGAAGGTTTGTCAGATGTTTAAATTCAAAGGAGTCCATCTTTTCTTAGAGCACCTTTAGAAAGCTTCATCTTTCTAAATTGCATTTAAATCAGTTCCTTGCCCTGATTTACTCCAGAAGGATCTAAACCAGAAGCCCAATTGTCACATGAGACTCTGATACTCAAACAACAGCTGATCCAAGATGGAAAAATTGCTCTCTGTAGTTCACCATTGCAAATGGGTTGTGGGACACCCTTCCTACAGATCCTCAACTGAGCCTTGTCATCATAACTTTCAGCATCATTGGCCTACAGAAGCCCACAGCAGACTACTATGACCTTGGTCATTATTATTGTTCTTATTGTATTTCCTGGGACATTGACAGGATTGTCTGTCTCAAAGTTTTATGTCTCAAGCGTCAAACCTTATCTGGCTATCATTAGAATCTGTAAAGATTTATCTCTTGAGGGGCCTGAAGTGTGGTCTTCACTAAAATGTGTGGATTCTCTATCCATTATACTGTAAGGGAATATCGGGCTGACCTTGTGAGGTGAGGAGAAGAGATGCTGGCTAGGAAACAACCAGGGAAGAGAGATAGGAGCCCCCCGTGACATATTGGTCTAAGGAAGAAATTTTGGAAGGACCTGCTCTAATGGATCAAGAGTTAAAATGGTGATGAGAAGTTTGTACTTTCAGACTTGCAAGATTCTGCTAATGTAGACCTACAATCAAGCAGATTTAGCTCATCTAGTCTTGCTTCCCATTGACGTTACCTAAAAAGGCTGGGAGATACACAAGCTGCAACAGTTTCAAAGATGCCGTCCTGAAGGGACCCTCTTGTAAGGCCTGACTTGAACCATATTTTAGCTTGGCCAAACCTTGATCAGGGTTGATTTATAACTTCAGAAAATCCACTATGAAGGAGACACTAGCCATATGAAAAAGTCTGATCTGTGAAACAAATAAACAAAATGAAATAAAACAAAAGCATACCTTGAACCCTAACAACCACAAAAAAGAAAAAGAAAAATGGTGTACAGAAAAAAATGGGGAAAAGTAGTCAATTAAATTTAACATTTAGGATCCACCCTGGCTGGGTGATGAAAGAAAAAAAAACCACAGTAAATTCTCCTCCCCTTTTATAGATAGATATAGATATAGGTATAGGTATAGGTAGGGACAAGGTGACTCAGTGGGTTAGGACGCTGAGCTTGTTGATCAGAAGGTCGGCAGTTTGGCGGATCGAATCCCGAGTACTGCGTAACAGAGTGAGCGCCTGTTACTCGTCCCAGCTTCTGCCAACCTAGCAGTTCGAAAAGCACTTAAAAATGCAAGTAGAAAAATAGGGACCACCACGGTGGGAAGGTAACAGCGTTCCGTGTGCCTTTGGTGTCTAGTCATGCCGGCCACTTGACCACGGAGACGTCCTCGGACAAGCGCTGGCTCTTTGGCTTTGAAACGGAGATGAGCACCGGCCCCTAGAGTCGGAAACAACTAGCATACATGTGCGGGGGAACCTTTACCTTTACCTATAGGTATAGGTATAGGTATAGGTATGGGTATGGGTATTATAGGTAGAGATAGAGATAGAGATATAGTTTTACACACACACACAGACACATAAATACCGTGTTTCCCCAAAAGTAAGACCCTGTCTTACTTTCTTTTGGGCTCTGAAATAAACAGAAGGTTTTACTTTAAGGCTTACTTTTTGCTAGTAAGTAGGCCACAAGCATCCGGGAATGGGGCGGGGCCTGTGCATGGGGTGGAGATACAATGCAGCAGCGAGAGCGTGGTGGTGGGCCAGGTATGGTACTAGTGTGGACGTGGTGGGCAGCGGAATGGGCACCAAGCCTGGTGCTGGGTGAGTTGGCCCAGACTTCCTTGCGACTGCCGGAGTGAGCCCCTCCCCGCTGCCAGCCTGCCAGGGCCCTTCGCCAGCAGCCTCTGGTGGAACTGGCTACCAACATTCCTGCCCTCTCCATCCCACCGCCTGCCTGAGGCCGCAACAAACCAAACCCTCGGCGAACCCCGGCCTCCGCCCGCCCTGCCTGCTGGCCCTACTGCTCCAGGGACATTTCTCGGCCACTGGCAAAGGGCCCTGGCAGGCTGGTGGCGGGGGGGGGGGCGCTACTCTGGCTGCACAGAAGATCTGGGCCTACTCACCCCACCCCGTGCTAGGACTTACTTTCGGGGGAGGGCTTATATTAGGCCCACCCACCCCTGAAAATCAGCTGAGGCTTACTTTTTGAGTAGGGTTTACTTTCCAGGAAACCTATAGGTATAGGTATAGGTATAGGTATAGGTATAGGTATAGGTATAGGTATAGGTATAGGTATAGAGAGAGAATTTACTGCTTTTTTTTCACCACCCAGCAAGGGTGGATCCTACATGTTAAATTATATATATATATATAGTTTGAAATGGCCATATTAGTCTCCCTTTAATTCTTTGTTAGCAATCCAAAAAAAATTACACAAATATGAGCTGTCACTGTTGTGACTACTGCCTGTGGATGGCCTTGGGTTAGGCTGAAACAGGAAATAAGATTTGTGGCCTAGCAAGGTATTCTAAATACTTAACACACACACACACACACACACACACACACACACACACATATATACATATACATATACATATACATATACATATACATATACATATACATATACATATACATATACATATACATATACATATACATATACATATACATATATATATATATATATATATATATATATATATATATATATATATATATTTTCAAAGATGATGAGTGGGACCTCGTCGAAATGTTGCCAAGACACCCTCAATCCTACACGGGAAAAGACCCGAATACGCCAAGACCTACATACATACATACATACATACATACATACATACATACATACATACATATATATATGTGTGTGTATGTGTGTGTGTGTGTGTGTGTGTATATGTATGTATGTTATGTGAGATATGTGAAGAAAGAAAAAAAGGAAGTCAACAGGTTGAGCTAAACATACTAATCTTCAAATCACTCTGTTAACCATCTGTTATTATATTTAGCGCATAGAAAATCTACAGTTCCCAGTCTCTTATAGAGCTGTCCAGTTTTACTGTTTTGTGTTTTATTCTCTATGATAAAACAATAAATAAGAAAGAAAGAAAAAGAAAAATCTGATCCGTGCCACACTGTAAACACTTCAGTCCAGAAACTGTAGAATGCCTCTGCATTTTCCTTGCAATAATAAATAATACATTATTTTCTCTTAGCAACATCTCCGCAGGAGGCATCACTTTCTGGCTCACAGACGGTGGCGGTGGGGGGGGGGTGGGGGGTCAAGGCTGCCAATATCTTGTTGCCTTCATTGTTGAGGCTGTTTTTGATCTTATTTTTGAAAGAATCCACAGGAACCAAACCAAAGGGATTCACTACATTGGCTTCAGTCTTCCTTGAGGTGTTAACCGAAGGATGAAGGAGCCTCGTGTCCCAGGGACCTGTAGAGTTTCCTAACCTGTTGGTCTCATTATGGTCTCCACGACCCACAGAATATCATAGGATGTTTTGAGAGGCTTGTGACACTTTCCACTGTTGCATCATTAAAGATTCTGCTTGAGGGCACGGACACAGTTGGAACAGGTAGCCTCCCAAGCCACCTTCTCAAAAGAAAAATGCTATTTTCAGAGTCCATAAATGGAGGCTGCAGCTTTTCTTCAGCAGAAAACCCGCAGAACCTTTTAAAAACCCACACTAGGTATTCGTGTTAAAAATGTCATTATTCTGCTGTGACCAAACAAACTTTCATGCAGTGGGCAAATGGTTCGGTGGAAACAAATAATGTGTTTGTACAATACGAAAAAATATTGGCTTTCAATGCTGAACCAGACAAATGTGTGGAATGGAAAATATTAAACTGGCAGGAATATTTGCTTCTGGCTCTTTAGAGTTGGGCGAGCATTTGTCTAGTTAATGTCATCTTCCAGGTGGCAGAAATGCATATTTTGCTTTGGACTTGTCAGCCTTGACTGGGAATTTATGCTTATTTTATGCTTAGGAATAAATTTATCTTCAAAGCACATTTTCATTCTCTAATATTCAATATTTTTCAGGTGAAAACAGGGCCAACCTGCAGGTACTTCAACCTGGAACACTCTACCAAGGATGGTTGAATAAACATCTTTCCTTTTTTACAAAGCATGACATGTTGTTAAAGGAGCATCTCCTATTAATCAGTTCAGCTGGAATGCAGGAAAAACACATCCAGCACATGCTAAAGGATTTTGAGGGCAAAGCATGGCTTGGAACAAACAATCGCAATTTTATTAGACCAACCTAACCATCTCCAGCCTAGTGACAACCAGATATATTGTGTCAGCCCTTCCCAGTATAGCAGACAGGAAATATGACTAAATAACTAATCCTACTTAATTGTAACGGACGCAGTGGCTCAGTGGGTTAGGACACTGAGCTTGTTGATCAGATAGTTGGCAGTTTGGCGGGTCGAATCCCGAGTGCCGCATAACAGAGTGAGTGCCTGTTACTCGTCCCAGCTTCTGACAACCTAGCAGTTCGAAAGCACATAAAAACTGCAAGTAGAAAAATAGGGATCACTACGGTGGGAAGGTAACAGCGTTCCGTGCACCTTTGGCGTCTAGTCATGCCGGCCACATGACCACGGAGACGTCCTTGGACAAGCGCTGGCTCTTCGGCTTTGAAATGGAGATGAGCACCGGCCCCTAGAGTTGAAAACGACTAGCATGGATGTGCGGGGGAACCTTTACCTTTACCTTTACTTAATTGTAAGACTACAGTAGCAGAATATTGTAAGTCTAAAACTTACTAGCCGCCACTTTTAACTACTTTTAACCAGTAGTGTCACTTCCTTTTGTCTTTCAAGGCCATTCCCTTTACACCTGAACAGCAAAATGTTTATACATTCTCCCGGCTTAAAATTCAACATGTTGAATATGTTCTCTCTGATTTCTACTAGATCCCTTGTTTAAAGAGGAGGGAGGAAAAACTGAGAAGCTTTAACTGGATCTCTTCCACATGGTTTGATCTTTCTCTATTTGAGAGAAACAGAAGGTTCAAAGAAAAGGTAGAGCAAACCTTCCCCCCCCATTACTTTCTTGATCTGATAGAACAGAAAGATGTAGTTACTTTAAATATGGTTAAAATCCAACTGGACCCTATGTTAGGGGCAGAAACAGTTGCAACAGTAGCACAGGTCAAGGCTCAAGTGCTAGTTAATGGAGAATATGAGCAGAAAAATGGCTGTGGATCTGTTTCTTGTCTGAAGGTATTTCACTGGCTTCCTACTAACCACCCTAGGCTAAAATGTCTTTTAGTTTGACTGAGCAAAGTTTTTCTGTTATGTCCTCTGTTATGTATATAGAATTACAGCATTGAGCCACTGACACTATCCGGATTGGCTGGTTAGTCCACGGCGGGAAATCCAGATGAGCAGATTGGTCCCAGGTTCACCTGGCTAGGTGTATATGAAGGACCCTGAGTGCTCTTTGTCTCAGTCTGATGTGTTCATTCAATAAAGACTGATCTGACGCTGTAACCAGTTGTCCGAGTCATCCATGCGGTCCATGCGGTCCAGACTTGCTATATAACATCCTCTTTGATGTCAACTAGATCTTAAAAAATATATCCCCTGTTTAAAGAGGAGTAGGGGGAGGGGAATGGAATAATTCCACAGTTGGAAAGCAGAAAAACCATACATCTTAATTAAATCATTCTTAATTTCTGCATTGCAAAAATGGGGAAGGAGGATGCAATATGCTGACTCCTCCTTCTGTCTTCTGAGACTTTCTGTTATCATTCAAGATGCTCTGCCAAGCTGCTGCTAAGAGAATTTGCTAAAATGTGTCAGTTAAAAATCTCTGGTTTTAAAATAATAATTGCCTGTCCCAATTATGAATTTCTTCAGCAAGGGATTTTGAAAGCAAGCAAGGGAGGACGCCCGCAATGGATATGAGGAGCTGACAGTTGCAATCAAGAAAATGGAAGGCAAAGGCCTGGGAAGACACATAATCAATCTGCATTATTCATGGCAATCTGCAGAAACTGTGGAGGTGGGTGTTCCTTCAAAGGTTCACTGCCAGATTTGGGCACAGGTTCAAATCTGCACATGAAATATTTCCATACCCATAACCTGAATTCTGTAACGAGAGACATTCTTTCCGATGCATGTAAGCAATTTTTATTGTAAAACTGAGAGAAAGTTTTGAGAGTGGACATCAGTTAAGCGGCCAAAATCAGGCAAGAGTCACAGTAAAGTTCAAAGACCTATTTCAGGTCTCATCTTTTATGAAGATCAACTTTTGTTGCTCGTCCCCACAAAAAAATAAACAGCTCTGATCCAACCATCATGTCAACAAGATGGAGTTGTTGTTTTTTTTATCTCTGTGGGCACTTCTGTTGGAAAATCTGCACTGATAAGTGATCAAAACACTTCTAGATTTAAAGAGGGGTCAAGATTTAGTTTAGAGTGAGAAAAATCTTATTATTTGATAACAACATCAATAATTGGAGTCTTCAACCATCAGATGTTACTTAATTGTTAGGCGAAAGGGAGAGACTAGATAGCAAATCAGAAAAGTTGAAAACAAGCAGATAAATAAAGTAAGCAGCTTGACTTTTTTTATTCTGATTTTTGTTTTCTTTTTTCTTTTGGAGTAATTTACAAGAATAATGAGAATTGGCAGTTGGGCTGCCAGCTTGTTTTAAAACTGGAATCTTGATCCTTCAGGAATAAGGGGCTGCGAAGTGAGCCCGGTGACAGAGCTGTGCCAGCCATTATACATTATTTTTTTAAAGCAGCAAAGAAAGGAAAAATCACCAGGCACCTTCATGTACTAATAAGCAAATGGAAAAACTTCTGTGACACCATCTTGATTCCTAGTGTCTACACCCATGTAGTTTTCTTGGCTAACAAAACAATACAGAAATGGTTCACCCTAACCAGGTTCCACCTAAGCCAGACATGTCAAACACAAGGCCCAGGGGCTGGATCCGGCCCACGAAGTGGTTTCATGCGGCCCACAAAGCCATCCTGGAAACAGTGAGGGAATGGCCCCCACTGCCTTGGCCCTGGCCCAGAGACCCTCCTTCTGCCAGAGACCCTCAGATCTGTCCCACTCCTGCCCAGGCCCCCATAGGCACCCTTGATGCCAACAATGTAAAGCTGGCCATGCCCACCCAGTAGGCCACACCCACTCTATCCATGCCCACCCAGTAGGCCACGCCCCCTGAGGGCAACCGCAATGCTGATGCGGCCCTCAATGAAATTGAGTTTGACACCCCTGACCTAAGCCCTGGGTTCCTGAAGATTTTCAATCCAATTTTGATACAGAAAAAGCCAGCTAGGCATGGGCACATAATCAACATGATCGATCACATGACAATTACAAGTACTTCATCAAAAGTCCTTCAGATTTTATATCTGATTCCTTACCAATGCTACAGAAGTCCTTATCAGATATTAAGCACCGGAATAGCGCTGTAACTTTTTTCTCCCAATATATTTGCCAGCTATAAATAGTGCCACTAATTAAGTTTCCTTGTGCTTTATTAATGCTTCATTTCAAATGCCAAGACAAAAACTTGCAGCTGATATTTGCATGGCCGGAAGTTGAACCTTCTTAGCTAATAAGAGAAACTGACTGGTAGGCACTAAATACTTTTTCTTTCCCCTAATATCTGACAAGAAAAAAAACATTATAAATTTTGTACTCTAAAGGGAGCACTCTAAAGCATGTAAAATGAGATCTGAATTGTGCCATTTCAGAGAGCAAATGTAGGTCCTTATAAGAGTTGAATCAACGATAGCTTTAGACAGAACTGAGAACCTTAAATTTTTCTCCAGGGAATCTTTAGATGTGGAAGGATCCTTTAGCATTAATGGAAGCTTATGATTCCCGGGCCATTCAGATCCAACCTTGATCACTTTAGTTCAGTATCAAGAAGACGTTTCTAGACCTTCTTTGATAGAAATAATGGACCCAGTCAGTTAACGCTGTAGTGCTCCGTTCTTACATGAACATTCTTACAGATAAAAGTGGGTTTTGCTTCGGGATGTTTTTTGTGCCTTCAGGTCAGCTTTGACTCCTAAAGATTGTCTGAACTAATCCCTCAGTTTTTTGGGAAGGTTTTCAGAAGTGGTTTGCCATTGTCTGGTTTCTAGGGCTGAGAGACAGGACTGGCCCAAGGCAAGACTAGAATTCATAGTCTCTTGATTTCTAGCCTGGTGCTGTAACCACTACACCAAACTGGGCTACAATTGTACAAAAATCTTGACTGGAAGGCAAGGTGTGATTTGGGGCAATCTGGACATGAGCAGAGTTCCTTAAACCAAGTGCATATCATCATGAATGAATGAACCTTTATTGTCAAAATACAACCATGTATACGTTGAGATTAGCTGAGCCTCCCTTTGTGCTCCCACCTTCCAACTCACAGTGACAACAAACCTCCATCTTATTACACCGTGTGAACTAATTGCACCACACACCGGCCTCGCAAGTCAATTCTGCGTAAAGTTTATAAAAATTATTTCCCGTTCAAAGCCTAACAGCCCACGGATAAAAGCTGTTTTTCAGCCTGTTTGTGCGGCTGGCTATACTCTTGCATCTCCTACCCGATGGTAGGAGAGTAAAGAGATACCGTCCAGGGTGTGAGTCATCCCTGAGAATCTTCCTCACTCTTCCAAGGCAACGAGCCCTGGTGAGGTCATCCAGTGGTGTCAGGGAACAGCCCACAATGTCTTGTGCTGTGCTCACCACCCTCTGTAATACTTTCCTATCCGCGGCTGTCAGACCAGCATACCAAACCACAATGTCGTATGAGAGGACGCTCTCTATAGTAGACCGGTAAAAGAGCGTCATTAGCTGTTGTTCTATCCTGTTCTTCCGCAAGACCCTGAGAAAGTGAAATCTCTGTTGGGCCTTTCTGGCCACCTGGGTTGTATTAACTTTCCAGGTCAGATCTTTGCAGATCATCATCATCAGGTCAGATCTTTGCAGATCATCATCATCATCATCATATTTTTATTTTATACAACTCAAGCCAGTATATTTTTCCAGTAGCAAACCTTGAAGTGAGATGGACTTGTAGAGGTAAAGACAGCCCCTTCACACAGGGTTTCTCATAGGAACAGAGGATTCGAGGTTTGCTGGCTGACCAAATTATTTCCTTTTATTCTCTTGCTGTTCTAGATTTGTCTGGGGATTGGAGTTGTTTTGCATACTTTGTCTGAAATTCTGCTGCTGCTGCTTCAAATACAGACACATTTCTATATCTATAGCCCCATACAGGAGCAACCTACATTTTCTTCCTTTCTATTTTTTTTAAAAGGCATTTCAACAAACAAGAGCAACCCCAGAGAAAGAATTGTGCTCTGGCATCACAGAGAAGGGTGGGCGGGTGGGTGGGTATTTTCACTGCACATAGAACAACTGCCTTGACGGAAAATCTATTTCTCTCCTGAAAAACTGAATACTAAATTAGGCAAAAGGTGCACTCCCATTAAACGCTTTTTCAGCAGACGGCTAGCAAGTGATTAACTTGATATCAGGGGATCCACAGTTCCCATCCCATGGGAAACAACTGTGTGTAAAACAAGCCAATAAAGGGCATGCTCACACTGTCCATGCCTCCATCCCAATCCTGTGATTCTAACCTTGCCTTGCTTTATACATTGTCTTCTCATTCAAAGCTGCTCAAAGAAATCATTTAAGTCACACAGGTTGAAGAGCCTAATACCTGATCTAACTAGGATCTAAGGGTTCCTAACTACAGTATGAGGTTAGAGCTGGTTCCAGAATCTCGCTGTCCTGCCTGGAGGCCACAAACAGAGATCAGCAGCTGGAATCCAAAGTGTAAGGAATGGGGCAGTTTTCTGATGGCCTCCATTACATCCTTCCATTAATACTCCACCATTTCCCTAACCCTAACCCTAACCCCAAATGGTCAGTCAATAGTCTATGTCCGTTGAGCAAATAAAGTCCTCTTCAAACTGCTTTGAGATTTGATCCGTACTTAGTTCCCAGCCCAAAGAGTATTTCTTGTGTATTTGAGAGTGGCTTTTGCATTTCTATGGGCAGATGGGGTTTCTTGAGTAAGGACTGCTAGGAACATCTTGACTTTCTTTGATAGGAAACTTGGTGTCTATGCATCCATAATATTTCCATCTATGCAAAAGACATAAAGGACAAATATTTCTTCTTCTGTACTTTTTTGTCATCCCTTTTGCCTACCTCTCTCTCTCTCCTTTTTCTATCTATCTATCTATCTATCTGTCTGTCTATCTATCTATCTATCTATCTATCTATCTATCTATCTATCTATCTATCTATCTGTCTGTCTGTCTGTCTGTCTGTCTATCTATCTATCCTCTCTCTCACTCACTCACTGACTCTCTTTCTCTCTCTCCCAGAGTCATTGTCATTACAGATATTTGTTAGTTGTCAATAAAAATCAGATATTGCTAGTTGATATTTTGTTTAGAAAGAAAAAAACAAAACAATAATAGGATAGTGATCACTACTGGCTTTTCTCGGAGAGCTCCTAATTTCCTGCCATTGGCCTTCTGTTAAAACCACAGCATGTCCTCCAAGCCTATTAAGATGCAACTGTGCAAAAATGCCCCCTGGGTCATCTACTTCCCTTCCCCCATCTCTCCTGCTAGTTTTGAGTCTCATGTTACAACCTGAGGTGAAGCAACAAAGGAAAGGAGCTTTTCCAAAGAAGTTGGAAGTTGCCTGAAGGCCTTCTTGAAAAAGAAATCTAAGCTGGAGCTGTTGGAATGAATTCTTTCCTACTTGCAGTCTTTCCTTTAATCCAAGTTCCCTCACTGCTTCATGGGAAGGAAAGTGCGTCCTGTGATTTGCAGATTGCAAAAATCACTCACTGATATGTGTTATTCCCAGTAAGATGCTCCATCCCAACTTTCATACTACTATCATTTTTCTTGAGAGCTTGTCCAGGCACTGGATGGAAAAAAAGCAACCAAATACTAAGGAGAAATTTCCTAACAGTGAGAACAATTAACCAGTGGAACTGCTTGCCTCCAGAAGTTGTGGGTGCTCCATCACTGGAGGCTTTTAAGCCTTTTATCCAGAATGGTATGGGGTCTCCTGCTTGAACAGGGGGTTGGACTAGAACAGACATGTCAAACACAAGGCCCGGGGGCCAGATCCGGCCCGCGAAGTGGTTTCATGTGGCCCGCGAAGCCATCCTGGAAACAGTGAGGGAACGGCCCCCACTGCCTTGGCCCTGGCCCAGAGACCCTCCTCCTGCCAGAGACCCTCAGATCTGTCCCACTCCTGCCCAGGCCCCCATAGGCACCCTTGATGCCAACGATGTAGAGCTGGCCACGCCCACCCAGTAGGCCATACGCACTCTAGCCATGCCCACCCAGTAGGCCACGCCCACCCTGGCCACACCCACCCGCCCCCCTGAGGGCAACCGCAATGCTGATGCGGCCCTCAATGAAATTGAGTTTGACACCCCTGGACTAGAAGACTCCAAGGTCCCTTCCCACTCTGATATTCTGTTATTCTGATCCGGCTTGTGCTGAAATATTTGATGACTGGCTGATGGTCTGACTCCCTTATACTGTACATCTCTCTTCTTTATTTTTTTTCACGTACATGAAGTCTAAGTATATCTCAGTTGCTAGTCAAGCAGGAAAAGCTGCCATATGCAAAAGCATTTCCCAGTTTCCAGAAGAAAAATACATTCTTTATTACCGGTCACTGGAAAATGAAGACATTATTGTCTTATTGATTATAGATAGGATAGCAACACCACAGAAACAAGGATTATTTCAGGACAAGAGCAAATGGCTCGGCATGTTTTCTTTTCCCCAGAATTAAGTTAGCTGGGAGCACTAATATTTATATGCCAGCTATATCAAGAGCAATGTTTGAATATGAAATGTATATTAGAAAAGGAGATTGGAATTTAGTCTATAAATAACACAGCAGTAGGAGGTGAAAAGCTGGTCTTATAATAACTATTTGGTTCTTGAAAGAAGATCTCTGCTAGGGTGATGGGAGGATGGTTTTGTGTTCCTGGATGACTGCTGTTTTATGAATTTATACGGAATTGTTTTGTGTTTTTTTTAAAGTTTGTTAAGCATCCTAGAGTTATTGAGAGTTGGGTAGCCTAGAAAAATAAAGTGATAAACAACAGAAACAACCCTGAAAAACTATCAAGTCAACCATGTTTTTTTTTTCTGCAGAGGTTAGCCAAAGGTTTGCATAAACCATCTTCCTCCCCTTTAAAGACCTAATAAAGAAAAATAATTACAGAGAATTTCAGGGAGACCTTGCTTCTGTTTCTCACTTGGCAGAATCACTATTCAGGCATCCATTGTCACTTTTCAGAAGTTCAGGAATTAATGTGAATTAATTTACATTAGTCCCTTGCTTAGAGGCTGAAGGGTGTGATCCCCGCAATGGACATGAAGAACAGGAACCAGACTGTTGCTCTTCCTAACAGAGTGAAAAAATGTAGTGTGAAAGGGCACAATAATGTCATTGTTGATAGGACTAAATGACAGCATCCAGAGAGACAGAATGTAAATAGTATTGAGAAGTGTTTCTCAATCCTGGCAACTTTAAGACACATGTACTTCAATGTCCAGAATTCCCCAGCCAGCATTCTGGAAGTTGAAGTCCATGCATCTTAAAGTTGAATTCAGGAAGTTGAGGTCCACGCATCTTAAAGTTGTTAAGGTTGAGAAACACAGGTATAGATGAATGCAGAGTTCCATGGTAAGGCCATCTCCAAATGTTTAATCAAAAGCAATCCAGTTTAGAGGTCACACTGTCATTTACAATATTTTCTTCCATCGTTCCTATCTAACAAACCAGACGGCATGTCTCTTGCTGTGTTTGGAGTTCTTCTGCATTCTTTTAGTGAGTTGCACATGCCAATAAAATAGACTTTGTTTCACATCTCTCCAATCACTTTGGCTCTTAACTGAAGTGGTCATTTTTTCCCCACAACAAAAGGAGCTCCAAGAAGGGTAAAGATGCGGGACAGAAAACTGAGAAGCTGGTAAACACGGCGTGCTGTTTTTAGCAACTGAACTCCTTTGAGCTTTCAAAACACTTTACATACCTCAGAAGCTGCTGGAGAGGTAGACAATATCAGCATGCTGTTGACAGATGAGAAGGAGCAGCTTCCTTACATGATACATGATAAAAGCAGATCAAATATCTAGGAATATGGGTCTCTCCTACACAGAGCAAAAGTATATAACTCAAACAGCATACCAGCAACTTCAGCTAGGTATTTGTTGCATGTTCTGAATATTAAACTGTTTTGTAAACCAGGTAGGGTAGCATATTCCATCAAAGGAGATTTCCCCACCAATAGGCATTATTACAGTCTAGACCAGGGGTAGGCAACCTCGGCTCTTTTATGACTCATGGACTCCAACTCCCAGAATTCCTGAGTCAGCTGACTCAGGAATTCTGGGAGTTGGAGTCCATGAGTCATAAAAGAGCCGAGGTTGCCTACCCCTGGTCTAGACCATCCATTTTCTCATGGTTGGTTGGTTTATTAAACTTATTTGCCACTCATATCTCAGTGCAGGTGACTCTGAGTGGCTGGTTACTTCACTTTTTGGCTGCCACTTTTTAAATACATTCATAGATGTCCAATGGGCTCATAAAACTAACAAATACAACTAAGTATTCCTTATCAAATAATAACCCTCCTCCTTTAGGCTATTTATTGGTAGTGTGGTTCAGCTCATTAATTGCAGAGAGTTTTTCAAGTCTTCCATAAATAGCATTGATGTCTCCGCCTCAGAAATCAAGACCACCACCAAAAAATATATATCAGGATATTTTGTCTTCTGCTTGATGGGCCATTCTTCGGTAGATGGGGCCTATGAAATGGCTGCCTTGTCCCAGTGATTGTACCATATGGCTTTTAATTGTTTTTAATATTTGTGTTGTGTATATGGCTGGTTTTGTGTGGGGTACTGTTTAGGTTTTAACTGTAAACCATCCAAGTGCTTTAGGAAAACCAGTATGATGGTGTGGCTATCACAAATGGCTATCTGTAGCTCTTTGATTTGTGGCTGTGTGGCTATGGGTACATTTTTTGTGCCACAGGAAGATATAGATGTAGGATATCGAGTGGCAGAACCTCGGTGGAGTTAAAAGAGTATCAGCCAAGAATCCTTATGTAGCCACAAGTGAACCAAGTCCAACTCCTCTTGAATTCTGTGGACCTTTATCTAACTCCAAGCAGGTGTGTAAGGACCTGCCTCAACTAGATCTCCCAAGAAAGCAGAACTCTTGAAACAGGCATTGCCTCAAAAGGAAATTTTTATTGAGAGTAGTGATGGCAAGAAAACAAAGCAAGGTCTAAAGATTTGGCGCGTAAAGGATTACATCAAAAAGGCAATTCTCAACTCCTCCCCCCAGTGTCCAACCATCCGGTTGAAATCCAGCCAGTCTACAGGTGCCACCGTGTTAAGAGAAGCTGGAGATTTAACGGGCTTCTCAAGGTCTCTCCTGCTTTCGTTTCTCAACGGTCCCAGGCTCCATTGTCTGGAGATAAGGCAGATGTTTTTAGATCACATTCCTCTCACCCAGAGGGAGGGCACCTTGTACAGAGCAGAGCAAAGTCAATGATATTCCCCGTGTAAGCACCCCTCCCCCCAACAGCATGGCAAGTCCTGAAAATACATAGACAAAAGCAGGAAAGGGAAAAATGAGAGTATTGAAGGCAAAAACATTTGAGGGACTCTGACAAGTTGAGAAGATTTCTGTGCATAGTTGAGAAGACTTAGTTGAGAAGATTTCTGTGCATAGGCATGAGTAGCAATAGATCAGCTTAACTGGACCTTCACCCGTGGATCTGGTCTTTTGCACCTAACAGTTACAGACATGTATAAAAGATTAACCCATCAAGATCCTTTTGAAGCAAGACAAAAGGCAACAGGGCTTGCTCTGGAAGTTTTCACTTTAAGCAGCATGTGGGAAAACACCAACGTGAAGAAGACTCAGCAAGAAGATGCTCAGAATGGTTTCCACGTGAACTTGATCAGGCCATGGAACCCAAGTGGAAAGTATCAGGAGGTGTAAAAAAAAAGAATGGCCAAGTCATACTGGCATTTACTCAAGCGGAGAGCACCGTAGTTCTTTGGAACCATCAAGTCTTCGTGTCTGGTGGGCATCTTCTAGAATTCACACCTAGCCTGTCCAGCTAGACTTTGAGTGGAGCAGAGTAAAACTTTTAACCCAGAAAGTGAACATTAAAGCAACAATAGAGGTAGTAGATGTTCCTTTGCTTCTATGTATGCTGAGCACATCGTACACTGGATGTGTTCCATTTTTTTTTACAACCCTCTTTGTGATATGAAGCTTTTCCTAGAAGAGATACCTGCCCTCTGCTAGTTTCTATAATTTGTATTCATTAATGTGAAGCTACATCAACTCAGCTTCCTGAAGCTGTCAATCTTACATGTGTGGTCAACAAGATAAAGATGATGAGAGATTCAGGAAACAGTACGTGTTTGGACTTTTTGAAAGCTTCTAAGAAAGGCGTGAAATAAGAGAAGCAGGGTCTGATGGATTTATATCTATTGAAACTCTGGAAGCAAAAAACAAGAATAGACAGTTCTAACAATGAAGAGGAAATTATAGAATTGAAGAGGAAGTCTTGCTAGCCATTTAGACCCTGGCCAAAGTTCAGCACTGGGACTTAAAATAGACCAGGTTTGTCCATTTCAGTTTCTTGCAAATTCCCTTAAATTTGTTTGTTTGCAATTTCGTGTCTTAATATGTACATCTCTTCATGTGTTAGAAGGAATTTTGCCTAAACTACACCCTTATGTATTTCCTTTAATATGTATTTTAATACATTCTTTATTAATGCACAATTATTGTATGTATTCTTTCTTTGGCACAGCAACCCTCCTACAATGTTCTCCACACTTATTTTCATCCTGCAAGATACATTTTTTTATTGTAAAAGTGCACAGCAAGATTTGGATAAACCCACTTTCCGAAGGAATAACTAGCTGAGTAACAACCCAAAGGTGTGAGATTAGCTAAACTGTAATTATAATGTGAACAAAAAGAAATGCCCCCTTCCCTAATTATTTTTTAAAAAAGGATTTGAAATTAAGGGTAGACAGTGCTTTTTTTGTAAAAGAAAAAGGTGCCGGAACTCACACATGTCATACAACCTGCTTTGCCTAACCTACAAGGTTCCATCCAAAAAAGGTGCCGGAACTCCGTTCTGAGCGTTCTATGAGAAAAAAAGCCCTGAGGGTAGACATGGTTATTCAGGGGTGGAGGGGAAATGATAGTAAAGAACAGCCAAAGGATCTACTCGGAGTCGAAAATGGGCAATCAAATGTGGATCCGTGGAGTGAGATGCAGATCTTAAATTCCCTGACAGAATCTGAGCTGGCGGTGACTGACAGTCTGCAGCAAAGGTAAAACAGCAAAATCCATTTGGGAGAGCCACCCGTTCTTGCTGTATCTTGTGCGGCTATTTGTATGTGTGTTTTTGAGCCAGTCTGGACAATGTTTCAAAAGTGGTTTGCCACTTTACCATCTTCTTCGGACTGGGAGAAAGGGTCACCCAGCTTGCATCAGGCTTCAGGCTGGGCTAGAACTCATGGTCCCCTGGTTTAGGCTGGCGCCTTTCAAAACTATACCAAACTGGCTTTTCTAATGAATGATAGCTTGTCCACTTTTTTTTTATCATGCTACCGGTTCTGGATAATATTTGCAAACCTGTTTGAGCTTTTCTCATGTCTCCCATTTTGTTTCAGCTGTCTGAAACGTCTTGATTGTTTTCATTCACCAAAAATGATATGCAAACAGATGTTCACTAATAAGCAGGGATCAGCTTCAGAAAAACAACAGCGTTGGCCGGCCCATCATGGAGAGATTCCTAAAGCGGGTCTTTCCTGAACAACTGACAACTTTTCAAAAGCTGGCACTGTTGCCCTTCAGTTTAAAGTTGGTTTTAGTTACAGAAATCTTCCTTCATAGAGAGCTGTTCTGTTCGGCGTTCAGTTTCCATAATCTCCCAGGCAGTTTGTTGTTTGGTAACCCAGAAGACACCAACCTGAAGAAGAAGAAGACAGCTTGGCCCCAAAGAACATGCTGAAGTTGCAGTCTTGAGCCCAAATTCATAGTGCTGAGAGTTGTGTTGGGTTTGCAGAAACAGCCCAGAGTGGAATCTTTCCTTGACATTAGAGGGAGTCAAGTTACAATTTGTGGAGATCTGCTTTAAAGAAAATTAGAGCTAAGGAAGTGAATAGCACTCAAAACAATGTTAGCCTTTATACCACCTTGTTTGGCAGTGCTTTGCATCTTTGAAGAGAAGAAGACCTCCACCCTGTTTCCTCACTGGGAAATAATTCACCCATTCACAGACCTGATTTTTGTTGTTAGCTGCGAAGTCGTGTCCGACCCATCGTGACCCTATGGACAACGTTCCTCCAGGCCTTCCTGTCCTCTACCATCTTCTGGAGTCCATTTAAGCTCATGCCTACTGCTTCAGTGACTCCATCCAGCCACCTCATTCTCTGTCATCCCCTTCTTCTCTTGCCCTCAACCTTTCCCAGCATTAGGCTCTTCTCCAGTGAGTCCTTCCTTCTCATTAGGTGGCCAAAGTATTTGAGTTTTAGCTTCAGGATCTGGCCTTCTAAAGAGCAGTCAGGGTTGATCTCCTCTAGGACTGACCGGTTTGATCGCCTTGCAGTCCAAGGGACTCGCAGGAGTCTTCTCCAGCACCATAGTTCAAAGCAGACCTGATTACTAATCCAGTTAATCCAGTATTTAAGAGGCTGCCACAAAGAAGACGGCATCAAACTATTCTCCAAAGCACAGAGGGCAGGACAGGAAACAACGCTTGGAAACTGACCAAAGAGAGAAGCAACCTGCAATTAAGGAGAAACTTCCTAACAGTGAGGACAGTTAACCAGTTGCCTTCAGAAATCATGGTTGCTCCATCACTGGAGGTTTTTAAGAAGAGACTGGACAGTCACTTGTCTGAGATGGTATAGGTTCTCCTGCTTGACCGGGGGGCTGGACTAGAAGACCTCCAAGGTCCATTCCAGCTCTATTCTATCCTAACTTTATGTAAGAGTCCTCTGTGAAGTGCTTGGTGCTGTCCCAACAATACCCAATCAAGGAACTGCCAACTCAGACCAACTAGCTAATAGTAAATAAGAGTCCAATCAAGGAACCACTGAGACCACGCCCACCAACATTGACAGGGCAAAGCAGTAGCATATAAAAAGAGAGAAAAGCCTACTCCCTATTAGCACTTATGGCGTTATCTAGTATGGTAATGAAAAGTCTCCAAGAAAACATCACAGAGGGAAGTCTTTCCCAGAAACCACTAGCAGATGTCCAAGACCTTCCATCTGCCAATCTGGGCTGCAGGCTGACCCTTGACATTCCCAGCCCTTGTGGCATTGAAAATAGGTTGTGATGCTGGTGCAGAATGCGGCCGCGCGGGTTGTGATGGGAGCATCTCCATACTCCCATATTACACCCCTCCTGCATGAGCTGCATTGGTTACCGGTTGCTCTCCAGGTGAGATTTAAGGTGCTGGTTCTTACCTATAAAGCAGTTTCATGGCTTAGGCCCAGGATACTTGCAGGACCGTCTGCTGCCAGGAACGACTTCCCATCGCCCTGTGCGCTCACACAGGAAGGGCCTTCTCAGGGTGCCGTCGGCCAGACAATGTCAGCTGGCGACCCCCAGGGGGAGGGCCTTCTCTGTGGGGGCACCTGCCCCTTGGAGCTCCAGATGGCCCCTGACCTCCGGTCCTTCTGTCGTGACCTTAAGACACTTCTTTTCCAACAGGCCGACTTGGACTGATGATAAGAGGTTTTAATATGGTTTTAACGTTTTATTGGTTTTAGTTGGGGCTAGGTATAGTTTAATTTCTTCTTAATATTTGTATCTTATTTGTATTTTATTGTTCTTAGCCGCCCTGAGTCCTTCGGGAGATAGGGCGGCATATAAGTCCCAATAAATAATTAATAAATAAATTTGCCAATCCCTGGTGAAACCAGAATAGATTCAACAAAAATAAAACATCGGCGGTTGGCAGGGGAGGCAACGTTCTGCTTTGTAAATGTTGGCTACAAACCAGAGTTAATTTCAACCTTCAAAAACTGTTTTCTTTCCTTGTAGCTCAAAGTGAGTCATGGTGGCACTTTTCACAGAGCAGCCACTGTGAAATTGGGGTCCTGGGCAGGTGTCTGAAGAGCGAGACAAGTCTTTTTTGAATGGAAAAGGAGTGCAAATCTTACCAAGTGCTCCAAAAATGAACAAAGCCATCCCAGTCTGATTTTTATGGCTTTGACAACCAAACAGCAGGAATAGAGACTGGTTTTTATTTTATTTTTTATGGGACTAGGGCAGGCCGTTTGTAGGGAGGGATCTCATTTCCTGGGTAATATTTCTCAAGACCTATGGCCAGAGATGGAAGGCAACAATTTATTTGTATAAACCCGTGGTGGCAAACCTATGGCAAGCGTGCCACAGGTGGCATGCAGAGCCCTCTCTATCGGCACACGTGCCCTCGCCCCAGTCCTATGCCTTCCACTGGGTTTTATAAAACCTTTTCGCCTTAGGCCTCTGCTGACGTATGCAAAAAAAGGGGGGGGGGCTCAATCAATCAATCCATTTCAACTTCTCATGGGGAAAAAAAGATCTTGCAAAGTTGGAATTGATTGATTGAACTTTTTAGTCCCACCCAGTCTGCCGTTACCACCGCAGCCACACCCATCCAATGGGCCACACCCATCCAATGGGCCACACCCACCCAGTGGGCCACACCCACCCGGCACCCGATGATACATAAGTGGGTTTTGGGTTGTAGTTTGGGTACTCGGTCTCTAAAAGGTTCGCCGTTCATTTGTTTAGGTTTTTATATGTAACTCGCACTAATCTGTCGGTTCTGGGCAGCCAACAGCAAAGTAATTATATAAAAACAAAGGTTTTAGAACTGATCGAGCTCCTGCGTTCAAATTAATGAAGATTAAAGACCTGGTGGGATGCAGTTGCTTTTATTGCTTTAGAGAAATTCAGGAGTGGGGAAGCAATTCCCAGCAAAGGAGCTGCAGCAGAAAGGTCCTGCCATCTGCACCTTTTGAGATGCCTGGAGCAGGTGGGCAGTTTTAAAGCCTTTGGCACTCCTGACCTCAGCACCAAGGTCGGAGTCCCTCTCCTCTGAGAATCAGCCGAGAGTTGGGATCCATCCAGCTACAATCACAATGTTGCACTGATGAATTGCAGTTGGCTCTTTCGCCTGACTTTCTTTTCCAACGCATTGGTTTGTCTGTATGGATGGATTAAAATGTTTTTACTGGAATTCTGCAAAGGCTGCATTGGCGCCAAGGACAGAATATAAATCATTCTCTTCTTAGGCCCCCTGATATTCTACTGCCAGTTCAGAAAGGAAGACAATTATTTTAGAATCTACATTTCCTTCTATAGAACGTCATTTGGCTGTCAAAGCATGCGCCAAGGCAAGGTGGAGGGTTTTTCCCACCCATGGCAAATACAAAGGTTTTTGATTTGCATATCTAATGGATCCGTTATGCTCCAACTTTACATTTTTCCATTCTTCGGGAAATATGGCTCTCAGGTCGGCAATAAAAAAATGCAAAGACACCTTCTTATTTGCAAGCAGGCAAATAAAAATAAATGAGGAGTGTTAGAACTTTTCATTCACTTCTAGATTAATTGAAGGATTCAATTCTGTATTAAGGAAGAATTAGCTTGCACAACAGAATTAAAAGTATGGGCAAATATGGACCTACTTTAAAGTTAATTTTGTTTCAAAAGCTTATATATATATATCCCCTTCATGGATTACTGCCTTGTCGTGGCGAAGGGGCTTGCGTAATTCAATGAAGCTATGAGCTATGCCGTGCAGGGCCACCCAAGACGGACAGGTCATAGCAGAGAGTTCTGACAAAACGTGATCCACTGGAGAAGGAAATGGCAAACCACTCCAGTATCTTTGCCATGAAAACCCTATGGACAGTACCAAAAGGCAAAACGATATGACGCTGGAAGATGAGCCCCTCAGGTCGGAAGGTGTCCAATATGCTACTGGGGAAGAGCAGAGGGCTAGTACTAGTAGCGCCAGAAAGAATGAAGCGACTGGGCCAAAGCCGAAAGGACGCTCAGCTGTGGATATGTCTGGTGGTGAAAGGAAAGTCCGATGCTGTAAAGATTTTTTCTCCATAGGAACCTGGAATGTAAGATCCATGAATCAAGGAAAACTGGACGTGGTCAAACAAGAGATGACAAGACTGAACATTGACATCTTAGGTATCAGCGAACTAAAATGGACAGGAATGGGTGAATTTAATTCAGATGACCATCAGGTATACTACTGTGGGCAAGAATCCTTCAGAAGAAATGGAGTAGCCTTCATAGTCAATAAAAGAGTAGGAAAAGCAGTACTGGGATACAATCCTCAAAATGACAGAATGATCTCAGTTCGAATCCAAGGCAAACCATTCAATATCACAGTAGTCCAGGTCTATGCCCCAACCACCAGTGCTGAAGAGGATGAAATTGACCAGTTCTATGAAGCACTACAGCACCTTATAGAACTAACACCAAAAAATGATGTTCTTATCATCATGGGGGATTGGAATGCTAAAGTAGGAAGCCAAAAGATAACTGGAATAACAGGCAAGTTTGGCCTTGGAGTGCAAAATGAAACAGGGCACAGGCTGATAGAATTCTGTCAAGAGAATACAATGGTCATAGCAAACACTCTTTTCCAACAACCCAAGAGACGGCTCTACACATGGACATCACCAGATGGTCAACACAGAAATCAGATTGACTATATGCTCTGCAGCCAAAGATGGAGAAGCTCTATACAGTCAGTAAAAACAAGACCAGGAGCTGACTGTGGCTCAGACCATGAGCTTCTCCTTGCAAAGTTTAGGCTTAAACTGAAGAAAGTAGGGAAAAGCACTAGGCCACTCAGGTATGAATTAAATCATATCCCTGTTGAATATACAGTAGAGGTGACAAATAGATTTAAGGAATTAGATCTGATAGACAGAGTGCCTGAAGAACTATGGACAGAGGTTCGCGACATTGTACAACAGGTAGCAACCAAAACCATCCCAAAGAAAAAGAAATGCAAGAAAGCAAAATGGCTGTCTGAGGAAGCTTTGCAAATAGCTGAGGAAAGGAGGGAAGCGAAAGGCAAGGGAGAAAAAGAAAGATACACCCAATTGAATGCAGAATTCCAGAGAATAGCTAGAAGAGATAAGAATGCCTTCTTAAATGAACAGTGCAAAGAAATAGAAGAAAATAATAGAATAGGGAGGACCAGAGATCTTTTCAAGAAAATTGGAGAAATGAAGGGAACGTTTAATGCAAAAATGGGCATGATAAAGGACCAAAATGGCAGGGACCTAACAGAGGCAGAAGAGATTAAGAAGAGGTGGCAAAATTACACAGAAGAACTATACAAGAATGAGCTTAACGTCCCTGATAATCACAATGAGGTGGTCACTGACCTCGAGCCAGACATCCTAGAATGTGAAGTGAAGTGGGCCTTAGAAAAGCTGAGCAACAACAAAGCTAGTGGAAGTGACAGTATTCCAGCTGAGCTATTCAAAATCTTAAAAGACAATGCAGTAAAAGTGCTACACTCAATTTGCCAGCAAATTTGGAAAACTCAACAATGGCCACAGGATTGGAAAAGATCAGTTTACATTCCAATTCCAAAGAAAGGCAGTGCCAAAGAATGTTCAAACTATCGCACCATTGCACTCATTTCTCATGCTAGTAAAGTCATGCTTAAAATCCTACAAGCTAGACTTCAGCAGTATGTGGATCGAGAACTACCAGAAGTGCAGGCAGGATTTCGAAGAGGCAGAGGAACTAGAGATCAAATTGCCAACATACGCTGGATCATGGAGAAAGCTAGGGAGTTCCAGAAAAACATCTACTTCTGCTTCATTGACTATGCTAAAGCCTTTGATTGTGTGGATCATAACAAACTGTGGCAAGTTCTTAAAGAGATGGGAGTACCAGACCATCTTATTTGTCTCTTGAGAAACCTATATGCGGGTCAAGAAGCAACAGTGAGAACTGGACACGGAACCACTGATTGGTTCAAAATTGGGAAAGGAGTCCGGCAAGGCTGTATACTGTCGCCCTGCCTATTTAACTTATATGCAGAGCACATCATGAGAAAGGCAGGACTAGATGAATCAAAAGTTGGAATTAAGATTGCCGGAAGAAATATCAACAACCTAAGATACGCAGATGATACCACTCTAATGGCAGAAAGTGAAGAAGAACTAAAGAGCCTCTTGTTGCAGGTGAAGAAGGAGAGTGCAAAACTTGGGTTGAAACTTAACATTAAGAAAACCAAGATCATGGCATCTGGCCCTCTCAATTCCTGGCAAATAGATGGGGAAGAAATGGAGGTAGTGACAGATT
>NC_138207.1:95585776-95728276 GCF_964194415.1 Vipera berus | reverse complement strand
AATCCAGTGGAAACAATTATGAATGTTTTTGGTACTATTTCTTTACAGACAAAAAAATAAAAATAAAAATCCAGAGAGCTCTCAAACTTACTGGAGTTTTTCATTTATGGCCCTCACAAAAATAATACATCTTTTTTATTTTCAGATTTTTTTTTCACTAGCTGGACCACCTACAATTCTTTATATAATTAAAGCATAAAACTGTATTTACACAATATAAATGAGCAACCTTTTTAGAGCTTGGTGGGGGGTTTTTTGCAGATGTTTCATTACCGAACTAGGTAACATCATCAGTGCTTGCTGCTGATGTTACCTAATTGGGTAATGATACATCTGCAAAAAAAAAAGGGACGCGGTGGCTCAGTGGGTTAGGACGCTGAGCTTGTCGATCAGAAGGTCGGCAGTTTGGCGGGTCGAATCCTGAGTGCCGCGTAGCAGAGTGAGCGCCTGTTACTCGTCCCAGCTTCTGCCAACCTAGCAGTTCGAAAGCACGTAAAAACGCAAGTAGAAAAATAGGGACCACTATGGTGGGAAGGTAACAGCGTTCCGTGTGCCTTTGGCGTCTAGTCATGCCGGCCACATGACCACGGAGACGTCCTCGGACAAGCGCTGGCTCTTCGGCTTTGAAACGGAGATGAGCACCGGCCCCTAGAGTCGGAAACGACTAGCACGCATGTGCAGGGGAACCTTTACCTTTACTTTTACTTTACATCTGCAAAAAAGCCACCGAACTCAGGGAGAACCAAGGACCCCACAGTCCTCTTCCTCCTCCTCCTCCTCCTCCTCCTCCTCCTCCTCCCAAACCCCACTCCCTCCTAGCACTGATGATGTTCCCTAGTTGGCTAATGAAACATCTGCAAGAAAACAACCCAGCTCAGAGAGCACCAAGGACCTCCCATTTCAACCCTGAGCTAGAAATATTCTCTTCCATCGGAACCTTTTTAGAATCATATGAACAAGACCAAACAATAACAACAAATAAACTTTATGCAGCAACTAAAAGGATCCCAGGACACCTGAATATGAAAATCAAGTTGATTTCCTCCACAGAATTTTTTTTTAAAAAAAATTGTACTCTGCTCTATATCTGAAATTGAGAACAAGCCTCTTTCAGAAGAGTTAATATACTTTTATTATGGTTACCATTTCTGCAAAATAGCATTTTCATTAAAGTTGTATTGAATTTTCCTGCCTTTCAAGTTTATAGCTGTTTCCCTCACCCCCTTTTTTCCCCCTTAGTGCAGACACTCCTCGCTATCTAGAAGAGGAAAGGTCTGGATGCCAGGGAAATGCAATAACCCACACGAAAGTGCAATTATTCTGGTATGTTCAATAACAATGTATATCAAATGTTGGTCATTGGTTTCTTTTGCAATTTCATTTTATAGATATCTAAGAAAGTAAATCAGGTTTACCATCTGCCTAGACCGTATAGCAAAACTGCACTCCAGATAACCAAAAAAGGAAATAAAATGGAGTCACACAGCCAAGCATAGGAACAATTGTTTGGTGTGGTGTTTTTTTTTTATGCTCACACGGAATTTCTCAATCAGCTTCAGTTTTCATTCATCTTCCTGATGAATAAAAGCAGGAGAAATTACAAAGGCTAAAAAGGAGAGTGCTCAATTTATATAAGCTGGAGGAGGTCACTTTTCTTGGAGAGAATTCCAGTCACCTTGCTTGCTTGCTTCTGTGCAGGTGTGCATCTCCGAACCTGGGCCTGAGAAAAGCAGGTGGACAGACTGGTTCTCTGCTGAACATCAACAGGTTAGATGTTCTTCCCCCGATTCCTGCAGAAGAACCATCCTAAGAAAACCCCAACCCTTACAACTGTCTATATATATAGACAAATGCATATCAGACAAATGCATATTGAAATGCATATCAGTCTCCCTTTAATTCTTTGTTAGCAATCTAAAATTTACACAAATATGAGCTGTCACTGTTGTGACTACTGCCTGTCGATGGCCTTCGGTTAGGCTGAAACAGGAAATAAAGATTTGTCCCATGTTTGGGGCCTAGCAAGGTAATCTAAATAGTTAACAAGCATTTAACACATATCTCCCTTGCTTCTCAGCTAACAAAGTGAGATAGAGCTTGTGGCCTAGAGGTTAAAACAACTGCCTAATGTGCAATCAGCCCAGGTTCGAATCTCAGAAGGGTATGGCTGACTGATGAAAACAAATAAGTTTGAAATGCATATCAGTCTCCCTTTAATTCTTTGTTAGCAATCTAAAATTTACACAAATATGAGCAGTCACTGTTGTGACTACTGCCTGTCGATGGCCTTCGGTTAGGCTGAAACAGGAAATAAAGATTTGTTCCATGTTTGGGGCCTAGCAAGGTAATCTAAATAGTTAACAAGCATTTAACATATTTTATATATATATATATATATATATATATATATATATATATATATATATATATATATATATATATATATATATATATATATATATATATATATATATATATATATATATATATATATATATATATATATATATATATATATATATATATATATATATACTCTGTGTGGCTGAGAAAGACAAAGTGGAAGTGAATGTACCTTAATTGTTTATTCACGAGAAAAATCTCAACGCACTTCAGAGTTGGGATTTACATTTCCCAGGGAAAACAGAGCAATATGCAAAAACCTGTCTTGCAAATTATTCATAGGTTATAAATTTAAATAGTAGACTAAAAGTGAGCTGTAAATCACAAGTTAAAAATCCCACAGCAACGATACATTAAATCGGGCTTATAGATTTACAATTATCTCAAATTATTGCAGTTCTAAACATTATTCAGTTCTCTTGGATAAAAGGCACTGGAGCTAAGAAGCTTCACCACATAGTTTGCTGCCCTGCTCTCTGAAGGAGACCATTGAAGAGGGCCACCGAACAAGACCATTGTCCAAGAAAGAAGCAGAAGCCAGGACTTCCCAGCTCCTGGAGCTTGTCTCCAAAAGTTATAGGTGCTCTGTCATTGGAGGCTTTTAAGTAGACATCGGACAGCCATTTGTCTGAAATGGTATAGGGTTTCCTGCCTGGGCAGGGGGTTGGACTAGATGACCGCCAAAGTCCCTTCCAACTCTGTTATTCTATTCTATTCTATTCTATTCTATTCTATTCTATTCTATTCTATTCTATTCTATTCTATTCTATTCTATTCTATTCTATTCTATTATCATGTAGACCAGAAGACCTGTAAGGTGGCCCCAGTGGCACCCTTCTTCTCTGGCTGTGGCTGTGGCTCTGTCACCCAGGCTGTGTTTGCAAAGTGCAGGTGGAGTAAGCAGCGAGCCAACTGCAGATGATCAAAGATGCCGTGGATAAATGAAGCACCATCCATAGTTTCCTAGCCATAGCAGAGATACTGTATTTTTAATAATAATAATAATAATAATAATAATAATAATAATAATAATAATAATAATAATAATAATAATAATAATAATATAAAAACATAAATTGCTGAAACCACTACCCTGACTGTTTGTGCCCCACAAACTCCTCTCCTCCCCAAACTGCGAGCAGCCAAGCGCACACACACCACATTCCAGGTTTGGGGACTTTTATCCACAGAGGAAGGAGAGGGCCTTCTCCCCGAGCCCAGGCATGATTGGCAATTTGCTAGCTCAGATGTGGATACAAGTCTCCAAGCTTGGAATGTGTGTATGTGCAACACACTAAAGAAATGTTATTTTCCCAATCTCAGACATTGTGGGGGTTTCCCTGTCCGGTGCCCCCTCCCGGCAAAGCAGGAGTTGGAGGACGTTTGCAGGAAGCAGTTTCCTCCTAGTCCAGCTTCTATCTTGACAGATCTCTGGAGAGCAAGAGGAGGCGGCAGGGGAGCAGCGCTCCCGGGTCCCGCACAAAGGAGGCCTGGCCCTTTTTGAAAGGGAATTCCCATTTCCAGCAAGGATGCTGGCTTATTGGAGCAGCCTTCCCTCACATCGCTCCCCTGCCGCCACCCCCTCCTCCTCCTCCTCTCCAGAGATCTGCAGGGGAGACGGAGATCTGGAGGGCAAGGTGCAGCCTCCATACTGGCCAAGCCCTCCTCGATTAAACATACATTATGTATAAATTAAAACACAGCCAAAAAACGAAACAGAGTTAAATCAGTAATTACAGCTCTTCACATATTTTCTGGGAAAACCACCTTTATTGATGCTAGGAAGGAAAAGGAAACCTTATTAAGGAACTCTTTAACAGGAAGGGAATTGAAGACCCCAAAAGGTCTCGTTGCTTCTAATCTGCTTTCCCTTTGAGCCTTTAGTTCTCATAATTTTATTATTATGTATTTAAGAAGAAGATCAAAGGCCTCCGTAGCTCAGGATACTCACCTTAAATATCAAAACCCAGAAAAATTTAGTTAATCCGCAATACCACCCCATGAAGAATGAAAATAATCTTTGGGTCCTGAGAGCATGCAGGTGTCCAGTCAGAATATTAGTGGCACACCTGTCAGCAACTGGAAGCGCATAAGTCCATGTACTTCCCTTTATTGTCTCACATCTCAATCCATACGTCCTTTAATTTTCAGACACATCTTTTTCTCATAAGCGCCTTTAAAAACCCACAAGGTATACTGTAATTAGCAGGAAAAATAAATGTAGTACTCCTGAATTCTTCCCACAAGGGGGAAAGGAAAGTTCACAGCCTGCAGGTTGCTAGCAAAGTCGTCAAAGAACGTAGTCATTGCTGCTAAAGACAAGAATAAATAACGAATCAATTTTGCAGCTCTCTCCTGTTACTACATCCTCTTACCTCCAGAATGTGGCCTTGGATTGCACAAGGGCCTAGGCCAGGGGTAGGCAACCTTGGCTCTTTTATGACTCGTGGACTTCAACTCCCAGAATTCCTGAGGCAGCCATGCTGAGGCGAAAGGGAGAAGTTTCCAAGCTGAGCCATGGTGGCTCAGGAATTCTGGGAGTTGAAGTCCACGAATCATAAAAGAGCCAAGGTTGCCTACCCCTGGCCTAGGCTAAAATCCGGTTGAGTAGTTTGCAGCCAGGTGTTCAGTACTGACCTTGCCAATGTGATTTTAATAGCCCATGGAACAGATAGGAAAACCCGAGGAAAACTTTGCAAACAATAAACCATGTTGGACTCTGCTTGTTTTGCCCTGTTTTGATTCTCCTCCCCAGCATCAGCCCTTCGATTTTAGAACTGCATTGCCACAAAGACGGAGGCGTTCAGCCTCCCAACCCCTGCTTAGGGAGGGATTTGCATTTCGGCCAGGGTCAGGCCATATGCCCGCAATCAAAGGAAAAACCCGAATCCAGCAGGCCAGAAGGCAGCCTAGCCACTGTACCCCTCCGGTTCCTTCTCCTCGCCTCCTGGGCTCAGACAAAGTCGCTGCTCCTCACTACAGCTGGGGTGGGACTTGCAAGTACCTCCGTCCTACAAAGTGGCACTCTCCTGGCGCTCCTGCCCACTGCCACGCCGGCAGCCCCGACTAAAGGCTACGTGCTCCAGGCTCGCCCTGCCAAAAAGGGGCAGCAGCCGAGGCTACATCAGATCTGCAGCTTATTAGCAGCGCTGAAAAGCTGTCCAACTTGACTCTGGAATTTCAGGGTTGGAAAGCGGAGGGGCAGTGCCGCGTTTGTAGGCATGGCAGCCCCTGCTGGAAACCCCCCAGCTACCTCCTTCAGAGCCATCCTGATTCCAACAGGACTGCTGGCCTAGATCCATCAGTTTTGTCCTGCAAAGCACAGCTCACCCGGCACTCTTGCCTGCTGCCATGCTGGCAGGCCCACTGGAATAGGACGGCTCCGAAGGAGGCACCCGTGGCGGTGGGGAAGCAGGAGGCTTTCCATCAGGTGCTTCCGGGCCTGCAAACGCGGCGCTGCCCCTCTGCTTTCTAACCCTGAAATCTCAGAGTCAAGTTGGGCAGACTTTCAGTGCCCCTGACAAGCTGCCACCTCCTTCCTTGGCTGGGCGAGGCTGGAGCCTGCGGCCTTTGGTCGGGGCTTCCAGCATGGCAGCGGGTGGAAGTGCCAGGCAAGCACCACTTTGCAAGAAGAAGTGGATGAAGGTACTTGCAAGTCCAGCCCTAGTGTTGTGATTCAGGGTCAGCCTGTAGGTTCGGCAGTTGGGTCAGACGACTCAGAGGAGGAGGGGGGTGTTGGAGAGGTTGCTGAGGGGGTTGAAGATCTTGCTGATGAGAGCCCTCAGCCAGCCCCCTCCCACCTGGTCACGACAGAGACCCAGCTGTGTGAGCCTGACAGCGTGGATGAAGATGACCCACAGCTGGCCCTGTTCAAGGACGCCCGATGCAGGAGGCAGTCAATCAGGAGTAAACAGAGGAAGGCAATGGGGCACCTCGGAAGGAGGCAGAGAGAAGCCACGCCCTGAACTGTATAAAAGGGGAATGCGTGGGAGGGCTGGTTTGCTGAAGGCAACCGCTTGATTAGTTCCTGTTTCATAGCTCGTTTCATGGTTGGTGTCTTGTTTTGCTCTGTTTTATCTTAATAAATTTGGCAGGCTTAATTCCAGCCTCTTGCCGTTTGTAAAGGGGTTGTCCCTGCCTTTTCTGCAGGGCCGGTAGCAGGCTGGTACAGAACACCTAGCTATGGTGAAGAGCAGTGACTGTGTCTGTGTGTGGGGGGGTGAGGAGAAGGAAATGGAGGGGCATGATGGCTGGGCTGCCTTTTGGCCCGCTGGATTCGGGATTTTCCTTTGCAGGTTGGCATGGGCCGGCCCCTTGCTGTCTCCAGGGTGGTCCTGCAGGTAAATACCCTGCAGGCATGTCTATCCCCTCCTCCTGATTTTGTCTTTGGTGTAGCTGCAACTGACTCCTTTCCCCCAGGCTGCGCACAGCTTCCAGAAGTGCCAATAAGCTGGAGCCTGGCGCAGATTCTGGGTGCTCAGCAGAGCGCCGGCAACACCGCAGCTCCAGCTGGCTCTCCCACAGGCCTGTGCTACATTGCCACCCCTTCAGCTCATCCCCACGCTATTCTTTTACACTTTTTTAATAGGTGCTTTTCAACCCATTGTAAGCATACCACCTGCCAGGTGACGACATACCACCAGTGGTATGCGTACCACTGGTTCAAAAGCCCTGTTCTAGTCTAAACCTCTGCTCAAGCCAGAGACCCTATACCATGTCAGATGAATGATTATCCAGTCTCTTCTTGTAAACATCCAGTGACGGAACAACCACAACTTCTGGGAGCTTCCTCAAATGATTTGCTTTCTTGCTATTCTGGTGAAGCCAAGATTGTGAACAGATATTTGCTAAGATAAAGTAGACTAGGAATCAGTCTTCTGAATCTTTATCCATCTCTCTCTCCTCCCCCCCTTCCCCACCCCCCACCCCTCCACCCCCCACCCCAGCCACAAAAAAGCTGCACTGCAGTTCATTTCTTGAACAGTGATGATTCCAGCATATTGGACACCTCATTTAAATAGCAGCTCAGAGAAACATCCCATGATGGATGAAGCCTCTCCCTAGCCTGGCTTCCTAATAATTCATTGGAGCCAAACCAGAGCAATTCATGAGTCTTCCAATGTCACTGAAGAAATGGGGGCATCTTCTAAGTTGCTTCACAAGCACTTCGAGACAGAACCTTTGAAGATGACTGATAGGTCAGGAGAAAGAGAGAGAGAGAGAGAGAGAGAGAGAGAGAGAGAGAGAGAGAGAGAGAGAGAGAGAAACACCTTTTGCCTTGTCTTTTATTAAATATGTGGAATAAATGAGAGCCTTAGCTGATCTTGTTCCTTGGAACACACATTTCATGAATAACAGGCATTCCTCACCCAGCTACCAAGGTGAAGAACTGAAGCTTTGATTCAGAGACTCATGATTGGGATAAGCTAGAAGAACCACCTGTCTGTTGGTCAGACCAACACAAGATTTTGCAATTCACATGTTTTGAAGAGTCCGTGAACCATGTGTGGTCTCCCCCTGCAGTAAAACCATGATATAACTCTCTAGACTGGCACTTTGCTTCTCCAGACGTTTGGATATTGATACAACTGGGTATCTGACAGTATCTTCTTAGAACAATTCAAATATACTTTCAGGGACAAAGTAAAGGTACAATTGTAAAGGAAAATGTTAAGCTCAAACCCCAAACTGGGAAAAGAAGGAATGGGAACAGTGGTCCAGTGATTCTTGTGGCATCTGATACTAGACTGGCTGTCATAATTATGGGATGCTGAGAGCCCTGAACCAGAGTCCCTGACCCCCATCTATCTACCCAGGCAAAGGTGTGTCTTCTAAGAGGCCACCAGATGATTGACAGTCGTAGAAATAGTAACTGCCAAGCAGAGTAATTCAGTAACACACTGAGCTTCCTAATTAAACATAGGACCAGTTGAGAGCTGGTGATGGTCTTGGTGTGGAGAACATATCCACAAAATCTTGAGATTATGTGAGAAAAGTAGAAGAGTGTTTTGTACAAGACATGTGAGTCTGTAGGGGTGTCTACTTAACCCAGGTACAAATTAGATCCTTTGACAGTTTGAGCCTCTGAATTTGTAGACAGAATCTAGTCAGCCATATCTGATCTTGCTAAGCAGAGTTGAACCTGGTTGCTATTTGCAAGGAAGATCGTCAGGAAATCCCAGTACTGTAACCTAATTTAGAAGTCAAGAAAACTTTCTAAAAATATGGCAAACCATACTTGCATTGTGAGCAAGAAATAACAAGGACATGTTAATGTTATCCCAAGGATGGGACAAGAAGGAGATTTTAGCAGGCAGACTCAGGAGTCTGTTCTTTACTTAATTTAAAGATTATAGTGAATATCTCTTAGTGATTAAGTCCATAACAACATCCATTTCCTCTGTAAATTTCCAAGTACAGGTTACTTTGTGGTAACAAAAGGTAACACCACTCATTACTGGCTGAACTACAATTTATGAGCTGGTGGAAAACTTTTCTTCCCTATTTTTCTGAGTAACCATTCTTTTAACTATTACAAAAAAGCTCACCCAAAACAATATGGCTTATTGTTTTCAATATCTTTGCTTTCTGTTCTATGACAGCCTTTTCTGTAGCAATTATCTGAAGGCCTCTTCCTCTCCGCTTGCAAGCAAGCACACGTGTACATTCAGACACACTTCACAGTGTTCCCTTTTATCACATCATAAAAGCCACTGGGTCTCTTAATTAGCATCGCCCAAATCCCGTGCAAATTAGCTAAAAGAAGCTCTCCCATCCCCCAGCACACGTTATTAGGCTTGACATTTCTTTTGGTGCTCACTTCTTCTGATTAATGCATCTGCATGAATTTGAAAATAAATAAATAAAAGTGTCATACAAAAGCTCTTCCTGATAGCTATTGATTTTTTTAAAAAAATAAAACAAATCAAGACAGTGACAAAGAAAGAAGCAGACTCAGAAAACTCACACATGCATGCTGAATTGACCTGAAATTTGTTCAGGAGCCTCTCAACCCCATTAGCAGACGGGGAAGAACATCGCCTTTCCATTCAGGACAAAAAGTAAAGTTTCTTTTCAGATCGAAGTTCTCCAAAAGGGTCAAATGTTAACTGTTGTTGCGGTTACTCTTTGTAATGTTGTATATTTATTAAATTATTTTCATGTAATAAATGTGTGGGGTCGATGAACAATTTAAAGCTTTGTGAAGGGGTCGATAGATCAAGCTCAATTCAAGGCAATTTGTGGGTCCATCTAAACCTTGGACAAAATCAGAGCTCTGTTCTGGTTCCTTATCTTAATTTAACTGAGATTAACTCCTCCTTTTCTTTCTTTCTTTCTTTCTTTCTTTCTTTCTTTCTTTCTTTCTTTCTTTCTTTCTTTCTTTCTTTCTTTCTTTCTTCTTTCTTTCTTTCTTTTGTATGTGATCCTTTTATTTTAAAAAGCAGCTCTTCTTTGTTCAAAGACTCTCTTCCGCAAAAGCCTCAGGCCTAAAACTAAACCCACTTGGATGAGCAGCGGTTTGAAACCAGGTTTCTTCAGCCCCATCCCCGATGCTTTGTTTGTTGTACCACACAAAAGACTGCAATGCTAAAGGCGCACCCCAAGGACAAAGCCTTGTTGGAGACAGAGGGATTTATTTCTGAGTCAACAGCCAGGTTGTGAATGTTTCATTGCTTCCTCCTGTTGAACACTCATATCGGTTAATGTAAACCATGGCTGGAATCTCTAATACTTTCCAGGTTGAGTGAACTGACAAGTGGTTTATCCGAAAGAGAAGGATCCTGATAAGTACATTTCCCAACAGGAGTAAGTTTTCTCACCATCCTGTCTTCCCCTGAAGAAGGTGTCTCTTGGGAATCCTAAACCAAACCTGTTCAAGGACCCTTGTTTCTCCCTGGATCTGTGGCCTGGTGTGTTTCCCCCGAGACAATTGATTAATCAGAACAATTAATCAGTGGAACAATTTGCCTCCTGAAGTTGTGGGTGCTCCAACACTGTAGGTTTTAAGAAGAGATTGGACAACCATTTGTCTGAAATGGTATAGGGTTTTCTGTTTGTTCCAACTCTACTATTCTGTTAGTCTGTTGTGATTCTGAGAGTTGGCCAAAGCCACCAGCCCAAAAATAGCACAAATTATGTATATTTAGACCCAGGAAAAAATGTTCCTCTTTCTTGGAACTTTCCATCTGTTGATCCGGGTTGGGTGACACAAGGCTATAAATGAGAGGAAGCCAAACGGAGGGAGATATCAGCATGAAGCAGAACTAACTCATCTTTTAGATCAGCTTTTTTAAGATTCAGCTCTTTCTGGAGTCTCAGCATTTCTATTCAAAACAATCTCCCTGGATAACTAATAAGCTCAACAAGCCCATGCATTTAAATGATTTAAGAGTGGTATATCAATGATCCCATAAAAGGAGAAATATATAGATAGTCATAATCCTCACTCACACAATACATCAAAAATATATGAAAAGCCCATTTTATTTTCCAAACTGCTGGTGCAGACAGGCACAAGATGTCACTGAATGAATTTTGGAACTCTAGTGGGATAATAAAACCATTCCTATGAACATAGCTGGAAGAGCTTGCTGCAATTTATCTGAATTGCTGGACCTGACCAAAATAAAACCTTTATTCCTACTGTCTTTGACTGGTAGAAACCAAGAGGATGTAATTAGATCAGGCACTGCTTGGGGCTGAAACAAAGCAGTTTTAGTGTAGGCTAAATGATACAAAGCACAACCCACTCTCAGTGTGAAAAAGCAATAACCAAGTTATCCATGGGGTAGAGGGGAAAAATCCAGATTTTATAGAAGAAGAGCACTTTTTTTAGTATCAGCAAAAATGGAACAAAAATAAGTACATGAGCTTTTGAGTTTTCAAGACTGCTCCACCAAATATAACTCCCTTTTTACAACCCTGGAATCCCTTAATTTGGGGAAGAGTCGGAGCGATTGGGTGGAGCTGAGTGTTTACTAGCCGGATGTCCTTCCTGATGCCATGGAATGCTACCAAAAAGGGTAATTTAATAAATGCGGTATTTTCACTGCATAGAAATATCTATTGAATGGGGAGAGAATGGTTACTTAACTTGCTGTTTTTCCCCATTGTTTTTCTCTTCCTGAGGCCTTGATGCAATACTGGGAAAAGTGAGGAGAGAGTAAACATTCAACTGGGATCAGAAGACATGTTCTTAGTTTTGTGATATGGTCTTGAATACACTCAAACAACGTTGGCCATGGAATTGACAAGAAGGTAGTCATGATGAAGGTGGCCAGCACAAAACACCCCTCCACCAGAAGGCCAATTGGTGAAGTTGGTTCTCATCCTTTGCCCCTTGACCCCATATCCTTGGACCTGTCAGCCGGGCACCCTTCAGTACAAGACTCTTCTCCACAACTGTCTTCATTTTTGTTTCTGAACCTGTTGTGCTTATGTCACCAAGAAGCTTTCTTATAAAGAGGTTGCTAGAGGCCTGGCAGAGGCACGTGGTGGCTCAGTGGGTTAGGACGCTGAGCTTGTCGATCAGAAGGTCAGCAGTTTGGCGGGTCGAATCCCGAGTGCCGCATAACAGAGTGAGCGCCTGTTATTCGTCCAAGCTTCTGCCAACCTAGCAGTTTGAAAGCATGTAAAAATGCAAGTAGAAAAATAGGGACCACTATGGTGGGAAGGTAACAGTGTTCCGTGCGCCTTTGGCGTCTAGTCATGCTGGCCACATGACCATGGAGACGTCCTCGGACAAGCGCTGGCTCTTCGGCTTTGAAACGGAGATGAGCACCGACCCCTAGAGTCGGAAACGACTAGCACGCATGTGCGGGGGAACCTTTACCTTTACCTTTAGAGGCCTGGTGCTTCACTTTTGAACATGACAGCTTCCTGTTTCTTTATTATTATTTTTTTAAAAAAAATTAAAATAAAAATGCCGTCAGAACTCAGAGAACTTGAGAAGCATCTCTGAGGCTGTTTGCAAATACAATGATGTCTGATTTAAGGGATAAAGAGCTTTTGAAAACAGTTGTCTGGTCCGATGGAATTACCAACTCTTCCAAGAATTGTTTCTTTCAGCCTCTTGGCTGACCCCTGAATTGTTCTCTCCAAGGAAGCTTTGAACACGGGGTGGGCACCTTTCCTGCCTGAAGGAAGTCAACCTCTCTTTTCTGTCGCCTGAACTATCTCTAATAGGAATTGTTATCTGTGGAAACCCAGACAGTTCAATAGTCCAGGCACATTTTCTTCAAACATTTTTAATGTTCCTCACAAACAGAGATACAGTTACTCTTGAAATCATCAGACCTTTTGAGGTGCACCAAAGCAAATTATGGGGCAAGTGAACACCAAGAAGGAAGGCATCTATCTGGTTCGGCACTGGTGCTCATGAAATTACCCTAGGAGACAAAAGCCTCAGTGAGCAAACTAATCAACGCACAAATGTTCACCTTTCTTATTTTTAGCTAAAAAATGTCGTTCAACTTCTTTTAACAAAAGGATATAGCAACTTCTAATGCAGGGAAGTTTTCAATGTCATCTACTGGAGAGAAAGATCTATGTCTGACTAGCTATCCTATTCACAGGATTGTGATGGAATATAGTCCAGATTCCCAGGATGTGGAAGCTGGGGTGCATTCCAGAGAAGCAAGAGACAACTTGGTTAAGATAGTTTGTGTGAGAGAAAGAGCATGAAGACGGTTCTTCCTTAATAGTTCCCAGAGTACTATAGGCTTTATGTGACTGGTAGTCTCCTTTAGTTTGGCAAAATTCTTTTTATGGGTGAGGAACATAAGGAAGCTTTCTGGAAGAGTCACAACGTGTCTTTGTTGGGTTTTGGAACCTGTCAATACTCAACCCAAGACATCCTGAAATAGAAATTGGTCAAGGCTAAGCCTCCATTCCTGTGCATGCATTACCTCAAGGACTTCCTTGGACTTAGCATGGGAAAGCTGAGGGCCAATTTGCATGTTGGTGGGATGACTTTCACAGTTTTTTAGGAGTCCAATTGATACTTTAAGCTCTGCAAGAATGGATGGACAGCACAAGATGCTATGGGGGCTCCAAATGAGAGAGGGGGGAGAGGGAGAGAGAGAGATCTAAGAAACAAAATTCAGCATATAGGCAAAATGGTGTGGAAATTAGATCCTAATTAGAGAGAGATTTAAAAGAAATCACCCTTAGTTTTCAATGAAATTGAACACAGAGACAACTTAGGCACGGTTGCTAAATTGATCCAAATTGAAGCAGATAACCAATCTTGCTGTTCCTACTAGGTTCTTTAACCATTTTTACAGCTCAGCAGAGAAAAGCACACCGCAGCTGTGTCCCGCTTTGCAAAAAAATGCACACCCCACATACACCTAACTACTCTCATGAAGGGTACAACATCAAAGTAAAAAAGTCTTTGTAAATTCCATAGAATATATTCCTCCCTCCCTCCCTCCCTCTCTCTCTCTCTCTCTCTCTCTCTCTCTCTCTCTCTCTCTCTCTCTCTCTCTCTCTCTGAATTGTCACCCCCACTGGTTGGATTATTGATTTATGATTTTGGTTAATATCCTTTTCCAAACCCAGAGTCCAACTTCCTTACAAAGGACAACATAATGCTACAATCTAGACAATCCAGAACAAGAAGGCCTTGACATGACACCAGTTTTGCTAAATTTAAAGTTTTCATATCATTTTATGGTGTTTGCAAACTGCCCAGCGTCACCTAGGAAAGATGGGAGGTACAGAAATTTGAGAAATATATAAAATAAAAGAAACATGTCTTCGGGTGAGCCACTGAAAGGGAAGTGGGACAATTTTGCACCCGCTACAGGATTATTCCCACATAGAACCTTTCACTTCACTTTCCCCTGGAAAAATATGACTAGAAATCACAATCACTTGTATTTTAGAGCAGGGTCCCCAAATTTGGCAACTTGTGGACTTCGGCTCCCAGAATTTCCCAGCAGCTGTCTGGGGAATTCTGGGAGTTGAAATCCACAAGTCTTAAAAGTTGCCAAGTTTTAGAGATCCCTGCTTTAGAGGAAAAAAAGTCCTGAAATTGAAGTATGTGGTAAAGGAGAATTCTTGTGGTTTGTACATTGGTGAATCTTCAGATTTACAAATCAAATCTAAAATTCTCCCCATGACCACCACCTCCAGTGGCATGGGAGACTCCACCCACTTGGAATCCAGTTTCTGTAATCTGCATAGCCCCTCCTCCTTGTCTATCAAGTCCCGCCTCCAGTGTCACTCCTTCTGGGCATTCCAAGGAATGACAGAATCTGAATACAGATGCCATGTGTTAAAAAAAAATTACAAGCTTCAGATGGTTGCAAAAGACCAATCTAGGAGATTTTTCTCTGCTTTAAGTCCCACTATATGCCTGTTGGAGCCTTTTGAAGCTTTGCCGTGCCTTTCAAAGGCTTGCTATACTCATGGCTTCAATTTTCTTTGTGATGTTGCCTCTGAGAATGAGATTGTCAGTACAATTAAAATATAAAGAAGGGAAGGAGTCTTGCTTTTTGTGGTAATTCCAGGGGTGGACTGGCAAGCAATTACACAGGCTTTGCAAATAAGATATCAAAGGGAGAGACACATCAAACGGTTTGTCTCTTCGTATCCTGGTTTGAACTCATTCATCTTTCTGGAAGCCACCTCAACACAAATGAAGCTAGGAGGGCCTTTGATCACAGGTAAAAGAAAAACAACCTTCTCTACAATTCAGGCTTGAAAAAAATCCTGCCTGCAATCCCTTACTGAGGACACGGGGGGGGGGGGGGAAAACAATGCGTAATGAGGAACTATTTTTCATGCAAATGCACTTTTGTTTACGAAGAACCAAAGCAAAAGCAAAATTCAAAGGAGGACCTGATACACAATTTTGAAGGCCCAGCATGTGAAACACTGGAACTGATCCCCTTTGTCGGGTATGGAAGCCTCCATGTCTTGAGGGAAATGTTCGTTTTGTTGCTTCAATAAATAACACAAAACGTAAGCAGTCAATACTACTTCCTGGTGAAGAGCATTTGGATCAACCAAAAGCCCATAAAAATGTCCACAAAATTGTAGCGTGAAGAATTTAGGAAAGAGAATTCTGGTTCCAGTCTTTACTGTGTCATCTCATCCAAGTATCCCTAGCCCAAACCTGTTCCTCTTTTATCATCATGGGACACTTACAGTCTCAAGACAAATATAGTTTTCCCACCACATTTAATAAACAGATCAGATGACAGCAACCCAAATGAAAAGTCAGATTTTTTGTGGCTCAGTGGGTTAGGACGCTGAGCTTGTCGATCAGAAGGTCGGCAGTTTGGCAGGTCGAATCCCGAGTGCCGCGTAACAGAGTGAGCGCCTGTTACTCATCCCAGCTTCTGCCAACCTAGCAGTTCGAAAGCACGTAAAAATGCAAGTAGAAAAATAGGGACCACTACGGTGGGAAGGTAACAGCGTTCCGTGTGCCTTTGGTGTCTAGTCATGCCGGCCACATGACCACGGAGACGTCCTCGGACAAGCGCTGGCTCTTCGGCTTTGAAACAGAGATGAGCACCGGCCCCTAGAGTAGGAAACGACTAGCACGCATGTGCGGGGGAACCTTTACCTTTACTAATAGGCTTAAACATAATTGTGTGGGGCTGGTGTCAGTAAGCCTATAGTCTAGATAATATTGACTACATGAAGAAGGACAGAGAGAGAGAGAGAGAGATTTTATCTTTATAACAAATCTGTGAACTTCTTGATGGAGAAGAAATTTGAAGTTGCAGCTCCTCCTCTCTTTTCTCTCTCTCTCTCTCTCTCTCTTTAAGAAAAAGAGATTTTTTTTAAAAAAAAAGAAGAGAGAGAGAGATTCCATATCACTGTTGCTCTTGCTACTCAATCTGAGACAAAGATTGAGTTGTCCAGAGTATTGGAGATGACCTCTCCTAACTGGCACCAGAGTCTGCTAATGAAAATACCATTTTGATAAGATGAATTGGGACAAGTTTTGATCTGAAAAAATTGTGTCCATTTCACCTTGTTCTGTCTAAATATAGACATGTACAAATGAATCACATCACTGACTTGCTTTTGTTGTTGGACTCAACATTTTGACTTCTGCAAGAATGTCTTTTTCTGATTTACCAGTTGATTCTTTTAAAATCCTATTTTGCTAGTTCAGGTTCACAATAAATTTAAACCACTTCAAGAATTGCTGGGGACATCACCAATCCAAAATATACCAAGCGGTGTTGAAAAAAGAGATTAGGTTGTCCTGAAAGACCATGGGTCAATTTTTTAAAAGATTCTACAAAGAGTGTGTGAAAATAGTGTAAAGGATTGCATAAACTCTTCTGATTATTTACTACAATCTATACTATTACAGATTAGTATATTAATCTATTATTTACTACAATTACTATTATTTACTATTTGGGATACAGGTTTATTGAACTGGAATTCTCCATATATTTTGGGTATGTCACGATCAGAGCAAAACTGTTATTTAATTGTAAGTTCCCTGTTAACAATTATTTGTGGTTCCTGAGATGTATAAATTGACCTTACCCATTTAATAAAATTATCTCTAAGTTTCATAACTCTAAACAAACAAAAAAAGAATTCAAATTGTCAAAGACCTTCCCTGCATCTAAGAATATCAATGCAACTTGTTTTTCATTATGTTGCTCCAAGAATTCCAGAATATTCAAAAGATTCTAATATAAGCCTGTAGTTGTCTTTTTTAAATAAAAATCCACATTGATCTTCATGAATACAATCTTGTAAAATCATTTCCAACCTTTCAGCCAAAACTGTGGTAAACATCTTGTAATCATTGGTCAATAAAGATATTGGCTGATAGTTTTTGTCAAAGTCAAGTCTTGTCCTTAAACTAGCCTCTTTCCAGCAATTAGGAATTTTTCCGTTCTGTAAAATTATATTCAGAGTTTGCTGTAAAGATTGTAAAAGTTAATCTTCAAAACATTTACAGTAAGAGTCCATCAGCACATCTGGATCAGGTACCTTTCCTGTTTTAGTCTTTTTATTGTTATTGGTACAATTCAAATTTTGCCTCTGATTCTCAGTAATCTTTGAGAAACTCTGTTTATATAAATATTCCTCCACCTTCAGCACCAAACATGGAATCCTCTTCAGTGTCCGCTATGTGTTATAGCATTTGTTCAGCTTCACATGCCACTGTCACTCTCTTTCATGTCTTCTCCAGTTCTTTTTCTCAATAATAATAATAATAATCTCATTTTTTGCACAGTATTCAACCTAAATCTTTGTTGTTTGAAAGTAAAAATCACCCCCTCCAACTTGTTTCATCTAAATAGAATTCTCTTCTATTTCGTAAGGATTGTACTAAGTAGTACTTGAGGTAAGTTTGTAAAAGAAAAAAAGTATTTTTCTCTGGTGTAATACTCAAATTAAAATTTCCTGAAGTACAATTCCATCTGTATGTGGTTCTCTGAGAGTATTATCTCTTAGAATATTACACAGAAAGGAAGGATTTGTCTCATGAGCCTAGAGAAATAGGAGAAAAGCTTGTAAATGCCCCCAAAATCCCATCTGCCCTTGTATCAACTGACCACGCTTGCTTTCATTTTTGCTGTGAAAATCAAGAATTTAAACAAGTGAATAAAAATTGTTTTACATCATAGACCCAGACAATAGTCCCTTCTTTGGGGGTCAACAGAAAGAATCATGGTCAATTTCATGGTCCTTTTCATTTTTTTCTGATTGTTTAAGGTAATTCTAGCAGAACCTCAGAAGCCACCATCCCTCAGCTGAATTCTTCAAAGTTCAAAGAGCAAGATGTGCGGAAGCAGAGAAAAGAAGCCACATTGGAGAAGAAAGAATGAGATGAAAGAGAAATTAGATGAACTCCGTTTTGGGAATGATTGTCTTCTGAGAGAACTTCCATAAATATATTGATGCATAATGAGCAGCTGAGGAAAAACAAGGAATTGGATAAATAGGGAGCATTTAAAAAGTTAAATGTTAAAGAGCTCAGCCTGCAGCTGGTATCCAAGGAAATGCGAGTGATATTTCTAATGGGAAAGTCTCAGCAGATTAACTGTAATTAAAAGTGAGTTAAATCCCCTTTTCTTTCATCCAGTGAAATGCTCATTTTTTACTGATGATCACATGCCTTCAGTAGCTGGTGGTTCAATCACCAATTCCATTACTTCTTTTCATGAATTAATACATTAAACATTCTACTTCAGGTGACTTGAATAGCAAAGGCTCACAATAAAGAAAATGACTGCAATGGAGCTCAGGATTGGAAGAGTAAAAAGTGAGGTCAACCATACTGTTTCCATTATAAGCCATCTGCATTAAAATTTAAAGGTTTTTTTTTTCATTTTCTTATTTTTTTTTCGTATTAGTAGAAGTTCTTAATAAGCCTGCCACCTCATAAACATAAAGTTTGATTGATACAGTCTTCAAAGTGGAAATACAGCCAAGCAAAATATTTGGAGGAATCTCATCTATCGGCCAACCTTGAATATGATATTCATATGAGTAGTTTTAGGCCAAAGATTGTCAATGCAGTACAGAACAGCAGAACCTGGGAATCATTTGTGTTGTGTTGTGTAAGCTGGACAAAGCTATTTGGAGCTGTGTGACTGCTTTATGTAGCCAAGTATGTGTGCCAAAGATAATTCCGATCAATGAATCAAAAGCCAAACAGTAGATTTGCCTCCTATAACTTCATCAATTAAGCTGCTGAAAAGACACCAGTGCCACTAATCCATCTATCTGTCTGTCTGTCTATCATCATGTCATCTATCCAGTGCTTTTTTTGTTAAAAAAAAGGTCCCAGAACTCACACATGTCATACAACCTGCCTTGCCTACCCTACAAGGTTCCATTCAAAAAAGGTACTGGAACTCCATTCTGGGTGTTCTATGACAAAAAAAGCCATCTATCTATCTATCTATCTATCTATCTATCTATCTATCTATCTATCTATCTATCTATCTATCTATCTATCTATCTACAGTATCTATCTATCTATCATCCATCCATCCATCCAATGTATACAGTTGCTCATTTCAACCAGTGACTCTGAGGGGCAATGAGAATTAAAATAGAACTCCATTCTGGGTGTTCTATGACAAAAAAACCATCTATCTATCTATCTATCTATCTATCTATCTATCTATCTATCTATCTATCTATTATCTATCTATCTATCATCTATCTATCTATCTATCTATCTATCTATCTATCTATCTACTCTATCTACTCTATCTATCTATCTATCTATCTATCTATCTATCTATCTATCTATCTATCTATCTATCTATCTATCATCTTCTTATGGTGCTCAAGGGTTAAAAAAAGGATGCCCAAAATAAGCATCTTTGACATTTGTTGTTTGATTTACAAGGTCTGCAATGTCATCACATCCTCAGGTTTAAAAAAAAAGCGGGGGGGGGAGAATCTCTGTGGTTTTATTGGAAATGGCTGCAAGCACTCTCAGCCAGATCATTATGGCATATTAACATGCCCAGATGTGATATACTCACATTTATGCTCAGGCAGGAAAAGATTTTGCTGAGTTTCACCTCTTTTTCAAATCACCATGCAAATCATATTGTTCTCCTATGCAAAGAAATGTTTTTGTTTTCACATTTGGATAGTACATCTCTCCCACCATGGAAGTCTGTGAAAGGAAAGAGAGTTGTGTCTTTGTGGTCAAAGATCTGACACCTGAAGGTACTTTGAGATGGTAATTGTGCCCTTTTCCCATATCCTTTTCGCCCATCTAAGGTGTGCAGTTCTGGATTTATTAAATAGAAGAGTATATGCCTTTAATCTTAGATGCCTTGTCTCCCTTGAGGAGAAGAGACCTGTCTTCACCGTGACCATAATAGAAATGACATCAGTCTGCTTATGGGCATTAGATTAACCCCCACATATGGGGATGTTTGGCAGGAACCTGGTAACTTCTTTGCGGCTAAGACTCCCAGTTGATTTGTGGGACAGCCCAAAGGCAGCAATGCCAGTAAAATTATGCAACATGTTTATTTTCTTTCAAGGAATTTAGCAATGTTGTTATCTGTGAGATGCCCATTTTAGTATTACTGCTAGAAATGTGATCTGGTTCGTGCCACCCTATAAAAGGAAAGGGGACCGTACCTTTTCCATTCCTTGGGTGCACATTTGAAGCTTTGCATCAAACTGGCTGGCTGATCGGTGAGCCCACTGGTTCCCCTTGATCTCCCAAGGTGCAAAGGCCATTAAGATTTCAGGAGAAAAGATCAAAGGATCCTTATCTCTTACCGGCAGCCAAGCAATGCCCTTGAGAAAGAAAGAAGAGATACTGAACAAGACCCCCGTGGATTGCTGCAAGGCAAGATTTTCATTTTTCCTCCGTCAGCTCCATATACTTTTATGACGTGTAACAGATGGATTATATATTTTTGCAATGAGACATACACACAAAGAAAACTCCTGTAGGAAAATAAAAACTGTGCAAAGGTGTGCATTTTTTAAAAAAGTCCTGTTATGACTGCAACAATCTTAAAATAATTTCTTTAATACATGCCTACGGCATAAAAGGTAAAGGTAAAGTTTCCCCCGCACATGCGTGCTAGTCATTTCAAACTCTAGGGGCCAGTGCTCATCTCTGTTTCAAAGCCGAAGAGCCAGCACTTGTCCGAGGACGTCTCCGTGGTCATGTGGCCGGCATGACTAGACGCCAAAGGCGCACGGAACGCTGTTACCTTCCCACCGGAGTGGTTCCTATTTTTCTACTTGCATTTTTACGTGCTTTCGAACTGCTAGGTTGGCAGAAGCTGGGACGAGTAACAGGCGCTCACTCTGTTACGTGGCACTCGGGATTCGACCCGCCAAACTGCCAACCTTCTGATCGACAAGCTCAGCGTCCTAACCCACTGAGCCTACGGCATACTTTTATCTAAACAGATCATCCTTATTCAGTCCATATTTATTTCAGGCATATATCAGCCCAAAGAGGGTCTCTTTGACATCTGTAAGAGCAGCAGCTAAGACTAAGGTAAAATTGTTCCTGAAATGACCATTAGTGTTGCATTTTTGAATCTAAGTTAATTTGAGCTTCTTTTTACTTTGGGCCTCTTATGAATTTTAAAAGCGTACCACCTCATCTTCAGTTGATGGCAATACTGGATTGTGCTTCATTAGAGTCCCTTTGCACTGGGACAAGGCTGGGAAACATGGAAGGAATCATCAAGCAAAATTTACTAACAATTCTAATTTTCTAGCATATATAGTAGTGGCCAAAATTGTGGAAACCTTTTGGGAAAAGTGTACAGTAGAAATGCCACCTTTGGTTAAGTTTCCACCAATTTTTCTTCTAATTTCTTTATAACTGTAGCCTTGTTCACTTAATAATACTATTTTACGTCACTTTCTGGGCGACCAGTCAGCTCTTTGCACCATTACTTTAATTTTATTGCATTTTACAAACTCTCTAAATCAGGGATGTCAAACTGCTAGCCCATGGGCCGGACGTGTCACAACAAAACTGCGGCCACCCCATTGCCGGCAATGGAGAAAAAGCTCCGATACGTTGCGTGACATCACGTGATGTCGCGGGTTTGACACCCCTGCTCTAAATGAAAGAACACAAAAAAAACCCCAACCATCTTCATAGCAATCACATAACACACTGACAAATGTCCTCCTCTCAGCTTCAATACATGACATCAATAACCGAATCCTGCTGGGATCTGATTGGCTCATTGTCAAAACAAGATGATGCCTGATTGGCCCTCTAAACACTCATGCTCATTGGCTACAATTGGATGAAGGACAGCTACCTGATATCAACCTAAGCAAGCTGTGTTTCCTTTTGCTGGCTATTTGGCTATGACTTTTGATGGAATACTGTACACATAATTGAACAAACTATGTTGCATTACATTCTTGATTAAATTATCTTTCCATTGATATATAATTTTATGTTACTACTCCAAAAATAAAAGTGGTGTTATTAGCCATCAGACCTCAAAAATACACTTTTCCCAAAAGGTTTCCACAATTTTGGCCACTACTGTATGAAAAGAAATATTGCATATGGAAAGAAGGGATAACGTAAGCACCGCAATGAAAAATTTCAGCATACCAATATTTTCAAAGGAAACGGTAAGATTGCAATCGACAATGGTAAGACTCAGGGCTTTTTTTCTCATTGAACGCTCAGAACGGAGTTCCGGCACCTTTTTTGGATGGAACCTTGTAGGGTAGGCAAGGCGGGTTGTATAACATGTGTGAGTTCCGGCACCCTTTTCTTTTACAAAAAAAGCACTGGTAAGATTTAATCTCTTTCTTAAATGTAGTGTGTAAAAAAAATATATTTCTCATTCTCCATTTCTGCCTGCACATTAATCCACTGCTTTCCATACTAACAAAAGAACAGACTTCTCTGTCTCAACTCATCACCATATTTCTAACAACCACGGCCAATCAACTTTTTAATGGTCATTGAAAGAATTCAACTTGGGGGAATGATGATGCTGGTTGCATGCAGCTTTTTCAAGACAAAGTTATTGTTGTAGAAATAATCAGAATTGCCATAGTGCATGCAAACACACAGGCACATATAAGCACTACTGGTGTCTCTGTGTGTTTTTAAATCCTTATGCTGCAAACCACTCCGTTTTTGCTAGGGGGAATAAAAGGAATGCATAGAAAATAAACAGCAGACAGAAAAGGAGACATGAAAAATGGACAGATGAGGGTTTGCGCAGCAGATACGACAGCTGGAGCAATTTTATTAAAGCTCTGCCTACCAAAGTAAAGCTCAGTTGTGATAGTACAAACATCACAAGACTTTTATTTAAGGATAAAATAGAACATCTCAGGTACGGAAAGTTATTCCCCTGCTTTAAAATAAAAGTGAGAAGATCTCTGTTGCTGTGATCTATTTGACAAATGGAGGAGAAACGTCAGCTTGAATCTACAAGGTTGAAGTTTCTCCTTAGTTCTAGGTTGCTTCTCTCCATACTTAGTTTCTATCTATTGTTTCTCATCTTGCTCTTTGGTGCTTTGGGAATAGTTTAATCCCCTCATCTTTGTAGGAGCCCCTCAAATATTGGAACACTGTTATCAAGGACTAGGGGAGACATAATAGCACTGTTCCAATATTTGAGGGGTTCCTGGGGATTGTTTTGTTAAGGGAACACCACATGGGTAATTGCTGGAAGGTTGCTTGAGCAGGGAAGCTGGCTAACGGCTCCCAGCTCCTCAGACAACCCGTGTCCAGCGCCACTATTGGTTGCCTCTAGGGCGGCAATATGTTGCTTTAAACCTATTGGCCGCCGCCTAGAGGCCAGGGTATAAATTGCTGCATTCACAGCCCTGTTTCTCAGTTCAGATCCTGCAAGCAATAAACAATGATCTTTGCTGAACTCACTCACCTCACCTCGTCATTGAAGCAACGAACCCAGTACATAACAAGAAGCAACCTGGAACTAGGGAGAAATTTCTTAACAGTGAGAGCAATCAACCAATGGGACAGCTTGCCTTCAGAAGTTGTGGATGCTCCATCACTGAAGGCTTTCGAAAAGAGACTGGACAACCATTTATCTGAAATGGTGTAAGGTTTTCTGCTGAGTAGGGGGTTGCACTAGAAGATCTTCAAAGTCCCTTCCAGCCTTATTATTCTATATTCTAAGGTTGTATGGCTCTTCATCCATGTTCAGTTCAAGACTCAATATTTGCAGATGGCATTGGTATAAGGTTGATTTTTAGTTTTATGAAGTGGATCTCTAAATAACATAAGACGTGGTAAATGAATGGAGTCTTCCTGCCAGTGATTTCTCTCTGCCTACAATAATATATATTTTTACATAGGATTTGTGGCATGCGTCTAAATCATCATATCAGGCATCTCTTCTGATAGATATATAACTGCCTGCCTACCTCCCAAAATCCTCCTTGGTGCAAAGGTCTGGGACCACATGAAAATGAGCAGGGTATTACAGGATGTTTTTAGAGCTCCGGGGAAATAATCGAATGTGATTATGTAAAATTGAAAAGATAGCTTGTGAGTATGTAAAATTGAAAAGATAGATTGTCATCTTAGGGGAATAGCACTCATCTATAATCATCACAAATAATTTCCCACTTATTGTCTCTCCTCTCTCAGCTACTGTGGTGGATGTGCTGAGGTCACAAGCAGTGACCTTTTGTGTGTGTGTGTGTAGTGAGAAGCTTCCCATCACTTGAACGCTTCAGAATTAGAGTTATCTCATTCATTCAAAGAGAATGGTAGACAATGTCCCAGCCTGTATCGGCCCTCCTAGGTCAACTAGACAGAAAACACAACTAGATGAGCTAATGTACATGATTGTAAGGCTAACTAACAGACTCTTGCAAGTTTGAAGGGACAAACTTCCCACTGTCACTTTTAGCCACCTGATCAATTAGGGCAGGTCCTTCTCTAACTGTTAATCATTGGGGTTCCCCCTTCTTTTGTCTAGGCAGCATCTCTTCCTTTTATTCCCCAAGGTCATCCACACATCTCGATGCATCCTGTAATGCCCAATTTCTGTCAGGTGTAAGAAATCAGGAACCAAGGTCATTCAAATGAGTACACATTCATTGCGTGCTAGCTATAAAAAAACGACAATCTGAACTATTAATGGTCCAGGCCAATTGGCGGTAGATAAGAATCAACAGAATTCAAGGAGGGCTGGACACCGCCCTGAGTCCTTCGGGAGAAGGGCGGTATATAAATAAAATTATTATTATTATTATTATTATTAATATTTCTTGTGGGCATGAAGGGACTGCAAATTGATAGCACACCCGGCCCCTCCCTTGGGCTCAGCCTGGTCATCTCCTAAATTCCCTTACTTGGGAACTTCCGGACGTGTGGGCTTCACCTCTGGAAATCCCTCCCCCAGCATGGCCATTGATGAGGCTTCTGGAAGTTGCCATCTGCACGTCTGGAAACTCCATCCTACATGTTCAGAAATAACCTATTCATGGCTGCTAAGCAAAATTTGGCTACTGAACGTGCAACATTGCCACAAGCAACAATGAGTCATCTCAGAAGAGGAAGGTGGGTTGTGGGTCCTTATAGAAAAATAGTAAGACATGGCCTACAGCAGTGATGGCGAAACCTTTAGAGGCCGACTGCCCAAACTGCAACCCAAAACCCACTTATGTATTGGGTGCCGGGTGGGCGTGGCCCATTGGGTGGGTGTGGCCCATTGGTGGGCATGGCTACGGTGGTAACGGCAGACTGGGTGGTACTAAAAAGTTCAATCAATCAATTCCAAGTTTGCAAGATCTTTTTTTTCCCCGCGAGAAGTTGAAATTGATTGCTTGAACCTTTTTTTTTTGCACACGGCAGTGGAGGCCTAAAGCAAAAAGGTTTTATAAAACCCAGCTGAAGGCCTAGGACTGGGGTGACAGCACGCGTGCCCACAAAGAGAGCTCTGGGTGCCACCTGTGGCATGCGTGCCATAGGTTCGCCACCACGGGCCTACAGGCTGGGTTGCAGGAGAGCTCTGAGGGCAAAAACATTCAGCTGATAGCATGACGGTCTTCCATCACCAAGCTCCCTTCAGAGCAACCACTCTCTATCCAGAACCTTTGTTTCACAACTTTTGGACTTTTGATGTATCAGGAGATGAACTTGACTGGCAGAGACATTACTTTTCACCATTATCCTGCATCCCAAGGCAAAGGGATAAATGTGTACTTACAAAAATGCAGCTATTTTGATTGCTCAGCATCTCCTCGTGGTGGCTTTCTGGTTGCCAGCTGAGGAGCAGGAGAGAAAATAGAATTGATAATTATATTCTCAGCTACGCTCCACAAATACTAATTTATGCACACAGAGATGAAAGTTTTCCCTTAGATATTGTTGGATTTCCAGGTCTTCTGATTCAGGCTTTTACTGGTTCTGCTGGCCAACCTCCCCCTGATGTGTTGGGGAGGCTCTGAGGCTGGCAGGTTTTCAGAGAAACCCCCCAAATGGAGAGTCCTCTTAGGAGGAGCAATTATGTACACCCTTTTAAGCAGTCACACAATTAAACTTAATTAAACATTCTCTATCCTTCACTAGTCTTACATAAACAGCAGAAGGTAATAGGTGTGGAAAGGGAAGACAAGGGAATTTGATATTTCAAAATGTTTGTGTGCTTTTTTATTATTATTGTGGCTTCAGTTTTTAATTTGACCTGAGAACTCAGTTATATAACAATTTACAATTGTTATATACAATTTATAACAGTTATACCAATTGTTGACTGAAAAGCTACCAATAACAAGTTTGGTTGAAATTTTTGCTTTGTCTATTATTATTGTTGTTGTTGTTGTTGTTGTTATTATTATTATTATTATTATTATTATTATTATTATTATTATTAATTATTATTATTTTATTCATAAAACATGAAACTCAGTCAACTGAGCACTCAAATTGACTGGCACTAATGGTTGCCAACCTAGCAGTTCGAAAGCACGTAAAAAATGGAAGTAGAAAAATAGGGACCACTACGGTGGGAAGGTAACAGCGTTCCGTGTGCCTTTGGCGTCTAGTCATGCCAGCCACATGACCATGGAGACGTCCTCGGACAAGCGCTGGCTCTTTGGCTTTGAAACGGAGATGAGCACCGGCCCCTAGAGTCGGAAACGACTAGCACGCATGTGCGGGGGAACCTTTACCTTTACCTTTAATGGTTGACACGGATTGCTGCCCGCATCCTAGGTATCAACCAGGTATCTCCTTAAAATGTAAGATGTTCCGAGTAGCACAGTTTTTTGTAGCTTTGCTGGAGTTATTGCAGGAAGCTGCAATTTCTTGAAGTATTTTCCAAAGTTTTTGGACATAGTTCCCAGTGCTCCAATGACAATAGGTATCACTGTTGTTGTTGTTGTTGTTGTTAGCCACAGTGCTGTTGAAATTAAGTTACGGTAACTTGTGCATTTGTTGAATTGTCCTGTGGGGAGATGTTCCAGGCTCTCCTAACTGTTCTATGAGTTTGTCATCAAGTTTACTCATTGCCTCCAAATCAAACTGCAGGCTGTATTTTTCTTTCTTTATTTTAAAGGCAGCTAAGTCTCAAGACGTGTGAAGGGATTTCCATGTTGATTAGATTATAATGCCTGCGAACATTTGAGAGAGGGGGGGCAGAGTGACAGAGAGACGGTAAGAGTAACAGTCTAGATGGCAATTCTTCCAACTTCCAATCCATTTTTAATTAAAAAGGATGCTTCCCAAGCATGGTTCTCAAGAGCTAATTAGCACATAAATAAAATGGTGATAAAAGTCACAGAAAGACAGAGAGAGGGGGAAAAAATGGGAAGAAAAGATGCATGTTATCTCTAAGCAACTGGCTCTGCTCAGTTGTTGCTGCAAATTGGTTAATAATCGCAGCTTGAGCCACAAATCACACTCTGCAGTGTGGCACCACAAGGTTGCTTTCCTAAGGATATATGCATTGAAGTTGGAAATAATGGGCCTGAATAAATGCTAAGTTTTCCAATGAAATGACCATTCATTCCAAGGGACAGTTTTGTGGTGAATTATGCCCCGTGTTATTAATCCTGCACACAAGTCTCCTTCGGCTTCCAAATAATTAAGCAAAGCATTTAGCACAATGATTTTCTATTTAACAAACCCGTGGCTTTTGGCATTTCTCTTTTAGCTTTCACAGTGTTGTGCATTTTTAGACATGGATCTTCTTGCAGAAGCTCTAACAAATCTGGGCTTGACACAGATTCCAAAATTGGTTTGATTTCAAAAATAAAGGGCAGCTTCCATAGCTTGAATGCAATGCAAACTTTGGAGATGGCATTTCCTCCTCCACTACCACCACCACGCAATCAATTCACTGCACAAAAAACAGGGTCAGAATTGTTTGTATCTTTTGGGTTTTCCTTCTGGGTGCTTTATCCTTTCAGGAGCAGCATCAATCTGCCTCTGAGTCTGCTGTCATTTCTTTGAAATATTTATATGCTGAAAGAAGTTTTCCTTTGAAAGAAGTTGGTGCTACAGATCTTCTGGGTAACCTATCCACCCGTGCCAGAAAGTCCTGCTTCCCTATGCTTTGAGATCCAGGCTGAATAAATTCACCCCACAAATGTGTTTAGCAAACATTGTGTGGATTTTTGTATCATTTTTGTTCCTTCAAAGCCCCCATTCTCCATCCCTCTGACAAACTGTTGCGTTCTTCTCTCAGATGTCTGCCCAAAATTGGTGGGATGAAGAAAATGAAATGTAGTCTACAAAAAAAAAAAGATAACATGTTAGATTGCACTGTTAACAGGGAATTGATTAGAATTGTGCATGGTATTGACGATCCCATCAACACAAAGTGTTATTTGCAGCTTGGGAGGGTTGTTAATTTCTAGTTATCCCTTTGATTTTAGCAGAAATGTTTGCAGCTTAAGGCTGCGCATAAAAATAGTACTGTGTGTTGTGCTGAATTGTACTCATGAGTGACATCACGCTTTATAATTGTGACTCATTCAGTAGTAGTCTGTTTGCAATAGAATTTCATTTTTAATGTGTGCCAGTGTGCCCACAGTAAAAAAAATGACAATAAAGGTTATCTTATCTTTACAATGCAAGCTCCTCAATCTTTTGCATCCTCCTCTTCTTCTTATCTGTAATAAAGGGATGGTGAATATGATTCAGCTTTTGTCCTCCCCCAGAGTTGTTTTTCAATATTTTGGTTTTCAAGAGTGGCACTTTAGCAAATCATAGGGATAAACAAATCTGTAAAAGTTAGCTTTTCCCCACATTTGATTTTTAAAATATCAAGTACCTTATAGCGTTCATGGGAAAGAAAAGCAAAATCACAAGGTTTGAATTTGAAAGTTACAGCATGGAGAGGGTCACATTGTTGCATTTGTCTGGAAGATATTGCTATTAAAAGATGGAGAGCCACCCAGACAGAAGACACAGAGAGCATCACCAACATTCAGCACCTCAACATGATCAAGTGGTTGACTCAAGTGGCAAGACAATAAACGATGGATGAAAACTAATCAAGGAGAGAAGCAATCAACCAATGGAATAGCTTGCCCTCAGAAGTTGTAAATGCTCCATCACTGGAGGCTTTCAAAAAGAGACTGGACAACCATTTGTCTGAGATGGTATAGGATCTCCGACTCAAGCAGGGGGCGGGGCTAGAAGACCTCCAAGATGCCTTCCAACTTACTCAGGGTCTTGCGGAAGAACAGGGTAGAACAACAGCTAATGACCTTCTTTTACCGGTCTACTATAGAGAGCATCCTCTCGCACTGTATTGTGGTTTTGGTATGCTGGCCTGACAGCTGCGGATAGGAAGGTATTCATGTTTAATGAATAAAAGTTATATAATAATAAAATAAAGAAAGTCAATCCAGAAGTACAAGCGTTGCAATAATTTTGACCAAAACGTGGTTACCAATAATAAAAGTACCCGAATGAAATGATTAATACAGCGCTGAATTGTCCTGGAGAGTGTTGCCGGAGATGAGTTGGTCACAGCAAGGTGTCCGCAGTGAGTTGGCCGTGATGAGTTGACTGCAGCAAGTTGTCCTACATCCATCTCAGGAACTCTGGACAGAAGTGTCTTTAGATATTTCCTCATAAGAAGATCTGTAGCATCCTGGGCATAAACAACATTAGACTTTTAGTCTTGATACTCCACCCCAAAACTACCTTTCCCTGACACTCTTTCTCTGCTCAGGATGGCCACCCTAAAACAAGCAGAATTACTTTAGCCAGGATGAATTAGCAAGAGACAATCAAGAACTGTCCATTTTCCTCAAAGCTGATGAAACAAACAAAAAAAAAGGTTTGCCAATTTTGAAGAGAATAGTTCTTTGTGGAAACAACTGAGATTTGAATTTTGCTTAGATGCAGTCCTGGCTACAACAGCTGGATAATCAGAAGGCTCACCACATCCCATAACTGGAACTGCTCCTTCATCTCATAAGCCTGCAAATATTGCTTTGCTGTTGTTGTTTTTTAAAAGCAAACAAGCAAAAAGGCATGTATATACTTTGCTTAAAATGCAAACTTGAACTGAAGCATGCCCAAACTGGGTTCCACATCTCCAAACCAAATCTAATTCAGGCAGTCTTATTTTACCTCTGAGAAGCAAAAAAAAAGCCACAATCTTTTTTTGGGGGGGAGGGGGGGTTGAGACAGTGGATCCTGTTGTGTGTAGCAAATTGGCCAAGCAAATGAGAGGGAGGGGGAGAGACAGAGAGAGAAGATGACTTTCCAAGGCTGTTGTCAACTCTTGGCTTTCACTTCACTGAATTAGTTGCTAGATTTCTATAAGATCTTGTTAGTCCTCTGAAAACAGTATCCCCGCGAGCTGGTAAGGGCTGTGAAAGTTAAGTCTCTCCTTACATTTTTCAAGTCTTGAGATTATTGAAAACCAAAGCATTTTGGGGCTGGTAGGAGAAATGCAATGGTTTCTACAATTCAATACATTATCCCTTTGTGATCAATAAGCCTGAAGGACCAGCAGTGGAAGAGTTATGATTGCACCATTTACAATTACGAATTTTAGAGCCGGAGGGGAGAGATGGCCTGGCCTCTGGAGAAAGGATAAGCAGCTTTGAAGATGCCCTTCTAAGGGTTCTTTGCCAGACCTTCTCTTGAACTGAAGCCCCCAAGTTCAAAGGCCTCTCTTGGGGGGGGGGAGGGAATTCGGGAACAAGGCTTTCCTGTTCTTGCCACTTCAGAGGTAGTTGCTCATGCATGCAGAGATGATTAATTATTGCAGGAAACTCTCTGCAAAGCTCTTGAAAGCTGACATGCTCCAACATTTATTCCTTGGCTGGGGGTGAGACCCCTTTGACTCTACAGCCAAACCACCAGAGGGAAGGTTGCCTGCTGGTTCAAAGAATATGGCCATCACAACCAATCTGTGCCAATACTTATTAATCATCCCAACTGTCAGGGCTATCACTTCCCTCTTGCTGCATGGAGACATCATTACTCAAGGAGTAGGACAGTGGGGAACTGTAACCCCTGCCTAAGGACCGTGATGGATTTGCTCCAGATTATAAAACAAATGACGTGCATGAACAGGAGTGTTCATGTTTTCAAGCATGTAGCTCCCAGGTTGCCTGACTTGCAATGCAGAGTTGATTCCTTGTCCTCATTGATCTATGTACAAGTAAGACGGGGTTCTTGTAAGAGGCACTGTAATTAATTATGAGACAACCCAGCAGTGGATTGAATACCTTTGTACTGTCTAGTCAGAAACACAACGGCCTAGAGGAGAACGGATCACTAGCAGCTTTGCGTCAAAGAACGTTTAGCCTAATTTTATAATATATTGGCATTTCCAAGAATCTACCATTTCATTGGACCATAAGAAAGGCTGAGCGCCAAAGAACTGAGGCCTTTGAACTATGGTGCTGGAGAAGACTCCTGCGAGTCCCTTGGACTGCAAGGCGATCAAAACGGTCAGTCCTAGAGGAGATCAACCCTGACTGCTCTTTAGAAGGCCAGATCCTGAAGTTGAAACTCAAATACTTTGGCCACCTAATGAGAAGGAAGGACTCACTGGAGAAGAGCCTAATGCTGGGAAAGGTGGAGGGCAAGAGAAGAAGGGTACGACAGAGAATGAGGTGGCTGGATGGCATCACTGAAGCAGTAGGCGTGAGCTTAAATGGACTCCAGAAGATGGTAGAAGACAGGAAGGCCTGGAGAACGTTGTCCATGGGGTTGCGATGGGTCGGACACGACTTCGCAACTAACAGCAACAACAAACCATTTCATGGTGCTGCTTCTTGGAGGAATTTCCCAACTCCCCAACCCCTTTTCTCTTTGTCTTTAAAGCAGTTGTTATTCAGAAAGGATCACAAAGGGTCCTTCAGCTGATCTTGCCAGGTTTGGAGGATTCGTCTGCTAAACACAGTTATGAATTCAGAGACACTCTCACCGATCCAGCTTGGCAGAACTGAATGGCTGGGCTGGGCTGGGCTGAGCACCCGTGGTGCTGGAGGAGTTTCCTCCAGCAAGAGGAAAGCAAATCGTTCTTTTCTATTTTTTTCTTATTGCACATTCAGAAATACATATGGAGACGCTGCTGAGAATCTCCATCACCTCATCATTATGATTATGTAGCCTTCCTTCTGTTTGGCTACAGCTCTATTCAACACTTGCCTGGGATGTCAGGTATAAAGACATACTGCACACAAACTGTCGTGGCCAATATTGAGCTCAGATGTGTTTGGTTGCCAGACAACATGCCTGGGGAATAAGGCTCTTTTTTCTTACTTTGCCATGGTGCATTCCTTCAAATCACTAGTTGGATTAATCTCAGCAGTGCTATATGCATCTTCCATTACCAGCCATTCAGAATCTCTGTCACCCATTACAGCTTTAACAAAAAGGGGGGGGATGAGTTACCTTCAAGGAGGACAAGGCCCCCTCAATGGTGCCAACTGGTCAGTCTTGATTAATCTAAAATGCTGAGCAGGCTTAGAACTGCTCACTGCTTAAATGAGGAATCAAGAAGCCCTAGGTGATGGATGGTCAATCACAACACCCTAAAACAAGGGTAGGCAACCTTGGCTCTTTTATGACTCATGGACTTCAACTCCCAGAATTCCTGAGCCAGCCAAGCTGAGGGAAAAGGGAGAGGTTTCCATGCTGAGCCTTGCTGACTCAGGAATTCTGGGAGTTGAAGTCTACGAGTCATAAAAGAGCCAAGGTTTAGTTTAGTTTAGTTTAGTTTTATTGGATTTCTATACCGCCCTTCTCCCTAGGGACTCAGGGCGGTTCACAGGGCATATATAAATAGGTATACAAAAATTAAAAGAGAATTAAACCATGCCCAATTAAAATACAGCAATAAAAAATAATAAAACCAATTAGAAAACCCATATTCCCCTTCAGGCCAGACCAGCTAACTCGAACAAGTGGGTCTTCAACCCGCGACGGAAGGATCGGAGGTCCGATGCCATCCGGAGCTCAACCGGCAGTTGGTTCCATAGTGCCGGGGCACCCACAGAGAAGGCCCTCCCCCTGGGGGCCACCAGTCGACATTCCCTGACTGGAGGCACCCTGAGGAGGCCCTCTCTGTGGGCACGCACAGGGCGGAGGGGAGTTGATGCCGGCAGCAGGTGGTCCTCGAGGTATCTCGGACCCATGCCATGTAAGGACTTAAAGATCATAACCAAGACCTTGAACCTCACCCGGAAGACAACTGGTAACCAATGCAGCTCGCGGAGCAAAGGTGTAACATGGGAGTACCGGGAAACTCCCAAGACAACTCTCGCGGCCGCATTCTGTACCAGTTGGAGCCTCCGAGTGGTCTTCAAGGTTGCCTACCTCTGCCATAAAAGAAGGCAATAACCATCTGCTTCCAAATTTTCCCAGGTTCATGGATGTACTTGAAAGTACATGGATGTACCCCTGGAATTATCAGTAGCCAAGCTCTACTTAACATTGTCTTTAAGACTATTGATAACTACCAACCAAAATTATTATAAATTAACTCCGGTATCAGAAACAACTTTGGTGTTATCTGTGCAGTTATTCCGTCTTTTGGACTTGCCGAGAATCCAAACTCACATGCGCACGTGCAAGCAAAAAAACATATTCTATTTTGGATCCAGTTCCTCAAATTCCACACAAAGCCATTGTTCTATTGTGATATTTATAGTGACAGAAGGGGGAAATTATGTAAAGTGCATTTAACTCAATGCTCATTAAATTAGAATTCAATTATTTGTCCTCGGCCTACTCTTGCTCATTTTGTAAGCAAATTAATTAGGATCTTCATACTCCATCACTAAAGTGATTGCTACACTCTTGGCTTTTGAGATATCCCTGCTACAGCTTTCTCTTCAGGGCCCAGAGGCTTGTTCAGATGACCCTTGTAGGGCAGTAGGGTAATATCAGAAGAACATATGTCTCATTTTTCTTTGCCTTGACATTTTAAGACGGTTACACTGCTGGTTTTGCAGCTGGTGGGAGCAAATGATCCTAATTTCCTTGTGAAAAGTCCTGGGCTGAACTGGTGAGTCTTCTCATTTCTTTACCCAGCCACAACTGTGATTTGCTCACCCTTGTCCAAACAAATCAGGCCAGGAGAGTTGGACATCACTCTTCCATGGCAACTCCCAGGTATGCCCTCCGGGATAATCTCTAAACTTTATATAACTCTTTTAAAACTTTTAAATAAGAAGATTAAAAACTAGCGCAAGCTAATACAAAGAAAGGAAAAAACCAAAGAAACAGGGGAAAAAATTGTAAGAAAAGAGGGAAAAAGTAGAAGTAGAAAAAAAAATCAGAAAGATTGGCTTCTGATACTCTTCACTGCAGTTATCAGTACAAATACATTTTGACCTCTCTCTCTCTCTCTCTCTCTCTCCAAAATTACATCAAATTATTCTTCTTTCTATAATCTATCCTGTCTCATCTCCAAAATCATAAATCACAAGTTCATTTTTCTCAGATCCTCCTAAAAATAGAAGATGTGCATGAAAGGAAAGGCTTAGTTATGCACGAATGAAAGGGCAATGGGTAACATGGGGATCTACGTACTCCACTCCCTTGACTGTCAAAACCTCTGGCAAACTAAGGTCAAAAGAAATTACCCCACTTCCAACCAGGTCACTGACTTCCAAGTGCCCATTAACTCCTGCTTAGCCAGTGATGAAGGTGGCACGTGCTGAAATAACCGTGGGTGTCTCCTGGATGTTAATGAACAGATTAATTCATTCGATGCCCCGGCCATTAGAGCCAAAGAGAAAAATGAAATTGTTTTAATGGAGCAATTAAAGGATTACAGGCAGAGCAGATGAGAAGAGTTTCTGTAATAAAATGAGCCTTTTTCTAGCAACTGCTGACCCGATTCCTACCCAGGGCATAAAATCAGCTACAGTGATGAATGCTTGGAGTGTGATTTTGCACAAATCTAAACTTCTCTGGCAGCATCATGAGAACAGTATAATTGTATATAGGAGGCTGCTGTGTGCATTACACTTTTGGTGGCACTGGGGCAGCTATACAATGGAGGCATCTACACCTGTTAGAGATACTAAATTGATGTTAAATTTAATTACGGCAGCAAGACTCTTGGTAGCACAATATTGGAAGAAGGAGGAACTGCCTACTATAGAAGAGTGGACTTTAAAAGTTTCAAACCTGGCGGAAATGGCAAAGATTTCAGCATATTTGAAAGAACACTCGCAACAGATATATATTTTGGAATGGAGAAGATGGATCGATTATATTCAGAATAAATATGGGACTAGAAAGTTTCATTTAGTATATGAATAAGTATTAGTATTATATGATGTATTAATTAGTTATTATTATTTAGTTATTTAGTTATGTTAAGAGGAGTTAAAGCACGATAGAATCTAAAGTGACTTTTTTAGTTGGTTAGCATATTTTAGCTTAAGTTGGTTAAAGTTTATACCCTGTATTCAGCTCTGGGAAGTCAGGAGGGGGAGGGGAAGTGGGGGGAGGGGGAGGGAGGGAGTTTATGTTTTTAAAAATGTATTTTAAAACTTTTCAATAAAAAAAAATAAAATGGAGGCATCTACATAATGCATTTTCCTCTTCAACCTACACACCGTGAAACAGGTTTGAGAGCATTTCTACTTGGCCACCGTTTCTGCTCTTCAATCCCTCAAATGGTAGTTGGAAGATGACCTGAGGCCATCTTCACTGGAGCAACAGCAATAAACACAACAATGCCCCACTCTCTAAAAAGTATTATCCAGCATTTGAATAATTATTGATGTGATATTTATACTGTTTGGAGTTAATTTATATGAGTTAAAGTGCGATAGTTTTAATAGTTTATGATTGTTTGCATAAGGTAGATTATGATTGTTTGTACTCTTATACCCTGTACTTAGCTCTGGGAAGTCGGGGAGGGGGGAGGGGGAAGGGAGGGAGGGGTTGGGGAGGGTTGGGGAGTGGGAAGGGGGTGGGGTAGAGGGGAGGGGGTTGGGAGGGGTTTTGTTTTGTTTTGTTAAAGTTAAAATGTACTGTAAAACTTTTCATTAAAAAAAAAACAATGCCCCACTCTCAGGTCTTGAGAAGATAAAGAAAACCATGAACTAGATACAGAAATGCACATATTGATTGATGATTGATTGATTGATTGATTGATTGATTGATTGATTGATTGATTGATTGATTTAGCATGATGGCACGAGCACACCCAATGTACCCAATTACACTAAAGTTAATGCAATGTGATAGCATCTCCTAGCAAAGATGGATTTCAACAGCTAGGAAAACCAAAATGCAGCGAGTGAGTGAGTGAGTGAGTGAGTGAGTGAGTGAGTGAGTGGATTGCCTAAAGCAGGGTTTCCCAACCAGGAGAACCTCCAGATGTGTGGGCATAAGTTTCCAGAATTCTCTACCCATTCCTAACTTCTAAAAATTCTGGGAATTAAAATCCACACATCTGGAGGCTCTCCTGGTTGGGAAACCCTGGTCTAGAATACAAAGAAGTGCATATTTCTGCATTTTGACCCGGGCTAGGGTCCTCCTTGACTGTGTGCCCAAGCTAAGTCTTCTGTTCCCAATTTGGCCAGAAATTACCAACAGAAATATGGCTCCAATAAAGGAGAATATTTGTAGCTCATGGCTGAAGCTCAGCGAACACCAAGGACCCCTCGGAAATAGGCCCTCTTGGCCATGGGTTGTAACAGGAAGAGTCTTGCTGGGTTGTCCTAAGAGAAAACTGCTGTGTTCCAGCTGGCTGGCGCTGGATCTCCAAAGGTACAGATGGGGCTGCTCGCATTTTATTGAGGTAGATTAAAGTTGGCAGTTTGAGTTGAGAGCCTTTTATCAAAGTTACAGAATTCTAAAGATGAGAAGAGTAACTGAAAATAAATTCTGACAAGGTTTGTTCTGTTTGCCTAAGAAATAACCCAAACCTCCAAAGCACAGAAAAATTAATTATGGCCATAACTTTGATGGAAAGATGATGGCTGCGCTGCTTTCTGACAGCAAAGTTATACACGGGTAAAGCAAAAACTCAGCTGAAAAGTGAGGTCTGTGGTTTAGCAGGAGAGGTTAATTCAGGGTTTAATCTAATGTGGGTGAAAGTCTAATTCTCAACCCACATTTTGAAGGGGAAAAAAACCCTTAGCCCTATTTAAAATGCACCCATTTTATTGTGCCACGGGATAAATTAGAGTCGGGAAGTATTAGATTTAAAAATGGGTCTGGGGAATCATCTGAACGATAATGAATCTCTGAAAAAGAAAACGGCATACAACTCAACATCAATCAACTGCATTTAAAAAGGGACAGCTGTTTTTACTAAGAAAATGGATTGGCTAGTTTTTTAAAGGATACAGCATACAGAGACCTCAGTTCCTTCTCTTTGTTAACTGGATAACTGTAAATGGAGGCATACATTGGTTTCAACATACCATATTTTCCGGTGTATAAGACGACTGGGAGTATAAGATGACCCCTTACATTTCCTGTTAAATTATAGGGTTTGGGCTATACTCGCCGTATAAGACTACCCCTCTTCCAACGCACACCAAATAAAAATTAAAAAACATCAGATTTGATTTAATATGGTAATTTTAATTCAAATGCTTATGACATGCAGGTACTTAGTAGGAAAACTGTCACTTATAAACATAAGGCTGTTTGTCATCAAACATGTAAACATAAAACAGTGCAAGTGGATTAAACTTTTCCTAATTCACTAATTTCCCAAATGGGAGATCCACTCCAGGTTTTCCAGCCAGCCCGCCCAGTTCCTGAGTCAAATGTGTCCTTAGAGCTAAGCAGCTGCTCTGGCTGCTGCATTCCCCACCTGCCTTTCAAGTTGGGATAGACTGCAGCTGCTCTTCAACTTTAGAAGGAAAGACGCCCAGACCCCAGCCTGTAAGAAATCACAGACTGCAGCTTCTTCTCCAATTGGTTCCGCTTTCCCTGCGCAGACCAAATGGGAGATCCGCTCCAGGTTTTCCAGCCAGCCCTGTCCCTAAAGTTTCAGCACCCGGCGTATAAGATGACTCCTGACTTTTGAGAAGATTTTCATGGTTAAAAAGTCATCTTATACGCCAGAAAATACGGGTAGCTATTCTGGGCAACAGTAACAAAAGACACCACAAAAATGGGCTGAAAATCTATTTTAAGCTTACCCAATCTTAGAACTTCTTCAGATGCAATCCACTCCACTATCCCAAAGGTGTTTTTTTCAAGCAGGAACTGGACTTTCATTGTTTTTCCTTGAAGATGTTTCGCTTTTCATCCAAAACGTTTCTTCGGTTCTGAAGTTCTGAAGAAGCTTCTTGGGTGTAAAGCGAAACATCTTCAAGGAAAAACAAAGAAAGTCCAGTTGCCTCTTGAAAAAGCACCTTTGGGACAACCATGACCTGGATGACTGGGAATCTCCATGTTGTTGTTAGCTGCGAAGTCGTGTCCGACCCATCGCGACCCTATGGACAACATTCCTCCAGGCCTTTCTGTCCTCTACCATCTTCTGGAGTCCATTTAAGCTCACGCCTACTGCTTCAGTGACTCCATCCAGCCACCTCATTCTCTGTCGTCCCGTTCTTCTCTTGCCCTCAATCTTTCCCAGCATTAGGCTCTTCTCCAGTGAGTCCTTCCTTCTCATTAGGTGGCCAAAGTATTTGAGTTTTAGCTTCAGGATCTGGCCTTCTAAAGAGCAGTCAGGGTTGATCTCCTCTAGGACTGACCGGTTTGATCGCCTTGCAGTCCAAGGGACTCGCAGGAGTCTTCTCCAGCACCAGAGTTCAAAGGCCTCAATTCTTTGGCGCTCAGCCTTTCTTATGGTCCAACTTTCACTGTCGTACATTGCAACTGGGAAGACCATAGCCTTGACTCTACGCACTTTTGTTGACAGGGTGATGTCTCTGCTTTTTAGTGTGCTGTCTAGATTTGCCATGGCTTTCCTCCCAAGGAGCAAGCGTCTTTTAATTTCTTGGCTACAGTCCCCATCTGCAGTGATCTTGGAGCCCAGGAAAATAAAATCTGTCACTACCTCCATTTCTTCCCCATCTATTTGCCAGGAATTGAGAGGGCCAGATGCCATGATCTTGGTTTTCTTAATGTTAAGTTTCAACCCAAGTTTTGCACTCTCCTTCTTCACCCGCAACAAGAGGCTCTTTAGTTCTTCTTCACTTTCTGCCATTAGAGTGGTATCATCTGCGTATCTTAGGTTGTTGATATTTCTTCCGGCAATCTTAATTCCAACTTTTGATTCATCTAGCCCTGCCTTTCTCATGATGTGCTCTGCATATAAGTTAAATAGGCAGGGCGACAGTATACAGCCTTGCCGGACTCCTTTCCCAATTTTGAACCAATCAGTGGTTCCATGTCCAGTTCTCACTGTTGCTTCTTGACCCGCATATAGGTTTCTCAAGAGACAAATAAGATGGTCTGGTACTCCATAGACCATAGAATCTCCATAGACCATCCATTTTACTTAATATCTAAAACTGGAACTGTTTATGTTCATGTTATGTTATATTTATATTGTTCCTACTGAAACTAAATATGATCTTTCAGAGGGGAACAAGTAACATAGAGTACATGCTGTTGAAGAGTGTCAGTGCACACCAACACCAACAACAACAAAAAGAACCCCAATTCTGTGAATGGTTGTTGAAATCCATCACTTCACTAACACTTCCTTTTTCTAATAGTTCATTTCAGGAGGTTGCAGTTAATAATCTCTAAGAGTCATTTAAAAAGAGAGGGCAAAACGTATGGTGAGGGCGGGAAGATTTGATCATATTCAGATTTATGTGTATCAGAAAATGACTACTTTAGCTCTTCTAAGAATGGTGCCCTATTTTAGGAAGAGAATCTCTGTAATGCAGAATAAAGAGGATTGATTTTTTTCAAGAACATCAGCAGTTTTCTGAAGAAGCAATACGTTTAGCTGTTTCTAATGGAAATGAATTGGTGTTGATCAGAATATCTTATACCCGATAGATTTATTGATTCACTTCTGTTCTCTGCAGACTATAAATTTAAAAAAAGAGACTTCTGTAGGGTAAAGTCTCAGGAAGGCTGGTTCTTCCATTTCACCACAACACTGAAGCATTATTAAATGTCACATCCAAAGGAGATAGAATCAATAGAGAAGGAGAGGAGAAACATCAATAGATGCCCGAAGAGGAAGAATAACTTTCAGTTCTTAATAACTGTCTCTCTTCGTTACTGTTTAGGACAGGGGTGTGAAACCTTGGCAACTTTGAGACTTGTAGACTTCAACTCCCAGAATTCCCCTGCCAGGGCTGGCTGGGAATTCTGGGAATTGAAGTCCACACATCTTAATGTTGCCACCCCTGATTTAGGCTATGATACAAAGTCTTAGTAAATAAGTTTTTATTATTATTATTATTATTATTATTATTATTATTATTATTATTATTATTATTATTATTATTATTATTTATTTTTATTATTATTATTATTATTTCTTCTGCTGCAACTCTAGATGGTCTTTAACTGGACTTGAGGTTTCCTGGATTGTCCAAATCAAGACAGACCACCATACTGGATTCATGAAAGCTGGAATATAAAACCATGATTGGTTGTTTATTGGTTGGGTTAATATATCACACCTTTTTTCTAGCTAGCATGGGAATCTTTTAACAGATTGTCACTAAAGCAACGATCCTATAATTAGGTTGGCTGAGAGCGTAGCCTAATGTCACCCAGTAAATTTGCTGGACTGAAAGTGGATAGAAACCTGAATCTCGCCATTCTGGAATAATATTAAGCATGATAGGTTTGCCTTTGATTTAAATTTCTGGCAGCCACTCCAGATTTAGATAATGTAATAAGCCTAAAACCACACTTGATGGATAACTGAACATGAACTCAGGAACTGAGATGTTTGGCTTAGTCCGCTGTGCATGCACAGTTGCAACTGATGTTATTTGCTCGTAAATTTTATTTTCCTATCACCCAAGAGAGTTGTTGAATGTTGAGTAGAAGTGACAAAGTTTCCACTGAGTTATCATCTACATCATCAGGAATGTGTCAGCTTTGATTTGTTTCCCTTACCCGCTTACCCACTGCAGACAGCCAAGTGGCTGCATATGTCTGACTTTTTGCGCGGGACTTGAAGCAGGAAACTCATGCTTGAACACGTCAGATGTAAGGAAGATGCCTGAAGACCAGCGGGCATTGCTGAGTTGCTGTTTCTTTGAGCAACAGACCAAGGAGGGGAGGGAATTTTTTTTTTTTTAAAAAAAAATCTCAATGCCCAGCAAAGCTTGAAAGGAGTCAGGAATTCCTCTGCAATTCAGTTTTTAATTAAAAAGTAGCAAAGAATTAGAAACTTTAATCTTAGCATCCTTGGGGAGCTCTTGGAAGTCATGTCCAAATCTGGCATAGACAACGTTGCCAGTGTTTCTCCTAATCAAGAGCCCAGCCAACTGACCTCTCTCTCCTGCTTGCTGTGCTTCATGCTTTCATTTCACTCCTCAGAACCAGGGAAGAACACACTGCCTGTTTTTAGCACCTGTGATTCCTGTAAATAGTTCCTATTTAAATAATAATAATAATTATCTAAGGACGCGGTGGCTCAGTGGGTTAGGACGCTGAGCTTGTCGATCAGAAGGTCAGCAGTTTGGCGGGTCGAATCCCGAGTGCCGCGTAACAGAGTGAGCGCCTGTTACTCGTCCCAGTTTCTGCCAACCATGCAGTTCGAAAGCACGTAAAAAATGCAAGTAGAAAAATAGGGACCACTACGGTGGGAAGGTAACAGCGTTCTGTGAGCGTTTGGCGTCTAGTCACGCCAGCCACATGACCACGGAGACGTCCTCGGACAAGCGCTGGCTCTTCGGCTTTAAAACGGAGATGAGCACCGGCCCCTAGAGTCGGAAACGACTAGCATGCATGTGCGGGGGAACCTTTACCTTTACCTTTAATAATTATCTATTGATAAATGGATGTGATCAAATGAAAATGACGGCTTAGTTCACTGGAGATAAACTTTGCCAGATTACTCTGCTGGAACAATTGATACTGTTGGTCTCTTTGTGCTTCACAGAGTCATTGACACAAAGAGAGTAAATGACACAGAGAGTAAACCAAGCATCTTTCTTGGAAGTCAGGCCCACCACTTTCAGTTTATGATTTCTGAAGCCTTACATTCAACCAGCCAAGCCAGCTTCCTGCCATTGGGGATCTTCTCTGGCTGCTGTCCAAGCCAGCATGGTTCCATAAAAGTGTAATGGAAGAAAAACTGAGCTCCAGGTTCAACCAGCTTCAACCTCTGGGTAAAAGGTAAAGGTAAAGGTTCCCCCGCACATGCATGCTAGTCGTTTCCGACTCTAGGGGCCGGTGCTCATCTCCGTTTCAAAGCCGAAGAGCCAGCGCTTATCTGAGGACGTCTCCGTGGTCATGTGGCCGGCATGACTAGACGCCAAAGGCACACAGAACGCTGTTACCTTCCCACCGGAGTGGTCCCTATTTTTCTACTTGCATTTTTACGTGCTTTCGAACTGCTAGGTTGGCAGAAGCTGGGACAAGTAACAGGCACTCACTCTGTTACGCGGCACTCGGGATTCGACCCGCCAAACTGCCGACCATCTGATCGACAAGCTCAGCGTCCTAACCCACTGAGCCACCGCGTACCTCTGGGTAGCATGACAGAAAAAGGTCTTTTATCTTAGACCTTGGACCAACAGAACAGTTGAAGTCCCTCTTGATCTGCCTCTGAAGAGAAGGCCTCATTGTCTAATGGAGGACTGAAATAGGTCTAGAATGATGCTGGCTTCCTCCCAAGTATGGAAAATTGGGAGATCTCCATGACTTCTCCGTGTTTTTTCCTACTATTTCTATGTCCCTTACTTCTCATTCGTCTTCTTAGGGCTCACGCCAAGCCAGCGATGCACACCAGTTTATAGCTGTCTTTCTCACCTTTGGTTGTGTTGGAATATAGTTTGCATCATTTCCATCTGGGGTGACTCTGGATTTGTACTTTCAACACATCTGAAGAACACTGGGTTGTGGAAGGCCAGTTTTTCAAGGCACGACAGGGTCTATTAGCTCTGTTTAAAGCAAGGGATAAATTCTCCCTCTCTGCAGTATTCAATGTCTCTATTTCTCCTATCTCCATAGCAATTAATTATAAGCCCAACTGGCTCGAAAGGCAAGGAAGCAAAGAATTGCATAAATTAATATCCCTTCTCTTCCTCATTTCACACGCCCCCCTTTGCTTAGCCAAGCTGTCTCGTCCACGCTTCACCAGAACAAGGGCCGGTTGAGTCTCTTTGCTGAATTATTATTATCACCGCAGCTCACTGTCAGGTGTGCGGTGGCTGAAAGGAGGCGGGAAGGAATCCAGAGTCAGTCCAAGTGCCGGCGCTGCACCCTCCACCCACCTCTGCAAACAGGGGAAGCGTGGATCGGCTGCAGCCGAAGCGTTTGTTGACAAGAGCTCGGATGCTGGGCTGGCAAACTGCTTTTGACAGAGGCAGCAGCTACTTCTCCCATCTTGCAGAACTGATGTTTTTCTCCTTTGCTGGCATTTGAGCGCCCTCTGCTGCCAAGCTCTGAAGTGGCACACGGGCTCCACGGGAAACTGGAGGAGCATTGAAGCAGGCTTGCAGGAAAGACCTCAGATCCTGCACTACTCCTTGGTTTTGTTGGCCCAAGCAAGTAGCTGCATGGGTTGCATTGCCTATAGCAGGGGTCTTCAAACTTGGCCCTTTTATGACTTGTGTACTTCAACTCCCAGAATTCCTCAGCCAGCTTGCCTGGCTGAGGAATTCTGGGAGTTGAAGTACACAAGTCATAAAAGGGCCAAGTTTGAAGACCCATGCCCTATAGGAATGCAAACTTTGCTAACACGTGTAGTCCTCAACTTACAACAGTTCGTTTAGCGGCTGTCTGAAGTCGCTAAACGGCACTGGAGAAAGTGAGGTGTGATCGCTTTTTTCACACTTACGACTTTTCTAAAATCCCGATGGTCACGTGATCAGAATTCGGAAGCTGGGCAACTGACTCATATTTATGACAATTGCAGCCTCCCGGACTCATGTGATCCTCTTATCTGCGACCTTCTGGCGAGCAAAGTCAATGGGGAAGCCAGATTTACTTAACGACCCTGTTACTAACTCAACAACTGCAGCGATTCGTTTAACAACTGCAGCAAGAAAAGTCAAAAATAGGGCAAAATTCACTTAGCAAATTATGTCTTGCTTTGCAACGGAAATGTTGGGCTCAACTGATGTCATACGTTGAGGACCTCCTGTAATTGGCTTAAGTGGGTGTTTCTCTAGCTTTTGACTAGGCATTGCCATTGGTATGACTGAGATACTCCAAGCAATGTCTTTGAAGGCATTTTATACCTAAAAAGGTAAACTGCGAAAGGTTAAAAGACTATTCAGACGAGCACCTTCTACAGAACGAACAGTGAACTTTCACACACATGGGAAAGTAAAACCTCAGCGCTTGGTGATTTTCTGACAGACATTTCATGACCCAACTAGGGAACATCATCAGTACCAAAAGGGGCTGGGGTTGGCTGTTTATAGTGGCTGACTCCATCAATGTTGCTAGGTTTCTTCTTGGTGGTTCCTTGATCTGGCTGTTGTTTGAGTTAGAAATACCTTGATTGGGTTATCTGATTATTAGATCGGAGCCATTTGGAGATCTAGCCAGGGAGAGGGACAGCTTCACCCTTAGGCTATATTGGAGATGCATTTGCAAGCCTATGGCTAGACCTCTTCAGTTTTTGAAAAAACAAACAAACAACTAAGGATGTCTCCACAGATGGTAGCCCCACTCTAGCTGTTGTACTTGGGTGCAGGAGCTAAGTAGCAGGCTGGCCTTGTATGTATTTGGAGGAAAGGCTTCTAGTGAAACTTCCAGCTGACTAAAGGTCAAGTCCCATAAGCTGCTGGCAAAACTACCAAATGGGGTCCTTGAAAGCTCCAGGAGGCGAGCCACAGGAGCCTTTGAGCAGAAGAGCTGTGGTTATAACCCATGTTATTTCTCTTCAACAGGTGTGCTGTAAAAACCCGTCATAAAAAGGCTGAGATGGCAATGTGAAAGCTGACAAGACTCATCAAAAAGTTTTATGAGAAACACTCCAACAAACCAAGTCAGCTCCTAACTTATGTTTTTGTTTAGATTACAGAATCTGTCCTTTTTGTAAGGGGGGGGGCAGTTGTCAATGCTGCTAACATTGGATGTTCTTGCTTTATTTCTGCTTGTGTATCACTTTTAGAGTTAAAGTTAGATGAAGATGGGAGGGGGGAGGAAGAATATGCATGGGGGATTAGTTAGACATAAGAACCTAGCAGCAGAGCATTTTCAAGGTTGTATGTAATAGGAGGCGATAAGAACTGGTGGGTTAAACTAAGGAGGGAAAACTTACCTTTCAAACTAATTGGAGAATGTGATTTATGACGGTTAACTAAAGGAGGGAACTATGCTTTCATATTATTGTGCTCAGGGGAGGGGAATCCAGATTTCGGCTTTAACCAAGTATTGCCGATGTTTATGTTGCTCTAATAAAGACTTTTAAGGTAAACAATGCCTCAGAGTTCTTTGAAGAGTTCCTCTGTCAGAAGCTTGACACATCCATTTTGGATATAACTTTCACTCAATAGTCAATAACAGATTGACAGTCTGAATCCATGGTGGCCACTCAGCGAAAACTTTTTGTGGGGGAGGAGAGAGGGAGGAAGACATAGAAAATGATTGGAGTATAAGCTGGTAGGGTTAGGGTTGGTAGTAAATAAGCAGTTAGACTGAGAGGACAATTAAGACACAAATGAAGACAAATATATGTTTCCCAGGATAATGTTGCAGGATCCAATCTGGACCAGTCACCAGGACCAGAGGTTTTAGTTTAAGACAATTAACAATTAAGACAGTTAACCTGGAAAGGGATCTGTTGAGAAGCATCTTTTTGTCTAACTCTGCAAGTTTATCATAGCTAAGGGGAGAAGTAAAAACTGCATGTAGAACAAGGGTGTCTAAATTTGGCAACTTTAAGACCTGTGGACTTCAACTTCCAGAATTCCCCAGCCAGCAAGGCTGGCTGGAGAATTTAAAGTCGCCAAGATTGGACATCCTTGCTATAGAATCAATCTTACTTCTTAAGAATAAGCTAAATTCTCCTAGATTGGAAATTTGTCTCATTTTACAGAGTAATTTCCACTGAGCACGCTAGGTGGCAGAACATCCATTCTAATTACAGGATTCATTTCAAGTTTCTGGTAGATTGCCCAGCAAACACACACACACACACACACACACAAACATAGCCATTGACACAAAAGACACTTGGAATTAGGAAGTTTATTCACTAAAGCAACACTGAGGAAAGTCTTTACATACAGGCTTTTTAAATTATCTTCACAAGCAGGTTCCAATATAGAGCATTTATCTTTTTTTTCCTTTAGGCGAAAGACTACATTGTAAGAGTATTTTGCAGCTAGTACTGATTTAGTACAAAGACTAACACTACAGTTAATCTTGATTAATCGTGGTGCTTTTGAGATTCATACAGGCAGTGAGCAGCTTTACCACAGCAGTGATCGTTGACTTACGTTTCTGAAGACCCAGCTCATCCTCTCTAACCACGACCGTGTTTCAAACAAGGCACTACTCACTGACATGATAAACCCATGAGGCTGAACCAGCCAAAGGCAAGGGCAAGTTTAAATTTAGGGGTCTTCAAAGGGCTACACTTCAGCTGGACCAGGTCCATTGTATTTGGAGAACCGCTGCTATCAGGATGACAGACAGACCAAATGGAATTGCCAGTCTGGTGCCAGGATGCTTTTGGTGGTAGCAGGTTGGTCTACCAAAAGCAGAAATAATGCCAAAAAAAGAGGGGGACACGCAAAGGAAACCCTGGAGCGAGAACTGACTTAGCTGTAGATGGTTTGCAAGTCCCTATAACCGGATTCCAAACACTTGAAATACGTAATGCTCCTTGTTTGCACAAGGCAGGTGGTATTTATTGCAGGCTTAATTTTTTTTAACAAATCCATCAATTCTAAAGGCAAGCTTTAGTTTTGGCAAACACCTTAGCAATTTTCTCTTAACTGAGTTAGGGAATGAAGAATATGGAAGTTCAGAAAGAAGATGCTTAACAGGGCAAGGTTTTGCAAGACTGGCTTATGTAGGCATGCAAGCCATAGCTCCATGAATGCTTTGGGATAATGAAGAGGCAGAGACCTATTTTATGAGCTGAATCCTCCATGGAAAGCTTACGTTTAAAAAAACCTGAAACACAAACATCAATGTACATTGAAAAACTATTTCACTGCTTCAGCCATGCATCTTTAAATTTAGGCACAACTCCAAGCTCATCAAGTACAAATCCATTTGGTTCCATTTCCACTTCATTATACACATGGGGGTGGTTTAATTCCTTAGGAATTATTGCATAATGCAGTAGAATCCAATGGACACAATGCGAGTGAACAGAAAGCAATGATTAATAAAATCCCAGATTTTTTTCACTTTAAAGAAATGTTATAATCATTATGGCCACTGGGAATCTGGCTGCCTATCCTATCAACGCAAATGAGCCTTCAAGTCATACTGCATGCCAGCTTTGAAAGTAAGACATTCCTTTCATCCATTGGATATCTAAACCTACATGAGAACTTTCTCCCACACAACTGCAAGAAGGGTTGGCCCCGAAAGTTGTATAAGGGAGACTCACAACGATTAAAAACCCACCAGGTCCCACCTTGGCTTTGCCTAATCAGTGCCTGACATTATGACTCAGGGAAACTCAGTCAACCTCCTCTGGGCAAAGGATTCCCAAGTTACCTCAAGACACAAGTTTACATACTGAACATCAATCTCACATGCTGCCATTTGCTACCATCAGCTGACTTCTCATTGGCCAGCCTGACAATGAAATTGGGAGCAAAAGGCCAGCGCTCTCTTTGGAACGTAATTCCCACCACTATCTTCCTGAAGCAAACAGACCATCTCCAAGGGTTATTTTCCATTAGGCGCTTAAAATAATGCCTGGAACATGAATTTAAAAAATGCTAGTTGGAGGCCTCCTAATGTATACTGAAATACCGGTACAGATGTAGAAGTTCAACCTGATGCAGTTGCTTTTATAAGCCGGGTATCCCACTGAGAAGTGGGACAACTCACTGTTTTTTCCATCTAATTCTACAGGTACCCCTTAGTGGTGAGGCATTTTCTTTGACATGGTACATTCACATCCTGATAGGGACAAGAAGATGGCATTAAATATTGGGAAAAGAACAGCTTGATCACCGGCATCCAGAAGGTGTCAAAAACAGCAAGATGGTGGTTGTAGGTGTGTAAGCAAAATAACCCACTTTTTTTTTTGATCCCCTCTGGATTGCCGATGTTTGTGTGACTACATAGGATCCTGTCATGTTCATATTGCCGAAAGTTGGCAGACTCTTGGGTCCCATTGGATCAGTCAGCTTGACAGGCTCCATCTGCTCCGACACAGGGCCAAACTCATTCACCAGAGGTTCAGCCACAGCTACTTGGACTGGTGTGCTTGTCAGCCTGGATTAAACAAGGTCTGATCCACCACGTCAAGGTTCGTGGGGCTAACATTACGACAGAAAACCCCTGCCCGTTTTAAACACAGTCCTCCTTCAACCGCCATCCCTGATCGCACACAAAAAAAGGCAACTGAAGCTTAAAGCATGCCTGCCACTTGAAGAAAACCATTTTTCCCTCAAGAAAGCATTTTCCGGTCAACAACATCCAAGAACATTTCACTGCATACCTTTAAGGTTTACAAGTGACACAAACACAGCTAGCAGCTCCTGATCAGTCTTTTGATAATAAACTTAAGTCGCCTGCATATATTTTTTTACTTATCCTTCTTAAGAAAACCAAAGCTACTTTTCCCTGGCTTAATTTACCTTATCTGGCACCCTCCAAATAGACCACACTTCCCTGCTAGCATATGCACAAGGTAGGTTATTTGAGGACGATGAAGATTTAACCTGATGTATTTGGAGGGTGCCAGATTTGGAAAGGTTATTTTGATTATTTTTTTTAAAAGGATGCTTATTTCTATAAGAAATGTTCTATAAGTAATATTCAGAGCTCAAAATCAATGCTGTGGTGTATTTTTTCAAGTTTTATTTAACACTTTTAAGAGGCGCTTTTTTTCCCAAACAATTGTTCTCAGATTGATAATGGAGTTAAGATTTCAAGACAATTAAACCACATTTAAAACTTTTTGTTTCTGTGGCTCTGGCTAACCCTAACCCTCCACTGATGGCCTATCTACCTGACAGAATTTCTCTGTCTCCAGTGACTTTCTATCATTTTCCCCAAAGAGTAAAAAGTTTTGTTCTTTTATGACTTCCCAAGATTTCTCCAAGTGTGCATGTGTACATAAATGCATTTGCATTTTAAAAAATAGGGTTTTAAAAAAAACATAAGCTTTATTATGAAAAATAATTGTTGAATCCCTACATATATGGCAAACCTTTTGTGCAAACATTTCAAATTGGCTTCTTGAGATTTTCAATTGTAACAGAACTCAATAAATAATGTTACCGTTAAGCAAGCCTTGAAATGAAAATTTACACGCCGGCGGTCCTGGACTCATTATTTCCAGAGTCACATCACGTGCCATTTGACAACCGTCAGTATAAACCAAAGTCGGGGTTATATATATATATTAAATACTGTTTTGCAGTTATGCCATGATAACTGATTAACACTATATATTCTACAGCTTCTCTACAACGAACGGGTAAGACTTTAAATATAAATATATCCATTTCACCCTGTGAAATTTTGTGGCCACTTGTGAACCATGAATACGGACCCCAAAAACACAGAGAACAATTTGGGATCTTCCTTGCGAAAACATACAACCTCCATTAAATATTAAATATACATCTTTTACAAAGTTTGGGGGTTATAAATAGAGACAATTTGCATAGGCCTCTCGAGATACAGAGACAGACTTATGGCTGAAGAGTAACATGAAAAGAAGAAGAAAAAAGATCAACAGTATCATTTGTCCATCGCTTATAATTAATTCCCAGAACGGGAAGGTAGCCGTAGCCATCATTTCTTCGGGGAGACATCCAAAGGATACAATTTCCGTCAGCAACTTCCTAGACAGAGGTGACCATCGGCGCCACCAGGAGAGGCCACAGGTTTGTGCAGATCAAGGCTTGAAGAAGCAACGTGCCTTTTTAAAGAGGAGAGGAAGCGTCAGAAGATGTGCAACATTTGGTGCCTCCAGGCTCTCGCTGGGACCTCCTGGCCAGGAAAAGGTCAGGCAAGCAGCGTCATGGGACAGGACACGGCAACGACATGGGAAGAGTCCCACTCAGGCTACGTCTTTGGTTTAGGGAGCCGGGAGTGCCGGTGCGAAATCAGCCCCTCCCCGGGGTGAAGGGCCGGATCTCGGTTCTGTGGGGCGTCTTTTGCTGGCATCAGTGGCTTTGAGGGGCTAGCCTGAAACCTCTGCTGCTCAGGAGCTACGATGGTTTGGGAGGTTGTCCTCGGCTTGGGGCGGAAGGAAATGGCCGGAGGGCGAAGTTTGGAGGCCCTCGGGGTTCTGCTGTTTGGAAGGGAGAGGTTGGACACAGACTGGGGTTGGGCCTGACCACTCAGTGGAGGCACAGTGGAGTCTCTCAAAGAGGTTGCTGGAGGAGGCACTGGCGCGGTCTGCTTTGGGGTTCGGAGAGCTCTTGACATCTTTGGTGGCGAAGGCTGGTTCGGCCTGCAGCTGTGACTTTTGACAGCCAACCTGGCCTGCCCGTCCTGCGCATTCACCTGCGAGGCATTCCATTTCCGACCAGCTGCATCCTTCGCTTTTTCTCTGACCGTTTCGTTCTTGATGGAATGTGCGTTCGCCGGGGAGTTGTCGCCGTTCCGCTGTGTGTTTAAAGTGCTTGGTTCGCGTCTGCTGTCAGTGCCGGAGCTGAGGGCAGCGTCGTCGTCTTCGTGGCCAACGTGTTCCGGTTGGTCCTGAGGAGGAGGGGGTTCACTGCGAGCCACGGTGGGTGATGCTTTTGCTAGTTTTCCCTGGCTGAGGTCTGCGGAATGGGGAAGGTGGCTGGAAGGCTGTAGTACTTGAGGCTAGAGAGGAAACATTACATGCCAACAGATTAGGAAAAGAAAGAATGGAAATCTAACTGGTCTCTGCTTCAAAATTAATTTTTGTGTTCAAAACCTATGAGCAGAGGGCAAAGGAGCCAACATTTTCCATGCCTGTGCAAGGACACCAAAGGAATAAGCTACTGTAGTCAAAACTCGTTATTATATTTAGGCCTGTATGTAATTTATACAATACAATACCCAACTGGACTCTTACTCTTGTTTCTTATTCATCTCTATTTTTGCCTTCTAGCGCAGAGGTCATTCAAGGGGGCTAATACTAAAACCTGAAATAATATCAGCTGAAAACAGTTAACACCAACTAGTCTTCAAACTGGAAAAGGATGGGTAAAAAGGAGGAGCGGAACTCTTTTTCCTAAAAGCAGGCGAAGGACTCTTTTCCTGAAGTGAGAGTTGAAGGCAACTCCCCAGGAATTATCTTCCACAACTGGGGAGCAGTGCACCAAATGTACCAGTAAAACAAGTGTCAGAAACTGAGGGCATCGTCTTCGTTTGACAGGGCCATTACTGGTTCAGACGAATTGGGCAACCCCTCCAAATATTTCACCCATTAGGCGGAGGGATCTCCAACCTTGGCAACTTTTTAAGACTTGTGGACATTAACTCCCGGATTTCCCCAACCAACCATAAACTCTACAAGACCTAAAGTTGCCACGGTTGGAGACTCCTGTATTAGAGCAGAAAAACTGGCCTACTCCTATTGTTCTGTCACAATAGCAGATGTAACTGTGCCACAATTGAATACTGTATAAGCCAACTGAGGCCTATCTTCCCAAGATCCATTGGCTAAAGCTTATTATGTGCAAGGGTATGTTGATTTATTAGATTAATATGACTCTGAAATCTCCATAATGTGTTTTAAAGTTTGGGGGTTCTTCAGCTGTTAAATGGATGGAAGGCTTAGTTAGAAGGTTACCTAGGCTGAGTTAATAAGCTATGTTTTAACGCACGGTATGCAACCTGGGATTAGTACAGTAGTTCTGCTTCACAATCATTTCCTCTCAGAAACCATGACAAATATAAGGAGAAAATTCCATAACCTGGTGCATGAGTAAGTAGGATTCAGGCCTGAGAAAGATCTCTGCCTCAGATCTCAAAGTTATCACAAGATAAAACAGATAGTAAAGTACATCAGACATCCCCTGTGTCAACGCTTCTTTCGAGCAAGCATTTGCCGGTGTATTAGGCTAATAAAGGACTTTTAAGGTAAACAATGCCTCAGAGTGACTTGAAAAGCCCAGACGTCGGAAACGTGACACCCTGTATTTTGGACTCATTTTAGCATTCTGCATCCTTAATTAATTAATGTGGCCTGATTTCAATAGATATATTTTACCATTTTCTATACACTATGTACCCACCTGCATAGATGTGAGGTTAGAAGACATGCAACTGTTGCAGATGGCAAATACAGACCAGAGTGATTTGCAAACAGAAAACATACACAACACAACATATACGCAAACAGCCCTCAACGTACAGTAGTCCTACACAGGCCCCTGCTTGTATCAATCCCTGAAGGCTTTTGGGGTGGTGGTGGGGTGTATTATTTTTTTTCTCATGTAAAAAGTGCTCTCTTCCATTTCAGGATTTTAACGGTTACCCAATGGAAGATAATAAAATAATTGTTCAACCCTTTTACCTCACCAGGGACCAGGCAGTATTACACATAAATACAAAATGATTAATTTTTCTCCAGAAAATCCTTCCCTACCATATACATCTACTGAAGTTTTGTCTTCCTCTTTCTATAATAAAACATTGCCACCACTGTGGAGTGACAAAATGGAATTTGATCAGTACAAGGAAGAAAATTATGTGCTAGTATTTGACAGTAAATGGGACAGAATAAAACGGTTTGATTACAGCAAACCTCAATTTATCCCCAATTCCCAAAAAGAAAATAGGAAAAAGTACATAAAAATGCTGCAAAGTAAATGTTATTTACATGCTGAAAAACAAAACGAACCAAAACATATGCCTAATTACTCGTGTTCTTAAACAAATATATGAGTTAGATCCAGATACTGTTCTGCTCCTAAAGAATCTCTTCTGCTTAGGAAAAAAGTGTGCCTAACGCAACTAAAATGCAACTAAATTCGTTATTAGTGTAAGGTGACTCAGATCAAAAGGAATTCTAAGCCTCAAAAGTATTAAGAGCTGACTTTCGCCTAATAAAATCTAATTTTGGGAGAAGAAGAGGGAGGAGACATCAGATGCAAAATTCTGACAGATCCAACATCAACTGCAATAATTTAAATACAAGTTGTTAAATTAAGCAGCCTTCATTTCTAAATAAGAATGGACAGCTTTACACTCAGCTTCACAGATTGTTCAAATAAAATCGATTTAGATTTTTTTTTTCCCCTCTCTCTCTTCTACTTGATCTACAAAACATTTCTCCTTGAGGGCCAGAGACAAAACTAGTCGACTCACACTTATAAAGAGAGGATGTTTTGGAAGGAGAATTAAGTAAGGGGGGAGGGGGGGGAAATAACCAGATCAATTTTCTCCTAATGGGTAGAACAGACATGTCAAACTCACGACGTCACGCAATGTATCGGGACGGTTTTGCTATTGCCGGCAATGGGGTGGGTGCGGCTTCCAGATGATGCATCCGGCCCGCAGCCTGGCAGTTTGACACCCCTGGGGTAGAGTGTCTAATTAGATTTTTTTTTTATTCCATTTATATCCCGCCCTTCTCCGAAGACTCAGGGCGGCTTACAAGCTTAGCAGTAGCCTTCATTCTATGTATATGCCTGCTTATTAGGGCTTTCACACACACCCCAAGCGGCATTATTACAAAGTCAGCTTAATTGCCCCCAACAATCTGGGTCCTCCTTTTACCTACCTCGGAAGGATGGAAGGCTGAGTCAACCTTGAGCCTGGTGGGATGCGAACCTGCGCTAATTGCAGGCAGCTGGTGTTACTTAAGGAGGCATTAGCCCACTGCTCCACCAAGGCTCTTATAGATTGGCGACAGGAGAGTGGAGGAAAGAGAAGGAAAGAAATTAGATAAAAGGTTTGTGTATAAGGAGGGGTGTCCCTAGATAGCTCCCACTCACCCAGTTCTGAAAGCAAAACAGAAAATGAAGGCTCAACTTTTCCAACTCTCTTTGACTGAATTACTGCTACTGAGTCACTTTCTACGTCTCCGGCAACTGAAAGAAGTTACTGCAAGTTTATATAAAGAAGAAAAAAAAATGGAAATCCTGCTTTCTGGGTACGGTGGAAAAGTTCCCATCTGTTTTTCAGCTCCCGTCTGGTTAAAGCAGATCCTGTTTCGTGGCAGGAAGGAACACACCTCCTTCAGCAAATCCTTGCTGGTCGAATTACTGCCTGAAATGCACAAATGTGCACCACCTTCTTTTGACTGAAGAAACCCTCAAACACTATTTTAATCGAGTGATCTTCACAATCCTGGTCAAAAATAGCCAGGGAACAAAGAACCCTCCTGGTTCGTTGAAGGCAGGAACTGTCAATTCTGATAGTGCCAGAAGAGTTGTCTCAACACTTTAATTATCCTCTGCATCTCCTTATTCCAATGTTCTGTCTTCAACTCTAACTCAACTGGGCATGGTCTGGTTGGGTGGGGAGAACAGCTCCCAGAATTCCACTGGCTGGGACGCAACACACAACAGGCCTAACGTATCTTCTTTTCACAGTCATGGTTCTTGACTGAAAGCCATCAATTTACATAATTAGCGAGACTGCTTTCCTTGTAATTAAGCTGGCCATCCTAGATCTTGTCAAAACGATGTCTTAAAAACAGCAAAGTGGGTTTTTTTGGCTGGGCCCAAATGTGGTCAATGTGGTTGGAAGATTCTGAATGACAATTTATCACATGAGGGAATGTCTCTGTTTTTCTATCATTATTGTTCTTGTCTTTTGAAGCTAAGTAATCATTATATGTATAGGAATAAATCCAATATCCAATTCAGGGTGTTTGTGTGTGTGTCTGTGTCTGTGTCTGTGTGTGTGTGTGTGTGTGTGTGTATAGCTACCCGAGGAAAGCTAAGTTTATTAAACAGTTGTTCTTTCTTTTATATTATCCTGGTGCTCGACTATTTTTCTCAATGTGTGTGTGTGTGTGTGTGTGTGTGTGTGTGTGTGTGTACACACATTATGTGCGTACACACACAAAAATAGCAGTTGCTCCTTTGGATCTTTTGACTGTTTTGCACATCTCTGACAATATTAGTGAGCCTCATGTAGGTTGATTAATACAGGTGGTCCTTGGATTATGACCACTTGGTTCAGCATCCAAGCAAATTTATGATGATGCTAAACAAGTGTTACTTACGACTGATCCTTGGAGTTCCAGCCACTGCAGCATGCCCATGGTCACATGATCACCGTTTCTGATATTCCCTGCCAGCTTCCCACAATCAAAGTCGATGGGGAGGCTGCGAGAAGTCAGAAGTGAGGTCCCTGCTTAGTGACGGCAACCAGAGCTGCCAAACTACTGTGTTTCTCTGAAAATAAGCCCCTCCCCTAAACTAAGACCTACTCTGATTTGGGGAGGGGGGCTAATATAAGCCCTACCCCAAAATAAGCCCTAGTTAGGACCCTGCCCACTCCGTCCCCACCTTCCTGCCGCAATGGGGCAGGAGGCCGCAAAATTATTATTTTTTTGCGAGAAGTTGGAAGGTCTGACTGAACTTTTTTTTAGTACCACAAACTCTTGTTTCCCTGCAATAGAAGAGAAACGCGCCAGAGCTGGAAAGAAGGTTAGCAAACAAATGCTTCCGGGAAGCTGTGCTGGGAGAAGCGGCAGGAAACGGGGCTGCCGTTTCCAGAAGACAGAAGGGAGGCGCGGGGCAATGCAGGACAGCAAGCAAGTGCTGTTCCCTGCTCTGCATCCCTGCGCAGAGCTGCTACGTTCTCCGCGAGACAGGTGAGAAAGGGCTGGTGGAGACAGGTGGCCGGGAGAGTTGGCAGAGGACAAAGAGGTCCTCTGCCAGGTGATCTACAGGGCGAAGCTTAAAGAAAGCTCCTCCAGTGGCGCACAGCGGCAGTGGAGCCGTTTGCCATCACTTCCCCCTAGCTCCAAAACAGCAGAGGGAGACGTGGCCTACCCCGCCCGTCCCATCCGCCGTACCATGGCAGTCCAGCTCAGTAGGGGAGTCAAAGGTTGCCAATCAAGGAATGGCCTGGCTGGGGGGTGGGTGGGAGGGATGAAGTACCGGGGGGGCTGAAGTACCAGTAAGTGGGTGCAGGGCATGTGGGTCAGCTCCACCCCCTCCCCTGCCTTGTTGTGGCGGCAGCAGCGCGATGTGCCGCACGGCCTCCTGCCACGAGCGGCCGTAGAAGTGGGCCAGCAGCCACGTGGCTGCTGGATAGGGCTGTTGGTGCGCCGCCACGAGGCGAGGCAGGTGTCACGAAAAATATAAGACATCCCCAAAATTAAGACCTAATGCCACTTTTGGAGGCAAAAATAATATAAGACAGTGTCTTACTTTCGGGGAAACACATTACTGTCACTAAGTATTGTTGTCGTGTGACACTGCACTTTACAACTGCAGGGTTTAATAATGGCAATTCTAGTCCCAATTGCTTTTTTGTAACTCAGGGGCTATTTATGTATCAATGGAATGTGTGAGCTAAGAGTTACTAGCAAACGTGGTGGCTTGTTTCATTTGTTAAAAAAAAAAAAGTCCAACATTTGGGGTGGTGAGCAATCGATACACAGAAAGAATTTTATGGAGTGGTCCAACAATTTAAGAGAAGCAAGTCGAGGACTGCTTAGTTAAGCGAAGGAGTCTCTTTTCCACCAAAATTGTATTTGTCAGAATCATGAGGTAGTCTAGGCCAGGGGTAGGCAACCTTGGCTCTTTTATGACTCGTGGACTTCAACTCCCAGAATTCCTGAGCCAGCTGGCTCAGGAATTCTGGGAAATAAAGTCCATGAGTCATAAAAGAGGCAAGGTTGCCTACCCCTGGTCTAGGCCTTCTGCTTTTGTAGCAGACACACAATCTCAGGCTTCCTTTAATGTAAGGATGAAAGAAAACACAAGTGGCCCATTTCGGAGCACTGAAATATTCCAGTGGAGTTACTGTAGTCTAAAATTCAACTTAGGTGCAGCCAAAGAAGTCATATATCATAAAAAAAGGGTATAGTGATAGCATCTTTGGGAACATTTGTTGCTGACACTGGGAAAAAGCAGGTTTTCTAGGAAAGAAACATACTCATCTCTCTCGAGATGCACTATTATAAAAAAAAACAACGTACAGAGAAAAGCACGATCACATCCTGTGATGGCTGGTTCCACAGTTCCCATTAAGATGCTCCATAACCAAAAATTTGTGAACAGATTCACCACTTAAACACCTACAGTAACTTGGGAGCTACTTCAAAACTTGTGTAGGTTCGCATAGAGTGGAGCGTATGTTCGTATATACTGCGCTTAAAACATACGAGCTTAAAATGTGACTTAAGGTTATCAGTGATAAGATAAACTCAGAAGGAATCTGGTAGCATTGTTTCTGATTAATAAATGTTTATTCAAAGATCTTTGAACAAAATCGGTAAGTTGGATAATATGCCACTAGAATTCTTTTGAGTTTGCCTAGTGTACACTAACACGACTCTCGTCCTAAAATGTTTTTGATTTCATTAAACACTGTAGAGCAGACTTTTCCTACTATGGAATATGGAAATATTAGGAATATTTTCCAAATATGGAAAAAAAACAAGACAAGAGCATGCACGAATCCGATCTGCATGCACCATGCAGAAAGCAAGCACAACAGTGAAGACACAAAAGGAGAGGTTGGGGAGAAAAAATCTAAAGTTGTACTGTACCACGCTTTATCACAGAAGTAATGGACTAACTCCTCAACTCCTTGCCAATAGCACAATAGGAAGCAGAGACAAAAAAAAAAGAAGACAAGGACAATGATATCAGAGGGCCAAGACACAGTAATGAGCCAGTGCCCTGATTAAGAATATCCTCTTTACACATTACGGTTGCTACAATGCAGATTCCCCTAAGGTCAAAAAGGCATCTTTTAAATGCAACCATACCTACTCACCTTTATCCAGATCTGAGAATGCAACTACATCCGGTCATCCAATGGATCCTGCCCTCACATCCTGCTTTCAGGGGCCATCGCATAATTTTATCATTTCCACCTTTAAAGGTAAAGGTTCCCCCGCACATGCGTGCTAGTCGTTTCCGACTCTAGGGGCCGGTGCTCATCTCCGTTTCCAAGCCAAAGAGCCAGCGCTTGTCCGAGGACGTCTCTGTGGTCATGTGGCCGGCATGACTAGACGCCAAAGGCGCACGGAACGCTGTTACCTTCCCACCGTAGTGGTCCCTATTTTTCTACTTGCATTTTTACGTGCTTTTGAACTGCTAGGTTGGCAGAAGCTGGGACGAGTAACAGGCGCTCACTCTGTTACGCGGCACTCGGGATTCGACCCATGAAACCGCTGACCTTCTGATTGACAAGCTCAGCGTCCTAACCCACTGAGCCACCGCGTCCCTTTCCACCTTTATCCAGGTTCAAAGCTTCTATGTGCAATACTACAAATCCATATCCCCCTTTGTCTTTTTCCATTTAAGACAGACCATTTCTGTGCTTCATCATTTTCTAAAGTGCAAGCACATTGCTCAGCCGCCAGTTGTCTTTGGATAACTTCTTGAACTAGACATCTGCTGTGCTATATTCTTGAACTACAACCCCCATCAGCCCCAGACAAAATGGACAATGGGAGGGGAAGGATTTTGTAATTCTTATGGAGTTACACTCTGCCTTTAAATTTATACAAGCTGAAAAGCTGCTTAATGGATAGGTTCTCCCAGCAACCATTACCATACAGGGCAATTCGGAAACAAACCTCCGTTATCAATGAAAGACACTCACAGATACAGAACTTTTATTATACACATTAGAAAACTACAACATTACATTACTTTTCGATATAATCGCTGTTCAAATTGAGGCACTTGTCATAACGTCTTACAAGGTTTGAAATTCCTTAGTAGTAGTCGCTCAGCACCAAATCTGGGCTTTTTTGGGGGGAAGGATCAAAAACATCCCAACGGAACTGCTTCAAGTTCTTGGGTGCGTGTAGCGGTGTGCAGGTGAGCATTATCGCGAACCAACACCACACTGGAAGTCAGCAGGCCCCGACACTTGTTCTGGATGGCTCGTCTGAGTTTTCGTAATGTTTCACAGTAGACTTCTGAATTGATGGTTGAACCGCTCTCCATGAACCTCACTAGCAGTTACAACTTTGGTATCTTCATCTTTGGCGGGATTTTCTATGGCCCCACTTCTGGTGTGGTGTTGGTTCATGATAATGCTCGCCTCAATTTGAATGGCGATTATGTCGAAAAGTAATGTAATGTTATAGTTTTCTAATGCAGGGCTTTTCAACCAGTGGTACGGGTACCACCCGTGGTACATTGGCACCTAGCAGGTGGTACGCAACCGTCCTAGAAAAGTGGTAGCAGGGGAAGGGAATGAGCTGAACCGGTGGCAGCACCGCACAAGCCTGAGCGAGAGACGGCTGGAGCTGCAGGGCTGTCAGGGCTCAGTGGAAGTGCCAGGATCAGCACCAGGCTCCAACTGGAGCTTGGTGCTGATCCTGGCGCTTTTGCTGAGCCCAGAAGAAGCGCCGATCAGCAGGAATGTTGCAGCATCTCCAGGGTCTTGTGATTTACATTCAGATGCTTGGCAACTGATTCATATTTATGACGGTCAGTGTCCCAGGATCATGTGAAGGGACCAAAACCTGCTGCAACCACCCAACAGAGGGGGGGGAATAAAAACCAACTCCCCCACCCCACCCACGCTGCCAATCCTCTCAACAGAAATGCTCACAACAATGAAAACCTCAGACAGGAGGAAGAGCACCGCCGGGCGGGCAGGCAGGTGTCTTGCTCGGCTGTGGCTTGGGGGGCACTTTTTCCAGTGCCATTGTAACTTTGAACAGTCACTAAGCAAACTGTTGTAAATTGAGGACTACCTGTACTTCATCACTTTTTTCCTTTTTTTTTTTTTGGTCATCAGGTTTTTGACACCTTGCTAGGCGACTGGTGGTACTCGGATGTTGCCATATCCTAAAAGTGGTACAATGGGTGAAAAAGTTGAAAAGCCGTGTTCTAATGTGTATAATAGCTCTGTATCTGCGAGTTTCTATCATTGATAACCAAATGGAGTTGGATTTCCGAACTGCTCTCTTACAAGAGCTAAGAATCTCTAATGAAAAGCTGTAAGTTCTCATGACATTCTATTTTATTGGAATCAATTTTGCCTGGAAATATTCTTCCTGATAAATTTTAGTAACATTCACAACAAATGCAGCTGATAAAATTAGGATCCCCAAGATAGAGGCCTCAAAGCCACCAGCAGGTCCACATATGCCTCCTTAGCACTGGTCCCATCTCTCTTCTCCACATTTTTAAAAACAATTATTTTTCATGGTGTTTTTTTCAATGGAAATATTGCAAACTTCAGCTTACTGTTTTTAAGAAATAAAATTAAAATAAGAGGGTAGCTCCTTGAAATAAGAAGAAAATGATAGGGAATTTTGCTGTCTTCCTTTTCTGTCTGGGGATCCTATCTCTGGATATATTTTTTTCTCTTAAACACACCACTGGAATTCTGGAAGACCATCTTCGCTCCAATTCTTGGTTCTCTAAAATTTCCCCAAATAGACCCCAACAACAGCAACCCAATAAGACCAGTGGCAAGACATTGCGTTTTACCCAAACAAAAAGCCAATTCCCCATCCCTCATCAAAGGACAGTTCTCAGTTTAAATTTTTAGTGGCCTAAAAATTAAGTCTACAGTTAGGTGGTAAATCCTAGCCAACTTTGTCTGATTCCCAAAATTTAAACAGGGTCAGACCTGGCTGGAATTTGATGAAAACCTCAGACCTACAGACTAGTTTGGGATGTTGGAAAAACAGCAGAACAGCAGAGGAAGACAGTAAGAAACCTCTGTTGCCAACAAATTGTAGATTTTTTTTTTAAAAAAGAATAGCGTTATATTACTTTTGTGTGGGATAATGAGAATCATTTTAGCTACGTCAATAAAGTCTTTTTTGTTTTCGCAGATGTCTAAGTCAATATATGTATCTACTATTACATATGTTTCTTTTGCTTTATTTATTTTTCCATTTGTTCCAGTACAGAAGCAGTGACAGTAAAATAAAGAATGATTATCAGTCTAATTGCTAACATAAAATATTTCAAATTGTTGCTTTTAGCCAAAGAAAACCTATTTATAATCAGGATATGGCTTCAGCTAACCAGAACCCTTTAGAGACATTCATACAGCTATTAATCCTTCATAGGATCAGATCCAAATATAATAAAATGGCCACCTCTACAGCACAGTTCCCAGTTTTTGCTATATAAAGCAAGGCATCAAGTTCAGGAATGGACTGTGAAAAGATCACCACTATAATGATCACTCCTCTGTAGAATTTCAAAAAAAGACTGTATTTTGGCCAGTTTTTGCCAATTCCAAAATTCTTAAGAGTTAATCCAGGCTACCTAGTCACTAGTTAACACTTTCTTAAAGGTAAAGGTAAAGGTTCGCCCGCACATGCATGCTAGTCGTTTCCAACTCTAGGGGCAGGTGCTCATCTCCGTTTCAAAGCCGAAGAGCCAGCACTTGTCCGAGGACATCTCCGTGGTCATGTGGCCGGCATGATGAGACGCCAAAGGCGCACAGAACGCTGTTACCTTCCCACCGTAGTGGTCCCTATTTTTCTACTTGCATTTTGACGTGCTTTCGAACTGCTAGGTTGGCAGAAGCTGGGACGAGTAACAGGCGCTCACTCTATTACGCGGCACTCGGGATTCGATTCGCCAAACTGCCGACCATCTGATCGACAAGCTCAGCGTCCTAACCCACTGAGCCACCTTCTTAGAAATATCTTAAATAAATTATAGCAGCTAGATCTAAATACCCATCAGGATTTGTTTTGCCTAGCCGTTTCTGCTTAGTTTAAATCCATCTGTATAGCAGATCAAGAAATGGGCAACGCTCATTTTGAAACCATGGTGTAAGGCTGGTTTGTAAGTCTTGGCTTGTGTTTAACTATGGAAGAAATAAATCTTGCTAACTGATAAGAGATGCAAACCAAAAAGTGCATTAAAAGGCTTTATAAGCTTTGTTGGTTCTTTCTTACTGAGATTCCATATTCTCCATGTTGATCTTCTCCTTCCTAAGCTAGAGGTGGAGAGTTTAACTTCCACAACCTTCTTTTCAAAAGGGCACAATTCAAAAGCAAAACGTTAATCCAGAAACTAAACACATCCCACTGGAACTCTCTCTCTCTCTCCAATCACAATAAGCACCACCACCTGAAGGGGATAAATTTAGGAAGAAGCAGAAGACACTGTAGGAAGAGCAACCCAACTAAACAGGCATTGATTCAATTTGTCTGCAAAACTGTACCTTGCTCAACAATTTGGGGTTAAAATAAACACTAGCTTAAGTATGACATATTCACTAATTTCTCCCCATATTCTGAAACTCTTTCCGGATTTAATTATGACAAACAAGTTCACCAATATTGTGCTCTGTGTCAGGTATTGCTGACAGTTGTCATGGGTGCCCATAGGGAGTTAACATGGTCCAATTAAAAAAAAACACCTGAAATACGGGGGTGACTGGAGGAATGCAAGCTGTTAAAAGTACAAAAAAACTATATTTCTTGGTTTTCACATTTTAAACTGTAGAGACATGACAAAAATAAGGCTTGTAAAATGGCTCAGGTCTGGCTTAGGCAAAAATAAGTGTCAGGGTCTTGTGAAGCATTACTCCTGCTACGTAGGCAAGTAGGCAAAAACAATCAGTTTCCATATAAGGCAATAATTAAAATGTAACCATTTAGCTGCTTGTTGTTTGTATTGTAAACTTTGTAATTGCTTTTCTATATTGTCTTTGTCACCTATGTATCCAATTTGCTGACTTTGTAACCTATGTTAACTTGCTGACTTTGTAACCTATGTTAACTTGCTGACTTTGTAACCTATGTTTCCAATAAAAGAGAGCTTAGGACTTCGGTCTGGGCCCTCATCCCGAGAACACTCAGAGAGACGTGTCCTCATTCATTGGCAAGTCATGAGGAGCCCGCCGGGTGCGAAAAGCCCGCATTAAACCATCTGACTTATGTTCTTACTTTGGAGGTCGGTTCTCTATTACCTGAGTACGTTAAAACATATTAAGTCTGTCATAAGGTTTTGTTTTTTTTAGTTTCGGCACATCTGCAGTATTGCTTTTAAAACTTTCCCTTGTAATAATTTAATAATCCACAAAAAATAAATCTATTCTCTGATCAGAACACTACAAATCAGCGAAAATGATGTTTCCATTGTGCGTTAAGGACAAGAATATATATATATATTAAAAAATCCCATTTTAGTTCAAACAGTTACACGTCAATAAGTAATATTAATACATGCAGAATTGAAAAGGCTACTTCTTAGCTGTTACGTGCTCTCTCTTTTTTTTTTTTTTGAGGGAAAAGCCCCTTGGAGAAACACACACACACACACGTAGCTAGAAGCAAAGCTGAATTCTCCAAAGAAAGCAACGTGTCGCGTATTATTAAAATGCGGCCGGCCACGAATTTATCTACACAAATATTTTGCAAGGAAATTGGGGTGGTGGGTATGCATGCCAATAACCCGGACAAACACACGGCCACACATCTCAAAAAGCCACGGGGAGGGGGGGGGGCAGGAGGACAAGCAAATTATGTTTTGCAGGAGAAAGAAATGAACCTTGCAGACCGATTTAAGGTCCGTTATAAAACTGTTTTCCATCCAGTCGTCAATGGCAGTTTTATAAGTGAAGTTTTATAGTAAGTGAAGGAGGCAGCGAGGGGGTTAGGGATTGCCCGGTGTGCTTGCAAGGGAGAGCAAAGAGAGCTGAGCAACGGGAAGTTCGTGCAAGGGGGAAACTGCTAGTGGAGCAAGGGGTGGGGAATGGGGGGGGGGCGGCGAAGGAGGTGAGTGAGGAGTACAGACTCACTCTGTCTACGCTGCGGTGGAAGAGTCCGAGGGATGCCCTGGCATGAGCCTTGCCAGGGAGAGAAGGGAGGACCAGAAAGCCCACTCTGTGCGGAGAAAGACGGGGAAAGAAAGAAAAATAAAAACACAGAACCAGGGGGGTGGGGTGGGGGAGGGGAAACAGTACCAAAAGCTACATTGTTCCTCTTCTCTTAACGAGAAATAGCTGCAATTCTAACCATCCCAAATGAGTCACTGGATTCTCCCAGCGTCCTTCGACCTGCTCTCTTTATTCCAGGCAGAGACCCGATTCTATTAGCTCGTGATAAGCAGAGTTCTGCAGAGAAAATAAAAGAATTCACACCCCTTCCAGATTTTCCCCCGAATTTTTTGCCTTTCTTTCTTTTTTTCTTTCTTTCTTTCTTTCTTTCTTTCTTTTCTTTCTTTCTTTCTATCTATCATCTATCTATTTATTTATTTATTTATCTATTTATCTATCTATCTATCTATCATCTATCTATCTATCTATCTATCTATCTATCTATCTATCTATCTATCTATCTATTTATTTATTTATTTATTTATTATTTATTTATTTAGCTGCCGAGTTTTATCCAGAGCCTCACGAGGGTCCTACCTACGCATAAAAATAAAAAAAAGAGAGAGCGGAAAGGGAAGCAAAAGAAATGAAAATTTGGTGCCCGGCTGCACGTTATTTCATAAACAAAGGCGTTCGACGGGATGAGTAGTGCTCAGGTTAGGTCTGTAGGGAATGGAAAATTTGACATTTAAGTGGTGTGGTTGTTAAATGAGGCATCACGTGACCGGACCTGATTTTACAACCGTTTTTTGCCATTGTTGTTAAGTGAATCACTAGGCTCGTTAAGCGACCATGACGTGCGGCTTTCTCTGCTGGCCTCCCCATTGACTTTGCTTGTTGGAAGCTATTTGCACGTAGTGACCGGTGACCATGGGACACTATGATTGTCATAAATAGACGAGCACCCAAACCACAATTGTGTGACCACGGGGATGCTTGCGACGGTCTAAGCATGAGGACCGGTGGCAAGTTACATTTTTTTCAGCACCACTGCCGCTTCAAACAGCCACTAAATGAATGGCTGTAAGTCAAGGACTACCCTTCACATTGGAACACATCGCACAACCTGCTTGATAAAAATTGCCGGGATCTTTTTCTAATTATTTCCAAAGATTGTTAGCTCAATACAGAAGCTAAAAATAGGGAAATTCCCAACCCCCCTGCCCCCAAATGGGACAAGGAATTGAGGAGAATTTAGTTATTTTGAACGAAAGTAATAATTGCATAATAAATGGCTCACCCACCAGGAAGATCCCAAGGAAACGTATGTAAAATATTTCAGTATATCATAGAATATATAATCAAGGAAAACAATGTATCCAAGCAAACTAAACTTCAGAAATATGGGGGGGGGAATTAAAAAAAGGACTTTCACGGAAGAAAGTTCTATTAGCAAGGCTCCAGGGCTAAGAATGCTCCCGTCCTGGCCATCTCCCATTTCTGATAGAGGACCCACACAGTAGAGTTAAGAAGCCAGGACAAGCCCTTTGAATACAAATCTTTTGAAAGAAGGCCTTCGCAGCAAACAGAGTCCCTTCTTTGGATTGTTAAAGCAGCTGTGTCTTTGTCCAGGCTTGCATAGTTACTCCGTAAGCGGCTTCTAAGAGAGACTCGGAGGCAGTTATTCGTTTCTACTTGAATGCACCCAGAGTTACCTACTCTCTATCTCAATTTTTCCACTACTAAACTGCTTTCATTATCAGGAACATTTCTGTGGCCTTTAACTGAAATAAGTTTGCACACACTTGCAGGACCTCTCTCCATGTCTTGCATGATGGCACCACCGTAAACTCTTCCTGGTCCTCTTCCGAATAACAACCCTTTAGGAGTTGGATCTTAACTTGCCTTCACAAGGCTAAGCTCACCGACCTCCATCAGTCTCTCCTTGTAAGATTCACTTTCCAGGAGCTGACTCTCTGGGTTGACCTTTTGTGCATCCCTTCCTGTTTATTTAAACTCTTCTTGCGGTGAAGTGTCTGGAACTGGATGCAGCACTTAAGAAGTTTGACTTGTACAAAAACTATTTCTTCCTACTTTGGAAAGTATAACCTAACAACGCCCGAAAGGTCAGACTCCTGACTCATTCAGTTGACAATCATTACAGTTCTTAGATCCTTTCCTCATCTCTCCTGAATCTTCTATTAATGAATTTGTTTGTTTTTTGTTTTTTAAAAAGAGTAACTTGAAAATTGTCTGATTAAACGTTGTTATTTTCGGTCCTTTTCCTAACTCTTCAAAATCATTCACGTTTGTTTCTCGTTGCCATCTCTGAATTTGCCAAGTCTATTCTTTCCTTCACGTCCTCATTCAATGTAGTAATAGCAGCCTCGGACCAATTCTTGGTATTATCTCACTCAATATTTCCTTCAATATGAAAACGTGTTGAAAATGTTTGCCAAGCTTCTATGCAGCCAGCTAAAATTATGCCACCCAGCCTGCACTCAATAAACTTCACATTGGAATAGGATTAATTAAATCCCTCCAGATTTATCTACCAACAATAGCTTTGGCTGTATTTGAAAATTCTGAGTGTATTGTTTAAAAGAAATTAAATAGGCATATTTAGTTCTATTTCAGGAACTAGATATATACCTTTAATTTCTTTTAAAACAGTATTCAAAAGCATATTGTTGATTTTTTTTTAGTGGATTCTACCTTTTGTGTAAATCTCCAAGCATAGTTATTGATATATGACAGTACATGAATATAATTAATAAATAAATAATGAAATGAAATGAAAAGATTTGGGTATATACATGTTTATGTTTTTATTTTATCTATTTGAAAAAAATAATTACGATATCTATCTTGCTGCCCTGTTTCATTTATTTTCTGGCAAAAATGGAAGAATGCAGAAATACAAGGATGTTTAAAAGCTAAGAGTCTGAGAAAAAAAACCTAATGGTTTTTGAAGTTGATCTGGAAGATTGATTCATTTTTTTTCTGGGAAGTTATACGGTTGAACTATGTTTTTGAACTCTGGGAAGTCGGGGAGGGGGGAGGGGGAAGGGAGGGAGGTGTTGGGGAGGGTTGGGGAGAGGCGAGGGGGTTGGGAGGGGTTTTGTTTTGTTAAAAATAAAATGTATTGTAAAACTTTTCAATAAAAAAAAGAACTACGGTATGTTTTGGTGATTCTATGGTGGAAACCAACTGTTACAATCCCTGTAATAATTTCCAAGAAAAAAATGAGCTCATTCCATTCTGATTCCCAGAAGCAACAGGAAAAAAGAGAGAGAGATCCACAAGGTGCCCACATAAAGTATATTCATTTGTTAAAATTTTAACTTTCAACATATTTACTTTTGGGGGGGATAAAAAAAATTAGCATGACTTTCCAGACATGTTCTACAGTTGTACTTGACTTACTACACTGATATATGTTATCCTGGCATTTTATGCAACATCCATTTCATTTAAATCTTCAGTAAATTATCTCTGTGTGCATTTTTATAGATTGCTTATATCAGAGATCCCCAACCTTTTGGGCACCAGGGACCGGTTCTGTGGAGAAAGGTTTTTCCACAGACCGGACAGTGTGTGGTTTTGTGTGCTGACTGCATGCCGCAGCCCGGTACCGGTCCAGAGACCGGGGGTTGGGGACCCCTGGTCTATATCTTATATAAAAGTACAATTACTAAAAATGAAAAACCAGAGTAGGAGTTTATGGCATAATACAGTATTTTTAAAAATTCCAGAACCACAAAAGAAAACTTAATACTCAAGGTAGTGATTTCCAAAGTCATGTTAAAAAAATGTTATCGAAGAAATGTGCGTGCTGCTAAACTGTTCCCATTACTTTAGAAAAAAAAGTGTGTTAAATCTGACAGGGTTATAAGGTATATTCAGAATTGCCCCCCGTTTCTTCAGAGATCAGTCCAGAGTCTTGGCTTATGCCATGTGGACTAATCCACAAAATCCAGTATTAATGAATCTAGGAAATATAATACCCGCTTTTTGAATGCCTACCTAAAATAGGATGAATGAGGCAAGCCTAGAACTGTAAGCCTTAAAGACTATAAATGTTTCTTATAAAGATTATATAAAAAAAGAAGTGATAGTGATAATGTCACTATCAAGTATACACACTAGAACAATGATGGAGTGCAGATAGTGCTCAACTGACGACCAGAAAAAGCCTTCATTTCTGAGCAAGGCAATTGTCACATCCATTTTTACCGGGGTTTTGCCACACAAATCCCCACAATTGTGAAGTGTATTAAGGCAGTTGTTAATAAATCTGGCTTCCCTAACCTACTCTGACACCATTGGTGATCTCACAAACCAGCTGAGGTCACCAATGGTGACCACGTGATCCAGGGATGCTACAAACGTCATAAATACAGGCCGGTTGCCACGTACCCTCATTCTGATCATGTGACCGTGGGGAATGCTGTGACAGCCACAAGTGTGGGGACTGACTGGGTCAGCTATAAGTCCCTTTTTTCACTACTGTTGCAACTTTGGGCAGTCACTAAATGAATAGTTTTAAGTCGAGGACCACCTGTATATTGAAGTTGTTGTTACTGTTGCTTTTGTTAGCTGCGAAGTTGTGTCCGACCCATCACGACCCTATGGACAACGTTCCTCCAGGCCTTCCTCTTTTCTACCATCTTCTGGAGTCCATTTAAGCTTACACCTACTGCTTCAGTGACTCCATCCAGCCACCTCCTTCTCTGTCATCCCCTTCTTCTCTTGCCCTCAACCTTTCCCAGCATTAGGCTCTTCTCCAGTGAGTCCTTCCTTCTCATTAGGTGGCCAAAGTATTTGAGTTTTAGCTTCAAGATCTGGCCTTCTAAAGAGCAGTCAGGGTTGATCTCCTCTAAGACTGACCGGTTTGATCGCCTTGCAGTCCAAGGGACTCGCAGGAGTCTTCTCCAGTATACCATACTGAAGTATGATACCAAATAACACAACTGAAACACCAAGACAAATAGCATAAGGAAGCCATCTCTACACATCTTTTCCAAGGAATGACTCACCGCATTTCTTCTCCAGGAGGTCTGGGTAAATTTGTCAGCAAAGCCGCCCATGGTCGCCTCAGGTATCTTGCTGCCTTTGTAGCAGCTACACCTAACAGCCTTTAGGCAGAGAGGAGAGAGACAACCTGGTGAAAACCAAGAACCGCCACAGAGGCCACCTCACAGAAGGGGAATCCAAAGCCAGCTCCAGCCAAGAGGCAGTGCAGATAGAAATTCAAATTAAACAGATCCAGTAAGGGTAGACCAAAACCGCCACACAGCACCCGCCTTCCCAAGAGAAATGTAAATGCTCCTTTCATAAACCGTCATGCAACTCATGGGCACAACCCTTTTCTGCCATTATTATGCTTAAAATTTCTTTTCACGCGCGGCGTGATTACTTACAAGACGACGTTCAAGCTGTTGGATGGTCTCGTCTTTCATTTTTAAATCATCTTTCAGCTGTGTGATCTCGCTCAATAATTCATCAGTCTGGCATAGGAAAAAAAGGTATTAATGCGTTTCGAGAAATATTATAATGTCTAATTATGTCTAATCTGTTGCGGAAGAAAAAAGTATGGCTTTGAAATCAGGATTTGGTAATGGGTTTCACATTACCAAATGTTTAAGAATGATACAGATTTTATTGGTAGCTAAACCCTCGTATTTCTCTTATTTATTAAATTTGTTTCCCATCCATCTCGCTGGGAGAACTCAGCAATTCCACCAGTGAATACATTTAATAAATAAATAATATTTGCCTAAGACAGATATGTATAGTTTTGTACCCAGATACAGGCATTTGTTTAGGAGGAGAAATAAAGTTAATAAAGTTAAAAAAATGAACATTTACACCGCACATCCAAAAATGTAGGAAGTGTAACTCAAATTATTCTGAAAAACTGAGTTATGCAATACTTTCCAAAATGGAATGTTACATAAGTTAGGGATTGCCTATGTACAATCTTCATTTAAATCACAGCTCAGACATTTGCAGTTTTATTATTAATTAAATAATTGGGACATTTTCCCCGCTCAATTCTATTAAACTGTTTATATTCATGTTTTGATCTAACTTGTAAAGGCCTCCTGGTGTGTTCTTTTCTCCCACTTCACATGTTTAAAAGTACTACTTAGAAAGGTATGTTCTATTATATATTGTCTGGTTTTTAAATAATTTTGTAAGCCTATTTATTTCAATTAGCCTGTGTTCCTGTTCTACGTTACTGTCTTAAATTCTATGTCTCTAAATGGCTCCTTTCAAAACAGTTTTATTTAAGTGCCTAATATATTTGGGGGACTTAACATGATAGTACGAGCATCCCAACCCTGAAAAAAATAATTCAGTAATGAGAGAAACATTCATCTTGGAATTATTTAAGTAAGACGTATAAACAGTTTAGTAGACTCTCTACATCTGGGGCCTGTCTGATGTGATTTTCCTAGCAAAATTAAAACTCTTCAATATCCTGGACAATTCCATTCTAAAGTCACATCTTCAAAATGTCAACTGCCACTTTACCTTATACGTTGGTTCGGATTCCAGCTGTTCTGGACTCGATGGCACTGGGAGTGTGATGTTGTGCAGTGACACGTTTTCATCATTCTGCAAAACATTTTTTTGTTTTGTTTTAAGCATGTAAATCTTGTGAAGATATCCAGCAAAGCTTAAAAATTTTAAACCCGAGTTCAGTGATGGCGAACCTTTTAGAGACCGAGTGCCCAAACTGCAACCCAAAACCCACTTAGGTATCGTCGGGTGCTGGGTGGGCGTGGCCCACTGGGTGGGTGTGGCCCATTGGGTGGGCGTGGCCCACTGGGTGGGCGTGGCTGCAGTGGTAATGGCAGACTGGGTGGGACTAAAAAGTTCAATCAATCAATTCCAACTTTGCGAGATCTTTTTTTTCCCCGTGAGAAGTTGAAATTGATTGATTGATTGATTGAGCCTTTTTTTTTTTTTTGCACATGGTGGCGGAGGCCTAAGGCGAAAAGGTTTTATAAAGCCCAGCGGAAGGCATAGGACTGGGGCAAGAGCACGCGTGCCCACAGAGAGGGCTCTGCGTGCCACCTGTGGCATGCGTGCCGTAGGTTTGCCACCACGGCCCTAGTTGAACAATCTACCATAAGCAAAAGGAAGGAGTAAGCAGGTACTTGCATGAAGAATGACTCAGGAATTTCATTTTTTTCCAACTAAAATTAGAGAAACCTTTATTGGCTGCCTTCTTTGCCCAAATTCTCCCCTGAGGGACAGATCCTACAGTGAGTCCAAACTACAAAACGAGCCAAAAAGCAATAGGAATAAACACTTTTAACACAACTCCCCAGGATTTATGAAATGGCCTTTGATATCAGTGCAAGAATTAAATTTTCTCTCCCCTCTGCTGACCAAAGCAATGAAATAAAGCAACTCATTGCAAGACCTGGTCAACTCAGAAGAAGCCTGGAGGAGAGTCCGTCTCCATCCTCACAACCCCTACGGCTTACTGCCACCACTGGGGTTTGTGTCTGGTTGCCCTATTTAGCTTTCCATTATTGCCAAGATGCCGTTGCTTCTCCGGTGCTTTTTACAACCACAGCCAACTATGAAATCCCTCTTCTGGGCCTTCATAGCTTACTTTGGGGGGGGGGGGGAGAACCATTAATTGTAACCAGTCCCACAACTTTGGCTTTTGCTAGATGGACTCCTTGGAGCAAGTTAAGTCCCACAACTTTGGCTTTTGCTAGATGGACTCCTTGGAGCAAGTTAAGACTCTTTGGATATTTAGATACCTGTTTTTAATCTGCCTTTTTCTTGGCAGCTACTCCAAACCTATCTTCAAAGGCACAAAGGGCTGGGCCTATTTTTAAGTATATAAAGAGGTCTTTGTTTTTTTGATGCTTGCCAAGTGTTTAAAGTCTTGTCTCGGTTACCCACCCTACCTCTGCAATAAATAGGCCGTTACAACCCGGTCTCTGGGGGATCTGCTCCTTTTCAGCTTTCTGAAACTGTTTTGCCGGAATTTCTCAGCTAGCTGGCCGGATTTTTCCTGAAATACCTCCGCTGGGTATTTTCCAGGAGCCCACAGCCTCCTCGCGCTGCTCTCCTCTTTAATCTTCCTTTGCTTTTCTCTCCGTCCTGAGGGAGAAGCCCACTAAGGTCCCTCTTCTTCTTGAGAAGGCCGAGACAAGACATGACCCTGGAGAAAATTCATCTCAGTCCTGCCCTCTCGGGTACCCGGTCCTTCCATTGTCCTAATGACACAGAAAACAAACCGCCATCCTTTCCTGCAGCCCGTCAGTTAGTTCTATGAAAAGCTTTGAAAAAGCCAGGTCTCTATTTTCAGTCTAAAATATACCGGGCAACAACAACCGAAGAAGAAGCTCGAACTTTGGCGTGGGTGGGGCAGGGCAGGGTTGGGTGGCGATACAGCTGTACAGCTTCTGACTGAATGCTTTTATTAAGAAATCAAAGGCAGAGAAATAAGTAAAAGCGGTGTGACAAATAAAACGAAACGAAACGTGAGGCCGTCTGGGGGTGCGTTTAGATCCGGGGGGGGAGATTAAGTTGTGGTTCCTCATGTTTTTTTTTGGGGGTGAGTGTGAGCCCCTCCCATGACTTTTTAGCAACACAATGGTTGGAAGCGGGGTGATCCTGTTTCTGCCCATTTTTAAGCAACTTGTACCCGGATCAAGGCAAAAGGCGAAGGGGATGGTAGAAGATGAAATGGTTAAGATAGTATCACTGGCGCAGTGAATGTGAGTTTGGGTAGAATCCAGGAGACTAAAATGGAGGGTGGGCGGGGGCATGCTCCATGGGGTCGCATTTGGACACGGCTTAGTGACTGAACAACAGCAACAACCCACAGATGTACTCAAGACATTCTAAAAGAGAAGTTAAAAAAAAGAGAAGGAACCTGGAATTAAGGAGAAACTATCTGACAGTGAGGACAATCGACCAGTGAAACAGCTTGCCTCCAGAAACTGTGGACTCTCCATATGTGGAGATTTTTAAGAAGAGACTAAACTATCACTTGCCTGAGATGGTATAGGACAGGGGTAGGCAACCTTGGCTCTTTTATGACTCGTGGACTTCAACTCCCAGAATTCCTGAGCCAGCATGGCTCAGCATGGAAACCTCTCCCTTTTCCCTCAGCTTGGCTGGCTCAGGAATTCTGGGAGTTGAAGTCCACGAGTCATAAAAGAGCCAAGGTTGCTTACCCCTGGTCTAGGTTCTCCTGCTTGAGCAGAGGGCTGGACTAGAAGACCTCCAAAGTTCCATTCTAATTCTAATTCTATTCTCATTCCTATTCCTATTCCATTCTATTCTAATTCTATTATATCCTCAGAGTTCTCCCAGAGAAGGACATGCCAAGCTGGGTCTGGAACGGGGTCTTTGACTTGGTGTCTACAAAAAGCAGCCTTTGAAGTCACTGCTACTAAAAGGCTCTTGGCCTCAAATAGATGTTCAGATCTTAGCCCAATTAGCCAATGTGGAAAAAAACCTTTTCCCCTGTACAAATCACTTTGCAAGATGAGACAACTTTTAATTATGGTTTAATTACCTCTGGCATCTACAGCAACCCATTTTACTGATTTTACTTTTCCTCAGTCAGGGCTATATGGAATTCTGCATGCATTTTCTACAGCAGTTGGAGGAAGCAGTCTTCCGGAATTTGGACTACGGAGCTGCATTTGGAAGCAACAGATGCTGACCTTTGGTATTCAAACAGACTGCATCATTGTTTGACATCAACAACCTGTTTGTAACAGGCCACTTTCCTCTCCCTGGCTGGGACTAGTATGTGAGCAATGAGTGGTTTAATAAGTTTGTGTTCCAACTCCAATTAGCATAATCGGCAAGCAGCAACATCAGCTCTGGAGGAACCCAACAGATTTATATTGCTATGATACTTTAATCCTCTTTTCCCAGGCCAAAAGCAATTGTGAGTCTGTGAGGAACAAAGGCCCTTAGCGCTCCCTGTCACAGCTAATTTTCAAAGAGAGGACAATCCCCGAGTTCTCCCCAGCCACCTGAATCTCAAGCAGAACTGAATTAAAATTTTGAATTTTAATGAATTAAAAATGCTTGCTATTCAAAGTGATGCTCTGGTTGCCAAACCCCATCCACTGCAGCATCCATGAACCTGGAAAGCCAATTCCCAGTTTGGAAAAGATATTCCTCAGACACGATATCCTCTCTCTCAACCCTCCATCCTGCAGGAATGGAAATATTTACTACTAGTAGTAGTGAATTGAGGCCTTTGAGCTATGGTGCTGGAGAAGACTCCTGCGAGTCACTTGGACTGCAAGGCAATCAAACCGGTCAGTCCTAGAGGAGATCAACCCTGACTGCTCTTTAGAAGGCCAGATCCTGAAGTTGAAACTCAAATCCTTTGGCCACCTAATGAGAAGGAAGGACTCACTGGAGAAGAACCTAATGCTGGGAAAGGTTGAGGGCAATAGAAGAAAGGGACGACAGAGAATGAGGTGGCTGGATGGAGTCACTGAAGCAGTAGGCGTGAGCTTAAATGGACTCCAGAAGATGGTAGAGGACAGGAAGGCCTGGAGGAACGTTGTCCATGGGGTCGCGATGGGTCGGACACGACTTCGCAGCTAACAACAACAACTACTAGTACTAGTACTAGTAGTAGTAGAAGGTAGGGATGTTCAAAACATTTCCAAACCTGAAATGCAAATTAGACTCTTCGGAGCAGAGGGATTAAGCTTGTAACAGAATATTTTGCACTGTACACAACGGAGCTGTGTACACTTGGTACACATCCAAAATTTGCTCAAAACAACGGCATTGCTTGTGACGGTGCCTTTTTACACTCCAAACAAGAGTTTTTCAATTCAAGATGCTACCATCCGGGACATTAGGGCTTGTTACTATTTCAGCAGCCAACTTCAGCATCTTTAAAGATTAGATAGTTTCGTAATAGAAAAAAGTGATGACACGTTATCTTTTCTCCTCACTAACCTGATGGAGTATTCTTTTGAGTTTTAAGAGCTGGGTTTTCACGGCTGTGCAGTCTTGGACCATGTGCCGAAGGGTCATTTCGTCCAGTACCACAGTATTTGCTGGCAAACTCCTCAGTGTTGGATACAAGCCTGATGTCCCATAGCCTTCAAGATGGCTGACAGGGGGAGAATCGACATAGTTGCAGCCCCTGAAACAGAGTTTGGAGGATGTGAGTAAAGAGCCTTTTGTTTACTAAATCTTTACAGGAGAAGTGAACTTCTGTATTAAAATGGAGAGCAATTCTATCTAGCTGCCCAAGATCAATGGATGTTTTCTGCTCTGAATCCCTGCCGGAGAAACTGTTTGGCTGTGCCAGTGGTGAGAATCTCCTTTACGGCGGCTTTCCAACATTCAAGGGTTTCCCTCAAAGAGTCCAACTTTGCACCGGTGTTGCCAGTATTTCACCCTCAGACCAAGCCCTATTTTCCCAGGCACTGGAAAACATATGCACAATTTTTTTAATTTATTCTGTTACATGTGTTCTGTCTTCTTCACATTTTATCGTTTTGCTTTTAATATGGTTACTCTTAATTCTTGCCTTGTAGGTCATCGTCACACAAAGTGCAATTTTAAAATATTGGCAATCTTTGATTGATAAATTAGACATATAACTCACTCCCATAGAAAGAAGGCTCATTTTTTGTTTTGGCTATTGCGTGTGTGTGTGTGTGTGTGTGTGTGTGTGTGTGTGTGTGCATGTGTGTGTGTGCGCATGCAGTAGTACAAAGACCTTGAACTCCAGGATGAATACAAAACAGCTGCTTATTGTTAAAAGAGCCTTGGTGGAGCAGTGGGCTGATGCCTCCTTAAGTAACACCAGCTGCCTGCAATTAGTGCAGGTTCGCATCCCACCAGGCTCAAGGTTGACTCAGCCTTCCATCCTTCCCAGGTAGGTAAAACGAGGACCCAGATTGTTGGGGGCAATTAAGCTGACTTTGTAATAATGCCACTTGGGGGTGTGTGTGAAAGCCCTAATAAAGCAGGCATATACATAGAATGAAGGCTACTGCTAAGCACATTGATTTGTGCTTAGATTGTAAGCCGCCCTGAGTCTTCGGAGAAGGGCAGGATATAAATGGGATAATAATAATAATAATAATAATAATAATAATAATAATAATAATAATAATAATAATAATAAAAACAACTATTTACAAACCTAAAACTACCTTAGCTTTCGCTGATCCACTGTCAGCCTCATCAGAGTGAGTGTTAGGGGTGGGGAGTTTGTTTCTAAGCCTTGTTGACTCAATGCTCTGCCCACTGATCGTGTAACAGGGCCGCCCGTCCTAGCTATCCGTAATTACCCTAATTGTTCAGCTATTCTACCCTGAGTCTGAAACCTTTTCAGAAAGATTAAAGTAGCCCGTCTTGAATTGTAAACAGCCACTTCAAGTAGGATGTTGATGTTGTTCAAGTTAGGGACATTTTACAATTCTCTGGACTGCTATCTTTTCTAAGAATTGCTGTGTCCAAATGTAGATTTTAACTCAGGAGGGGAAGTGGGGGAGCCTCTATTGATTAATGGCTGCCAGGAAAATCCCAAACCTCAACCTTCAACCTTTTCCTCTTCTGAGAATCACACCTGTTTAGATCATTTCTGACGTGTGAATAGTGCTCAGTGGGACTGAGATGATAATGATCCTGAGTGTTCCACCGCTGGGGTGTTCTCTTCCAGAATCCCTCTGCTTTTTGCTGTCGAATATTTCTGTCCGGTCGCTCATAACGGTTCATATTGTCACATTCCTCTGTATCAACAGAAGAAAATAGAGCAACGTTGATTTAAGTATTAGTATTAACATGAAGGGACGCGGTGGCTCAGTGGGTTAGGACGCTGAGCTTGTCGATCAGAAGGTCGGCAGTTTCGCGGGTCGAATCCCGAGTGCCGCGTAACAGAGTGAGCGCCTGTTACTTGTCCCAGCTTCTGCCAACCTAGCAGTTCGAAAGCATGTCAAAATGCAAGTAGAAAAATAGGGACCCCTACGGTGGGAAGGTAACAGTGTTCCGTGCGCCTTTGGCGTCTAGTTATGCCGGCCACGTGACCACGGAGACGTCCTCGGACAAGCGCTGGCTTTAAAACGGAGATGAGCACCGGCCCCTAGAGTCGGAAACGACTAGCACACATGTGCAGGGGAACCTTTACCTTTACATTAACATGAAAGCAAAACAAATGTTGGATGGCACTCTTAATTAATTCAGTTGTCCATAATGAAGTCAAGGAATTGCCCATAAATTAGGTCTGGGCATAGAAAAGATAATTTCATTTCACAATATTATGATGATCAGAGGTAAGATATAAGTGTAAAACTCAGGTTTTCTTCTCCACAACACATCAAACAGCAAAAATGCGATACTAGTTATGCTGAAATTAACTGGCTCCCGGTATAGTAAAGCTGCTACTTCAGTTCAGTAACTTTAATTCTTTCTTTAGCCACATGAGGAATATTCCTTTGCTATCTATCCGAACGCAACTTCAAGCAGACAAAACAGCCCTTATTCTTCACAAGGATTTTTCCCTACACTTATATAATCAGTGATGAAACATGATCTTTGGGGAGTTTTATTAAGGAAAAGTTTTAGAACGCTCATTTTACCGTGCAACATGAAACTTCTAAAAAAAACAACAACCCACATCTGTCAGTGCTCCCAAAACAATAGTCTGGTTTCTGACAACCGGATGAGGCAATTGTTTGGAAATCTTAAAAGCCAGACCAAGGGACCAGGAAATGCAGCTAGGGAAGAAAAGTTTGAAGAAACCTGCTCAGCTTTTCACTTACCTAAACTGTTCTTCTGGTAGCTAATCCTTGGCTGCGGGGCCCTTCTCCTAGTTGTTGCTCGGCCGCCTACTCATAGTTTTGCAGGAGATGGGGACAAACAGGCCTTCCTTCCTGATTATTCCCTGCTTGCGTAGAGTTGGGAAAGCAGCCCAGTTTGACCCTGTGACTTACAACTCCCGTCCTCCAAGTTGCATACTTCTTGCCACAGAACAATTGCTATAAATAGAGGGCAAGTTCCATCACGGGCTCCAAAAGAGAGCCGGAAAATTATAAACCTACCAATTACTTTAGCACTTGCTGGGGTCAATCAAGTCTTTGGGCAAGATGTAGTTAACTGCTGAATTCATGAATGGCACAATCTTAGGAGTTGAAAGCAGCCATTGAATCAAAGTCCTGTTTTCTGAACCCCCATTAAAGCAAGACTTGAATGCATCCAGTGAAAAAGGAACCCGTCCTACACCTACAGCCAACTCTGGCTCTCTTCACATTTTTCCTAAACTTCCACTGAAATTCAAATCACTCCTCTCTGGATCTAAACATAACAGCTTTAGTTACTTAAATTTCCAGACTTCAAAAAACTTTTCTGTGTACTTACCAAGCTAGTAGATTTTCGTGTGTGGGTTGTTTTTTGTTTGTTTGCTTGTTTAAACAAAAGGATACGCTGTAATTTTAACCCTATTATACCAAAATCATCAATGAGAATTCATTTAAAAAAGACTAGGTGAAAATGACGGCTCTAAAAATGGGAAAGAAGCATAAGGTGATAAACCTCTGTGCAAACAGAGTTTCAAAAGTATTGCTCTGTTAAGAAACCCCAGGAAAACAGTGGGGATATTATTCATTGCGTTCCTTGAGCATCAAGTTGTACGGCAGGGGTGTCCAACCTTGGCAACTTTTAAAACTTATAGATTTCCACCTCCCGGAATTCATCAGCCACTTCTGGGAATTCTGGGAGTTGAAGTCCACAGATCTTAAAAGTTGCCAAGTTGGGACATCCCTGCTGTACACTGAGATAAATGCCTCTATATATCCCCAGCCTTGGTTTCCTATAGATTTCATGGGGTGACCACTCTAGAAGTTGTTGGTTCTCTTGGCTTAACAGAAATCAAAAGGGACATCAAAGAAGCAGCAGACGCTTTAGAAGGATCCTCTCACTAACCATTATCACAGGGCACGTCTTCAGGCAAGTCGACATCAAGCATAAGATCATCATCTTCAAGATCACAGGACTCAAGGTTGTTCAAGATGTCCTGCAAGCAAGGAGAAATGGCTTCGAGTCATTCAAAACTAACTTGCAGTTTGAAAGAAGCTCTGTATGGCCCTTTCTGCAACTATAGAAGTGAACTTTTATTATTGTCAAGGATGAGAGCAGCTTCCAGCTATCCAGCACAGCTAGAATATTGAAGTGAAAAGAAATAATTAACCCCCAGGCCTCTTAAAAATAGGTGCTAAGTATTCAGTTAAAAAGGGACACGGTGGCTCAGTGGGTTAGGACGCTGAGCTTGTCGATCTGAAGGTCGGCAGTTTGGCGGGTCGAATCCCGAGTGCCACATAGCAGAGTGAGCACCTGTTACTCGTCCCAGCTTCTGCCAACCTAGCAGTTCGAAAGCACGTCAAAATGCAAGTAGAAAAATAGGGACCACTACGGTGGGAAGGTAACAGCGTTCCGTGCGCCTTTGGCGTCTAGTCATGCCGGCCACATGACCACGGAGATGTCCTCGGACAAACACTGGCTCTTTGGCTTTGAAACGGAGATGAGCACCGGCCTCTAGAGTCGGAAACGACTAGCATGCATGTGCGGGGGAACCTTTACCTTTACCTTTATTCAGTTAAACCACCAGATCTTTTATTTCAGCCACAGAGCAGCCGTAAAATACAATGAGGAAAAATTACACCCATTTCAGTATTAATTTACTGAAACTTGTAAATGATAAAGCATAGCTTAAAGCTACAGAATGCAATTATATTAAAATACTAAGATATGTCTAGGGAAACGAGGAAGAGGATGACCAACAATGAGAGACTCAACTATGGTGACACCTCTGGGAGACTTGAAAGAACGCAGTAAGGGATGGATCCTCATAGAGAAAATCTACCTAGGTAGTCACTAGGAGTTGAAAGCGACCCGAGGGCACACAATCAATCAATCATCATCTACGAAAGTTCTTAATAGTATTGGACTAAAATGGGAGCGGGCCTATGAAAGCCACAGAAAGAATGTAAAAGTGATAAAGCAGCACAGAGGAGCCATAATTTCTGGTTAAGATGTGTCACATTTTCCAGGTACAAAACCATGGATTTGGAAGATAATACATTTGATTTGTGTATAGTTGACTATTGGCCTTGTAGGAATATTCCAATGGTGTCAATAAACTATGTCCACAAGTCCTAGTCCCAAGTCCTAGGACAAAAAGGCATTTACAAAAACTTTTGTTCAGTTTTTAAAATGCGGTTTCCCAGGTGATAGATATGTTTCTCTGAATGCTGTTATTACCTTTACAGGTTGCAATTTGTTAATAGGCAACTAGGAATTTTTCACAACTACCAGAAGAACATCACAACGGAATGTACAAATGGAATATTACTAAAGCTCCATTAATATTTTACAGTAGCTTCTTCCCCTCAATGGATAAACTGAATTAATAACCCTATTCCTTTCATTGTAGCATATTGTAGATTTCAGTGTCTTTGTACTAAATGGGTGAAGAAGCAACAAATAAAGTTGTATCTTCCCCATTCATTTACAAACACGTGTAATTTGATTAAAGGCCACACCTGGAATACTGCATCCAGTTTTGGTCACCACGATGTAAAAAAGATGTTGAGACTCTAGAAAGAGTACAGAGAAGAGCAACAAAGATAATTGGGGGACTGGAGGCTAAAACCCATAGGGAACGGTTGCTGGAATTGGGTATGTGTCGTTTAACGAAGAGAAGGGTGAGGGGTGACGTGATAGCAGTGTTCCAATATCTCAGGGGCTGCCCCAAAGAAGAGGGAGCCAAGCTATTCTCCAAAGCACCTGAAAGCCGGACAAGAAGCAACGGATGGAAACTAGTCAAGGAGAGAAGCAACCTAGAACTAAGGAGAAACTTCCTGACAGTTAGAACAACTAACCAGTGGAACAACCTGCCTCCAGAGGTGGTGAATGCTCCAACACTGGAAGTTTTTAAGAAGAGACTGGACAACCATGTCTGAAATGGTATAGGGTTTCCTGCCTTAGCAGGGGGTTGGACTAGATGACCTCCAAGATCCCTTCCTCCTCCTCCTCATTATTATTATTATTATTATTATTATTATTATTATTATTATTATTATTATTATTAGGGGGATGACAGTCAAAACAGCAATATTTCTTCAAAAAAAAGGGGGGGGACCAGTCAACGTATTTAAGTTTACAAAAATCCATAGTGCTGGATTTTAACCTATCCCATACATGGAGAACTGCTCTTCTACATTACACGACAGCTGAAGGGTGAAGCAGGCTCCATACCTTTAGGAAAGAAAAGAAAGATGACGAACGATTAAAATAAAATACTTCCAAAAGAAGGGAGACCAGGGACCAGAGGCAGAGGCTGGGCTTAAGGTCATTACTGCAGCTTCCATAGCAACCCTGGGGGGGAATTCAATGAGACCTCCCGGCCTGCATCCAATCACAGGAGGGCAACCACTGACACTGCCACATTGCCAGTCTGCCTGAGGCTAGCCAAACAATCACATGGGTAGAGGGATGTCAGTTGCCATGGTGAGAAACAAACCCTACGATGAGCCTCAGAAACCATCAGCCTTTTATGCTCTTATTGACTCTACAGAACCAAAAAAAAAAAGGGAAAAAAAGCAGAATGATTTTTTTTTGCTAAACTACAGTTCTGGAAATCACTCCTCTAAACCAAGAGTTGGCAAGTCGCTGCTATTTCTTCTTGATTTCATTTGGCCATACTTTTAAAACGGGCGTAAGTTTGAGTTTAAGAATAAAGGTAAAGGTTCCCCCGCACATGCGTGCTAGTCGTTTCCGACTCTTGGGGGCCGGTGCTCATCTCCGTTTCAAAGCCGAAGAGCCAGCGTTTGTCCGAGGATGTCTCCATGGTCATGTGGCCAGCATGACTAGATGCCAAAGGCGCACGGAACGCTGTTACCTTTCCACCGTAGTGGTCCCTATTTTTCTACTTGCATTTTTACGTGCTTTCGAACTGCTAGGTTGGCAGAAGCTGGGACGAGTAACAGGCGCTCAACTCCGTTATGCGGCACTCGGGATTCGACCCGCCAAACTGCCGACCTTCTGATCGACAAGCTCAGCGTCCTAACCCACTGAGCCACCGCGTGCCTTGTTTAAGCATACATAGATATAAATAAAGGAGAATATTTGTAATGCAGAGTTGAAATGAGGGCTCTCTTGAGCTTGGTTGTTTTCTTGCATACATGCCATTACCCAACTAGGCAACCAAGTGTATGCTAGAAGGTTGAGTGCTAACCCTTCTTTTTTCTAGCACTAGTTTGGGTAATGAAACATCTGCAACCAAGCTCAGAGAGCACCAAGGACCCCACATACATAGATGTCATAGCAAAGCAATGGTTCAGATTTAATTCAGAAGTGATACTTGGGAATGGGCTGGAGAGCAAATGGAACATTTAGCTGTTACTTATTAAAGTAGCCCCCTCTTTTTCAGAATTGCCAGACTGCAGCTGTGTAATCCTGCAGACTGACACGACTGCTTTAAGTTGACACCGAGAGATGCTGCGCCTGTGTCACCATAATTCCACAGCTTTAATTCCAAATCAACTCTGAATTACTGAAGGATCTCCATTGCTACAGATAGACCAATTATCAGATGTAAGGGGAAAATATCTGTCTCATTAAAAAATTCAAACAACAGAATATAGTAGCAAGCCATACTACTATTATTATACATGAGATATCCATGCTCCTGATATTCTTGAAAGTGATTAGATCACCACCTTTTGCATTTTTTTTCCATTTTTCCACTTTTTTCTACTCCTAACTGGTTAAACTACTGTAATCATACCAATTTAATAGGTAATTCAAAAACAATAATTCAGAGCATTTGGAATTATTTATTAGTCCATTAAAATATTCTTGGCTTTAAAATAGATATTCTTCATTAGGGCTTCCTATACTTGCAATGAAAACAGTATCTTCTCTTCATTCTCCCCTGCTAACTCCAGGGTGAGTTTTTTAGATGGATGGATGGATGGATGGATGGATGGATGGATGGATGGATGTAGATAGATAGATAGATAGATAGATAGATAGATAGATAGATAGATAGATAGATATAGACAGGGCTTTTTTTCTCATAGAACGCTCAGAACGGAGTTCCGGCACCTTTTTTGGATGGAACCTTGTAAGGTAGGCAAGGCGGGTTGTATGACATGTGTGAGTTCCGGCACCTTTTTCTTTTACAGAAAAGCACTGGATATAGATATACACGCACACATACACATACTCCAGGGTGAGTTTTTTAAATAGATAGATAGATAGATAGATAGATAGATAGATAGATAGATAGATAGATAGATAGATAGATAGAGACAGGGCTTTTTTTCTCATAGAACGCTCAGAACGGAGTTCCGGCACCTTTTTTGGATGGAACCTTGTAAGGTAGGCAAGGCAGGTTGTATGACATGCGTGAGTTCCGGCACCTTTTTCTTTTACAAAAAAAGCACTGGATATAGATATACACACACACATACACATACTCCAGGGTGAGTTTTTTTAAATAGATAGAAGATAGATAGATAGATAGATAGATAGATAGATAGATAGATAGATAGATAGATAGATAGATAGATAGATAGATAGATAGATAGATAGATAGATAGATAGATATAGACAGGGCTTTTTTTCTCATAGAACGCTCAGAACGGAGTTCCGGCACCTTTTTTGGATGGAACCTTGTAAGGTAGGCAAGGCAGGTTGTATGACATACGTGAGTTCCGGCACCTTTTTCTTTTACAAAAAAAGCACTGGATATAGATATACACACACACATACACATACTCCAGGGTGAGTTTTTTTAAATAGATAGAAGATTAGATAGATAGATAGATAGATAGATAGATAGATAGATAGATAGATAGATAGATAGATAGATAGATAGATAGATGATATAGATAGATAGATAGATAGATAGATAGATTAGATAGATAGATAGATAGATGATAGAGATAGATAGATAGATAGATAGATAGATAGATAGATAGATAGATAGATAGATAGATTAGATAGATAGATAGATGATAGAGATAGATAGATAGATAGATAGATAGATAGATAGATAGATAGATAGATAGATGATATAGATAGATAGATAGATAGATAGATAGATAGATTAGATAGATAGATAGATGATAGAGATAGATAGATAGATAGATAGATAGATAGATAGATAGATAGATAGATAGATAGATAGATAGATAGATAGATAGATAGATTAGATAGATAGATAGATGATAGAGATAGATAGATAGATAGATAGATAGATAGATAGATAGATAGATAGATAGATAGAGATATACACACACACATACACACACTGTTTTGCTCTGAATAAAGCTGATCGCCATTGACTGTGATTCCAGCCACATTCTTTTTATAGCTTTGCTTTGTTTCAGTGTGACCTCTACAATCCTGCATGTTGCTTACTGCAAAAGGTCACCTTCAAACAATAAGAAAAATGTGCAGCTTTAATAGGCAGAAAGCAAAAATGCTGACCAGTTTCTAGCTGGAAAAGCAGCAGACCAATAAGTGTTTCTTTTTTAACCAACAACGCCCCCCCCCACCGAAAACCATCTCAAGCTTTGCTTGAGGCCTCGCATTGGATGGATAATTAAGATATCCAACCCATAAATGTAACAAGATTTAATCATTGCGGTATTCAAATGTCTGTGCACGTTTTTCAAACTAAGTTTTAAAAAAAACACAGGATCCATATTTTATAAGGTATAATTCACGACTAAATTTGGGATTTGTATTTATTTTTAATTTGTATTTATGTTTTTTTTACTGATCAGGCAGAGAGAATAAATACTCTAAAGCCTACTGAAGACTTTTGACACAGTTTAACTATTACCATACTTTTAAGCGATAGGCTGTGTCACAAAGTAAAGCCTCTACAAATGCCATGTACCAGGAATATTACTGTCAGATAGATGGATGGACTTCTGCTTTCTGCTTTCCAAAATTAGGATTCCCATGATTTACCAATGCAATGAGGATTAAAAAGCAAGACAAGCAATATTTCTTCTCTGCTTCTTTTTAAATTCTGTGATTTAACTGACTTGTCTCACTGGCTTGTTGTAACTAGCTATCTTAATACCTGAGAAAATGGATGCCCTGGCCCTTACATCTTCACTCATGCAGCAGTTAATTGAATAATAAACCATAAGGAAGATGATGCCAACTCTCTTTTCTTTATAATTACATGTTGTTGCCCTGTGTTGATCATTCTGCTCTCTTGCAAACTTTGCCACATCAGAATTAATTCTCTCCCCTGAGTCTTTTACACATAAAGCACTAATATCTTCAGCAGAATTATTGGAAATCTTTATATATAAAGATCTCCAATAACTCTATATAAATTTGCACTGAAGGAATATTTTAAAATTTAAACTCTATGTATTGTAGAACAAAAATTAAAATTAAACAGAGAACACACTACTTTTTAAGCAGACGTTTCATACCACAAAGTATTTATTTCATGCCCACAGCATGACTCTATGTTCTAATATTGTGGACACACAGGACAACTTTGAATGAATCGAATTGTAAAGTGTGATAAGGCATACGTTTGTATTTAGTATTTTATTCTGCCCTGTGAACCGCCCTGAGTCCTCAGGGAGAAGGGCGGTATATAAATATTATTAAATTAAATTAAATTAAATAATATATTGGTAGATACGGATGCTACCATTTCATTTCTTAGAAGACACAGCCGTAAGACGTCTGGCTTCTTAATTATAAAAGCTTATACATTTCTCAAGCGATGTATGTAACTCTGCTATTTATGTGAAAATAATATTTGTATTACCTGTGGCTAACAATGTAGATTGCTTTCTAGGTGGAACAAGACAGCACTAATGGCATTTTGTATCTAGTGTCAGAATTCTACAAAGGAGACCGTTAGACATGCAAAGTGTGCTAAATTCTAGGCAATTGGATATTTGGCACAAACTCTAGCACACATGATCAGTCAAGCATCCAGTTAACTTCATTTCTTTCAGGAACAAATAAATAAATGCAGTTGTGAATATCGGCACTACTGTTGCCAAGTTAATTACATAATCAGAAAGGGGAAGTCTGACACAGAATGTTTACACCAGTTATGATACACTGTCGTGCTGCCATCTAGCCTCTACTCACAAAATTCCTAAAGAGCTGCTTAAATATTCAATATCATACAGCAGAGGTCCCCAACCTTTTGGGCACCGGGGGCCGGTGCTATGGAGAAAGGTTTTTCCGCGGACCAGTGTGTGTGTGATTTTGCGTGCTACCTGCATCCCACGGATGGGGGTTTGGGGGACCCGTCACGCAGACTTAACTGTATTTAAATTTGGGAAGGAGAGGGAAGTTGCACCAAAAATCATCTAGACCTTTTCATACAGTTTAACACACCATGTTTTCAAATACAGGACAGTGTTTAGACATTCCCATTAGTGTTTATATTTCAGCTCCTAAAGAAGAAAGATTGTATCTTAAATTTCTAAGCCTATTTAGTAAAATGAAAAGTTAGCGGATGGTTAACAAAGTTGTTAGTAGCTATTTACAAAGTTGACTTTTTCAAAGGGAACAAAATTTATCTCTTCAGTAGACAATTTCAGCCTTGATGTCTTTGTGTTTATTGATACTGGGGTCCAAGGCCAAAACCAGGGGCGGAAAATTGGTGCAGCTGCTAAAAACAATGAACCACTCTCAAAAAAATATCTTTCTGAACCTTGCAGAAATCCAAATTTCTGCTCAAGAAATAAAATATCACAGCTGGACTCTTAAGAATCCTAGTATAGGCTTTTAAGTGCAAATATTTTCAGAGTATTAATCTAATAAATCTTAATGTCTTCAGATTAATATTCCCTCCTGTCTTGATTTCCAGGCTTCAGAGCAGATTTCACATACTGATAATAATAAATTTCAGATTTTTTTAAAAAAAATATATCTGAAACAACTAAGCAACAATGAGGATAGCTGTAGGGGGAGCAGAGAACACAAAAACTCTTATTTTCTTTTGCATTCATTTCACCATGGAAGATATTGCAGGTAGCCTCAACTTACAACCATTTGTTCAGTGACTGTTTGAAGCTAAAACAACACTAAAAAAAGTGACTTATAGCTGTTTGTCACACAAGACCGTTGCAGCATCCCTGATTAAAATTAGACACTTGGCAACTGGCATGTATTTACGACGGTTGCAGTGTCCCAGGATCACGTGATTCCCTTTATGCCACCTTCAGACAAGTCAAGTCAATGAAGGAAGCCAGATTCACTTAACAACCATGTTACTGATTTTAACAACTGCAGTGATCTATTTAACAACCGTGGCAAACAAGGTTGTAAAATGGGGCAAAATTCACTTAACGACTATCTCACTTAGCAACAAAAAAATTGTGGTTCTTAAGTTGAGGACTACCCGTAGATAGAAGCCAATCACTAAATTAGATTTCTTCAAACAGGACAACTGGAAAAATCGCGAAAGCAACATGTGATATTAGCAGATCGTATCAGCATTCTTCATCAAATGAAGAATTGGAAGTTTTCAAACTTTCTCCCCTTTCCACAAGGCATCAGTCCCAGACTTCCAGCTTAATATCAAGCATTTACAAACGTTCTGATGCAGCCTCAATTTCCATAGGCCATGTCATGGTTCCGACAGATGAAACTCTTCAAAGAACTTCGAGGCATTGTTTACCTTAAAGCATCTTTATTCGAGAAGCATAGCGTCCGCACGTACACGGTCGAAGCCAAAATCTGAATTCCCCTCCCCTGAACACATAGTATCAAAGCACAATTCCCTCCTCCAAGTAGCAGTCATAAATCACATTCTCCAGTTAGTTTGAAATGCGGGCTTTCCCTCCAGTTCTCCAACCCGCCATTTCTGATCATCTCTTATTTCAAACAACTTTCAATTATACGCTACGACGATATTGTTATGTCTAACTAATTCCCATACACATTCTTCCTCCTCCCACCCCCAGGATCATCTAATTCTAACTCTTAAGAGTAACACACAAGTTAAAGAAAAAGGCTGCATCTCCATATGTTGTCAAGGCAAGAACGTCCGATGTTAGCAGCATTGATGGGCCATTAGTCAAAGGCAAAAATATAGAATACTGAATATCCTCGACACAACATCCTAAGCAGTTGTCTTTCAAACCACTCTTGCTCCTCAGGTGCAAAAACACTTCTAAAGAATTTTGAAGAGCACGACCTCTTTAACTTTTTTTTTCATTTAAAATATTTCAAACAAATACTTAAAATAGTATTAAGTGAATTAAGTATTAATTTGCTGACAAGATCTTAATATAATCAAACCAACTGCAAAAGCGATATAAGCAAAGGCGCTCATTTCTGCCTTTAAAGATCAACCGAGCTTATGAAGGCAGCTGGTTATATTAACCGGTCTCCCCTCTATTTCTAATTTCTCCAATTATTCTCGTTTCCTGCCTTTATGCAAACGGGGATCTTCGTAAATGCTGCATGTGCTGTGGAATTCTCCAGAAAATGATGGGAGTTAATGTGAGATGCAACAGAGATAATTGCACCGTACTGATTGTATATATGTATGTATGTATGTATGTAGGTATGTATGTATGTATATAAAAAGAAAGAATACGTACGATGCTGTTCATTTCTGAGGAATCATAACTGCCGCATGGATGAACACTCCCAATGGGCTCCAGCCCTTCTTCGTCCCACATGTAGGTCCCATCCGAGCTGTCAGAGGGGGAAAGCTCAAAAGAGGAGCCAGCTCTGTAATCCATTTCTGAAGAAATTTCATTGTTCCCAATGGGATGTTTGGCACTTTCACTCTTGTCATCTACTTCTTAAATAAAAGGGGGGAAAAAAACTAAATGCAATACAGTATACAGATTCTTAATTTATTATTATTATTATTATTATTATTATTATTATTATTATTATTATTATTATTATTATTATTATTATTAGGACTTATATGCCGCCCTATCTCCCGAAGGACTCAGGGCGGCTAACAACAATAAAATACAATAATACAGAAGTTAAAAGAAAATTAAATTAATGGCCCAGTAGAATAAATTAAAATTAAAATAAGTTAAAAATTAAAAACATAATTAAAATCCCTGTCAGTCCAGGTCAGCCTGATGGAAAAGGAGTGTTTTGAGGCTGCGGCAAAAGGACCGGAGATCCGGGGCCATCCGAAGCTCAAGGGGGAGTTGATTCCATAGGGCTGGCGCTCCCACAGAGAAGGCCCTCCCCCTGGGGGTTGCCATTGTCTAGCCGACGGTACCCTGAGGAGGCCCTCTCTGTGTGAGCGCACTGGACGATGGGAAGTCGTTCCCGGCAGCAGATGGTCCTGCAAGTATCCCAGACCTAAGCCATGTAGGGCTTAAGTACCAGCACCTTAAATCTCACCCGGGGGACAACCGGTAACCAATGCAGCTCACGCAGAAGGGGTGTAATATGGGAGTATCGGGGTGCTTCCATCACTACCCGCGCGGCCGCATTCTGCACCAGCTGGAGCCTCCGGGTGGTCTTCAAGGGCAGCCCCATGTAGAGAGCATTGCAGTAATCTATACGGGAGGTAACGAGTGCGTGGGTGACTGTACGTAGGGCCCTGGCCACGACTCCAATATGATCTTCAAAACTGAGTCGTGAATCCAGGAGGACGCCTAAATTACGTGCCCTATCAACAGGAGGTAACATCTCTCCTCCCATAACCAAGGATGGAACCTCTTGGACTAAACGAGATGCCGGTACGTAAAGCCACTTGAGCAAACTTTTTATCAGATCGAAACAGCTCTCAAATTGTATTCGGTGACCCACGCAGGACACTAAACCAGACTAGCTCAGTCTTCTCCTACTGAAGGGGGAAGCCTTGCATTTGTTATGCCATTCCTCGGTGGGCTAAGCCAAAGGCTGCTAACCCACAATGTACTACCATAGTGAACAACCACATTTTTAAGGAAGCTTGTCTTGGTTAGTGAACCTGAATCAGCTTCCCAAGAAGACCAGAGTTTACCTAGAAAAAAGCAAGTGGAGTGGATCCTGGGTTCATGTTGATAAGGGGCTAATCTTGAAGATTACTTAGAAATTACAACTGATGCAAATGTCTATGGAGATTCTCAATCATCCAGGTAATGGTTGCCCCAAAGGTGTTTTTTTCCAAAAGGCAACTGGGCTTTTTTTGGAGCTTTTTCCACCTCGAAAACATTTTGCTTCTCGTCCAGGAAGCTTCTTGGATGAGAAGTGAAACATTTTCAAGGAGGAAAAAAAAACAAAACTCAAAAAAGTCCAGTTGCCTTTCGGAAAAAGCATCTTCGGGACAGCCGTGATCTGGATGACTGAGAATCTCCGTAGACATTAAGCACATCTTAAGTTGAAAACGTTCGCTTTCAAGTGTGCACGTTGCACCATGAACCCAAATATAATCTGAATTTTGACATTCAGTACAATTCTTTGAAAGACGAATGTTACACGTGGACTTTCAAATGCCGAATGTTCAGGATTAACAACATTAATAAAGAAGTTACACAGCGGAGTGGCTATTTGGTAAGAGGTACCAACACCTTATCTGTTCCGCTAGCTTCTAAAATAAGTACTGGAAAACAACACCCTGCATATTTACCTGAGACATGCATATGCAGCCATTCCTCATTATTGCAGCCCGACTTCTCGCTTTCCTGAAAAGATAGTAATTGTGGGGGTATCCCATTTCCATCTTCCAGCTTTTCAGCAGGAACTTTCTCTTCTCCAATTAGCATGGTTCGGCTGGGATCTTCTAAATCTAGGAAATCATCGCTAAAATCTTCGCTAAGGTCGTTTTTCTCCGAAGAGGACAGGGAAGATATTGATATTTCATCCACGTCGCCATCCGTGCACATTTTACAGCTGGTCTCTACAAAATCACTGCTCGGAGTTTCTTTTGCACAGGCATCTCTTTTAGCATCCATGGAATCTTCCAAATCTTCCGTTAAACTATTTGAAGGGTCTTTCCCGGCGCTGCCATCTACAGGGATCTTTCTACCCAAATGCTGGTTCACAGGCTTCAGCAATGAAGGACGGCCTGATCTGAATCTCAGAGGAGACGCATCCCCCGCGCCATTTAAGAGGGGCGGTTTCTTGACATGGGAAGGTGCGAAAGCAGCCAATGGCCTAGGAAACCCGTACCTCAGAGGCTCGTTCCCGTTGGGCACATCTAACTGGCGCGCACTTCTCGACAGGAGACTGGACCTCTGTGGTGGTCTAAGAGCCAAGTGTTGACTCTGGCAAGGCCTCGTCAGATCCACTGCTCTGTTAAACGAGTGGGATCTGGTAAGAGATGCAGGAGGCAAAAGAGAGCTTTGAAGGGAATGTGAGAAGCTTTGCGACCGGACCATTTTTTCACAAGAGGGCGGAACATTGTCTGTGGATCTCCCCAAGCTCTCCCCGGAGCTACTCCGAGTGACAAAATGATTCCCTCTAATCCTCTGGAAGCCTATCACCGATTGGCTGCCACAAATCCCATTCAACTGCGGCTTTGGTGCGTTAAAACCAGAGTAGGGAGTCCTGCTTAACAAAGAACTTTTGGCGTACTTCGAATTAGACAGGCCAGGCAAACATTTCTGATTTAATTCTTCTGCAGGGGATACCAACATGTTGTCTCGTTTCGCTGTTTTTGACAAAGTGGCCTTTGAAGTGGTCCTGAGTACTTCCTGACTAACTGATCCTTCAGACTGAGGACGCTTTTCCGACCCGGTCACTTGTTCACTGGGATCCTGACCGGAGTTATATTCATTCCCGATCCGACCTCCCAGAGGGAATTTGTTAGACTTTCTCCAGTTAAATGCAAAGGAAGACAGACGAGTGGTGCCATTGTGCTTGCTGAAATTCTTGTCAATGATCTGCGTATTCCCTGAAAGGTGAGGAGCCGTCCCATTGGGGACAGGCTGTAGAGTACTTCCCGCAGGCTTTGTTCCATATTTGGGCAACCTGGAAACCAAAGACGTCCTGGTATGAGCTTTTTCTTCCATGTGCTATAGTCCTTCCATGCGATATAGCCTTCCAACATTGACTCTGAAGAGAAAAACAAACAAACAGGGAGATATTAATGTCAAGGCATGCCTCTGAAGAGAAACACATAATTTGTTAATGTTCTCTACCAGCCTGCTACCAGCCCTGCAGAAAAGGCAGGGACAACCCCTTTACAAATGGCAAGAGGCTGGAATTAAGCCTGCCAAATTTATTAACATAAAACAGAGCAAAACAAGACACCAACCATGAAACAGGAGCTATGAAACAGGAACTATTCAAGCGGTTGCCTTCAGCAAACCAGCCCTCCCACGCATTCCCCTTTTATACAGTTCAGGGCGTGGCTTCTCTCTGCCTCCTTCCGAGGTGCCCCATTGCCTTCCTCTGTTTACTCCTGATTGACTGCCTCCTGCGTCGGGCGTCCTTGAACAGGGCCAGCTGTGGGTCATCTTCATCCACGCTGTCAGGCTCACACAGCTGGGTCTCCATCGTGACCAGGTGGGAGGGGCCTGGCTGAGGGCTCTCATCAGCAAGCTCTCCAACCCCCTCAGCAAGCTCTTCAACACCCCCCTCCTCCTCTGAGTCGTCCGACCCAACTGCCGAACCAACAGGCTGACCCTGAATCACAACAGTTAAATAGAGTAAACCTGACACTTAAATAAGTGGAATATCCTCACTTTAGGTAGAATTTTATCTACATGGGGGAAAAAAAACCTTTACCAAGAGATCGACTAATTATAACAAGCATGCAATATCTCACTAATGCTATTTGAGGAGGGTATTTATTAAGACTTCCTCCAGTAAAAAAAAAAAGGCAGAAGACAGCGTGTAGTGCCATTGTGCTTGCAGAAAGGTTTTCCAGCAGTCTGCATTATTATTACTATTATTTTCTATAAAATTAGGAGCAGATTGGAACAGTGGAGGATTTAGGAACAAGGACTCTTAATGATTCTTTGTCTAGTCACCTAAGGAGCCCATTCAAATTAGGTGAGAACTGAAACTTCTCTGGACATATATGCCCCTCCCCAGCCAACTTGCTCAGACTGAAGAAGCTACTTGGATAAGCAGCAAAACGTTTCAAAGTACAAAGTAAAAGAAGTCCAGTTGCCTTGATTCAACTTCCAGACAACTCAACCTGGATAACTGAGAATCTTCCCCAACTGGAAAGTTTCTGGAGTAAGTTTTGTTCTGTACTTCAGTAACCTGCAAACCAAAGATGTCCATTAATAAGTTTTTTTTTCTGATATATTCTGTCATCCGTCCATGTGATATAAAGCTTCAAATACCGCTGGCATTTTTCAATCTGCTTCAATCTAACATGTTAACAATTACATTATATTATGAAGCTGCTGCGTTGTCAGCGATAAGTGACTGGATTAACTTAACACAAGGGAGATTATTAAATCTTGAAGGCCATGACTTGTTATTTGGCTGGCATGCATATTTATTGTTTGATAAGAAGGTAGATAACGTGTTTAAAGTGCATATTTTAAGACAGGCATTGCTGAGAGTTTGGAAAAAGTATAGACATAAGCTAAACTACAAGATACCTCTATGGGCAATACCGAAACACGCAATAGAAAACATAAATGTTGGGTTCAAACATGATGTGACTACATACAAGGAAATCTTAAGTTTGGAGAGGAATGTATGGTGTTTGAAGCCGTACAATCTTTTACAAGAAGAGAAGATTGTTCAAACCTGGTTTCAATATGGTCAATTACGGGCCAGGTGGAAAGAAGACCAGAAAACTGGTTTCTCAATGACTGATGAAAATCTGGTAAAGCAAATTAGAAATCAGGGTCCAGCACATATCAAACGGATATATCTTGCATTGATAGAAATTGATTCAGAAACAGAACTTGTTAAAGATTGTATGATAAAGTGGGCTCAGAATATTCAAGAAGTTATTACAATGGACACTTGGGAAAAGATCTGGGTGAGGAACGTAAAATTTATGCAAGCTCAAAATTTAAGAGAGAACTTTTACAAAATGTTTTATAGGTGGCATTTAGATCCTAAAAAGCTCGCAAGTATGTATCCGAACTATCAACCTAAATGCTGGAGATGTGGGGGTGAAGATGCAACGTATTTTCATATATGGTGGACCTGTAAAAAGGTTAAAGCTTTTTGGATTAAAATCTGGTGGAATATGCAGAAGATATTCAAGCAAAGGATAAAGTTTTGTCCACAATTGTTCTTATTGGGCATAATTACGGATACTACTGTTGTGGACACTAAGCTGATGTTGAACTTAATTACGGCAGCAAGACTTTTAGTAGGGCAATATTGGAAGAAGGAGGAACTGCCGACTATAGAAGAATGGACTCTAAAAGTTTCTGACCTGGCGGAAATGGCAAAGATTTCGGCTTATTTGAAAGACCATTCGCAGCAACGTTTTATTACGGAGTGGAAAAAGTGGATTGATTATATCCAGAACAAATATGGGTCTAAAAAGTTTCATTTAGCATTTGTATAAGTTTTGATGTGATCTTAGTATTGCTTGTAGTCATTTTATATGAGCTAGAGTGCGATAGACTTAATAGTTTATTGTTGTTAACATATGGTTGTATATGATTGTTTTTACCTTTATACCTTGTATTTAGCTCTGGGAAGTCGGGAAGGGGGGAGGGGGGAAGGGCTGGGGGGAGGGTTAGGGAGGGTTAGGAAGGGCTGGGTGGAGGGAGGGGGTGAGGGATTGTTAAAGATAAAATGTATTTTTTTTTCAATAAAAAAAAACAATTCCAGAAATGAAACTGTGGTTCAATCTGCTTATTCACTGAGAGATCAAGGAACGCTCCTCAGATCTTCCAATGGCCAGTTGATGTCTGGAAGCTTGCCACTCTTGACAATACAGCCAGCAACAGAAACACAGGGATAAACCCATCTACGCCAGGGCTTTTCAACCAGTGGTATGGGTACCACCTGTGGTACATTGGCACCTAGTAGGTGGTACGCGACCATCCTAGAAAAGTGGTAGCGAGGGAGGAGAATGAGCTGAACCGGTGGCAGCACCGCACAAGCCTAAGCGAGAGATGGCTGGAGCTGCAGGGCTCAGCGGAAGCGCCAGGATCAGCGCCAGGGTCCAGCTGGAGCACGGCGCTGATCCTGGCACTTCTGCGGAGCCCAGAAGAAGCGCCAATCAGCTGGAATGTTGCAGCATCTCCAGGGTCTTGTGATTTACATTCAGATGCTTGGCAACTGATTCATATTTATGACGGTCACAGTGTCCCAGGGCCATGTGAAGTGAACAAAACCTGCTGCAACCACCCAGCAGAGGGGGAGGGGGAATAAAAACCAAACACCCCCCACCCCACCCCCTCTGCCAATCCTCAACAGAAATGCTCACAACAATGAAAATCTCGGCCAGGAGGAAGAGCGCCGCCGGGCAGGCAGGCAGGTATATTGCTCAGCTGTGGCTTGGGGGGCACTTTTTTCAGTGTCCTTGTAACTTCAAACAGTCACTTAGCAAATTAAGTCAAGGACTACCTGTACTTCATCACTTTTTTTTTCTTTTTGGTCATCAAGCTTTTGACCCCTTGCTAGGCGACTGGTGGTACTCGGATGTTGCCATTTCCTAAAAATGGTACAATGGGTGAAAAAGTTGAAAAGCCCTGATCTATGCAGCATTTAAAAGCTCATGGAGGAAATGAGTAATCGGGGCATACCTGCCCCAGCAACCAACACCCAGAAAAGCAGGGACTGGCAAAAGAGAAACAATCAGGAAAGAAGCAATATCCTAACCAAGGAGCCATCAAGGAAGAAACAATGCCCCACCAAGATGGCAGGGCCAACTACATTAAACAAACCAGCAGCAAACTTCACTGATGTGACATGTGTGTTGATGAGAAGTCTGCACGAAAACCATCTCATTCACAGAGCACAAACAACCCAACAGTCCAATAATATCTTATTATTACAATATTGTTGGTTTTTTGTTTAGTATTATTATTATTATTATTATTATTAATTATTATTATTATTATTATTATTATTATTATTTATTGTTATTATTAAACTGTCCACATATTAGGGTAGCTCCAAACTGGCACTCATTTTATAGATCAGAAGGTTATTTTACTTAAGGTAAGGTAAAGGTAAAGGTTCCCCCGCACATGCGTGCTAGTCGTTCCGACTCTAGGGGTCGGTGCTCATCTCCGTTTCAAAGCCGAAGAGCCAGCGCTTGTCCGAGGACGTCTCCGTGGTCATTTGGCCGGCATGACTAGATGCCAAAGGCGCATGGAACGCTGTTACCTTCCCACCGGAGGGGTCCCTATTTTTCTACTTGCATTTTTACATGCTTTTGAACTGCTAGGTTGGCAGAAGCTGGGACGAGTAACAGGCGCTCACTCTGCTACGCGGCACTCGGGATTCGACCCGCCAAACTGCCGACCTTCCGATCGACAAGTTCAGCGTCCTAACCCACTGAGCCACCGCGTCCCTTCTTATTTTACTTAAAATTATTAAATATGCTAGTAAGTCATTTTAAGCACTCTATACATGACAAAACTGGCCATACAATTTGCGTGATTACAGAGTTTACATAAATACAATTTAACACACAGGTTATGCAGAGGCACTAGAAATTAATAGCATTGTATATTCACATGTTTTTGCACACGTAACCAACACCACAGCCATTTCTCCATCATGGGCAATCAGCCTACTTTTTTCTCCAAGGCTGGAAATGTAATCTCTTTAAAACACAGGTAGTCCTTGACTTACAACAAATTCATTTAGTGACTGAGGTTACAACAGCACCGAAACAAGTGACTTATGACTCCTTATTTTTCACACTTATGACCATCACAGCATCTCCATGACCAAATGATCAAAATTCGGGCACTTGGCAACAGGCATGTATTTAGGAGAGTTGCACTGTCCCAGGGTATGTGATCCACCATTTCTAACCTCCCCAGTTGGTTCCACCTATCAACGTCAATAGGATAAGCCCGATTTGCTTAATGACCGCATGATTCCCTTAATAACCACAACAAAAAAAATCACTTAACACCTGTGACAAAAGAAATCGTAACATGAGGCGCAACTCACTTAACTATCCCACTTAGCAACGGGAAATTTTGGGCTCAAATTGTGGTCGTTAGCCGAGGGCTACCTGCACTGATCCAGCCCAGGTGTAACATTGGCTGCTATTATTCCCCTGTGGGAGAAGACAGTTCAACTCATCATTCTCTATTCCCCTCCCCTAGGCTTTGATTAAAAATAATAATCATCTGATGGCCTCATCCTAGATTTCAAAGTAGACGGCATGAGAACTAAGCCATTATTTCCCTCCCCATTTACTGAAGAATCTCCAAAGCACAAGGTTGCTGGAATTGGGTATGTCTAGTTTAATGAAGAGAAGGATGAGGCGGGACATGATAGCCGTCTTCCAATATCTCAGGGGCTGCCCCAAAGAAGAGGGAGTCAAGCTAGTCTCCAAAGAACCTGAAGGCAGGATAAGTAATGGATGGAAATTAACCAAAGAGAGAAGCAACCTAGAACCAAGGAGAAATTTCCTGACATTGAGAACAATTAACCAGTGGAACAACCTGCCTCCAGAAACTGGGAATGCTCCAACACTGGAAGTTTTTAAGAAGAGACTGGACAGCCATTTGGTATAGGGTTTCCTGCCTGAGCAGGGGGTTGGACTAGATGACCTCCAAGGTCCCTTCCAACATCATCATCTTCATCATTATACAAATCAGCCTGCATTCCTTGCTCACCAAAACCTAAACTCTTTTCCTCAAAGTGCTTCCAGACTGAAGGACAAAGAAGTAAGATTCACAAATTCCTCAAATGAAAGTTCAAGGGTTGTATGCCATTCATACACCACTGCAATGCTGATCTTCCTTCCTCTGCTGATAGATGATGATGTTCGACAATGACATAGCTGCTTTAAAGAGCTGCAGACAAGAGCCATTCACATTCCCACACCTTCTGAAAAACCTTCCTGGAACTGAATCTGCCTGCACAACCTACTAGATCTTTTTCTCAAATTAACTTCTTCACTTGCCAGGGTTAATCATTATTATTTAGAAAGATAGCTGGTTATTAAGCTTGAGCAAGAGAACAAATTAATTTGGAGAGGGGAAAAACCGATTAGGAAACATAATTGAAAACCCTTGGATTCTCGGCTATTTTATTCCAATTAATACATTTTAAAAATCTTCTGGGTAAATTGTAACTCACAATTAAGATCAGCAATATCATTTGTATTTTCCAATTCAAGACTCTACTTTAACATGTAAATCCGTTTAATATAGAAACAGATTAGATACATTAAACCTCTGTACTTAATTGAGTCAGTTACTAAGCCATTATTTTATGTTCCTGGATGGAGAAGAGAAAATGTAAGTACTAATACGAAAATGAACATGAAATTTAAACTTTCTATAAAAAACATGGAAGAAAAGCTATTAAGAAATGTAGACTACAGCATGTTTATTAATACGCTCTTAACAATTCATATCGTATCACTTTCATCATCAAAATTACTACTGCAGGTTGATCGCTTTACAATCAGCCAGTGACCAACCCTATGATTCTTTCTTCCCACTTGATCAGAAGAGAAGGGCCAAGAGCAGTTTCTATACATTAGAAGAAATTGCCATAGTCTTAAAATAATATATCTTTATGTAAATGAAAGCTATTCTTGAGGGGAGGATGAGAGGTCTATTTTGAGATGGGCATTTTAAAACTGAGATAATGACTCCCATCATTATCTCAGTTTTATTGTTATTCCACCTTTCATTCCTGTATTAAGAGCGGTTCTTCTACAGGCGACTTTCAAGTACTATAATTAAGGAAAATAAAAATATGTTTTAATCCTTTTAAAGATCTTCTCTTTCTAGTAGAGGGATTAGTTGGCTCTGCAATAGGAGCCGGCATCTGCTCTCACCTTTCTGTGGTATCCTGGAAATCTTCCCACTTAGCCATTGATTTAGAGGGACCTGTGGCATGGGAAGGTTTTATGTCTGCCTCCAACTAAGGGAGTCACATTTTGTTAATCATTATATGTTGTCACAGAACAGGCATCTACTGGTCTGTAGGTCAGGTGTGGATTTTAACGTGAGATTAGGAAAGCCACGGAAGAGTTAATTCCAGACGGCACAGAGACTTTTTCTGAAAAACTGAAGAGGAACCATGGATGTCTCAACCATGGATTAAATTCTGGAGACCCCCTGAGTTTCTAAAAGCTTTTAATGGCAAGAAGCAGAGATAAGAAAGAAGGTTGGGGGATGGGGTTAGAAAAAAATGTTTCCCAACTATCGTCTATAGAGTTTCTCAATCATCCAGGTCATGGTGGTGCCAAAAGAGCTTTTTCCAAAAGGCAACTGGACTTTCTTGGGTTTTTTTTTTCTCTCTCCTTCTTTCTTCAAAACTAAAGAAGCTTCTTGGATGAGAAGCGAAAAGTTTTCCAAAGGGAAAAAAAACCTAGTAAGTCCAATTGCCTTTGGGAAAAAGCACTTATGGCGTTTTTCAACTAAATTTCCAAACAACAGAGTGGGTTGAAAGAGAGGGAGGCTACGTGCATGTTTTTAGAAAATAAACAAGATTTCCAAAAACAGTAACACAGCTTTTGTAATAAGTCTTGTAACACTTCCATAGGCATTAAAACTCATACTGCATTTAGCCACCGCCACCACCCACCCCCACCTACTCATGAAGACAAAACCCTTCCTTGGCTAGTCAACTATTCTTGCAATTGCAAGCCTTGGTGGAACAGTGGGCTAATGCCTCCTTAATTAACACCAGCTGCCTGCAATTAGTGCAGGTTCGCATCCCACCAGGCTCAAGGTTGACTCAGCCTTCCATCCTTCCGAGGTAGGTAAAATGAGGACCCAGATTGTTGGGGGCAATTAAGCTGACTTTGTAATAATGCCGCTGGGGGGGGGGCGAAAGCCCTAATAAGCAGGCACATACATAGAATGAAGGCTATTGCTAAGCACATTGATTTGTGCTTTAGATTGTAAGCCGCCCTGAGTCTTCGGAGAAGGGCAGGATATAAATGGGATAAAAAAAAAATTGCATTTGCTTCTGGCTCCCATTTGAACCCACCCTTTCGCCAAGGTGCTCTGGGCGATGCATATCCCTCTTCCCCTCCTTTTATTCTTCCCTGCGACCTGGGGAGGAAGGCAGGGATGAGCGGAAGTGACTGGCCAGAATTGAGTGCGGAGGTCAGCAGCTTCAATTGAAAGATTGCCTTTAATTAATCCTTGGAGTGAGAAGCCTTTTGTGCTGGGCGGGCGGTGCTCTTCCCCCCCACCTTCTCCCTGTGCCCTGGGGAAGGAGACCCTCTTGGCAGGCCCCAAGAGGCAGAGGGCCAAGCCTGCCCATCCCAACAGGCTCCCCTTCTGCAGAGATGGGGGAAAGAGGCACCCCGGGTCCTTTCTGTGAGGCACAGGAGCCAGAGAGCAAAGCCCCAGTAAGAGGAGGAGTGCCTCTCTCTTTCTCTTCTAAAGAAACGGTCCCTTTCACGAGAGACATGGGCAGTTCAAAAACAAATACATGGATAGAGACAGGAAGAGAGAGGGAAAGAGAGAAAGGAGTAGGTAGGTAAATAGAAAGATAGGGGAGAGGGGATAGATAGATAGATAGATAGATAGATAGATAGATAGATAGATAGATAGATAGATAGATAGATAGATAGATAGATAGATAGATAGATAGATAGACAGACAGACAGACAGGCAGGCAGGCAGGCAGGCAGGCAGGCAGATGATAGAGATAATAAGTAGAAGATAGATGATAAAGATAATAAATATAAGATAGATAGATAGATAGATAGGCAGGCAGATGATAGAGATAATAAGTAGAAGATAGATGATAAAGATAATAAATATAAGATAGATAGATAGATAGATAGATAGATAGATAGATAGATAGATAGATAGATAGATAGATAGGCAGGCAGATGATAGAGATAATAAGTAGAAGATAGATGATAAAGATAATAAATATAAGATAGATAGATAGATAGATAGATAGATAGATAGATAGATAGATAGATAGATAGATAGATAGATAGATAGATAGATAGATAGATAGATAGATAGATAGATAGATAGATAGATAGATAGATAGATAGGCAGGCAGGCAGGCAGGCAGGCAGGCAGGCAGATGATAGAGATAAGAAGATAGATAGACGATAAAGATAATAAATAGAAGGTAGGTAGGTAGGTAGGTAGATAAATAGGCAGGCAGGCAGATAAAGAGAGAGGGAGGAACAGGGAGAGAAAGAGAGGGGGATAAATAGATGGAGGGAGAGAGAGAGAGAGAGAGAGAGAGAGAGAAAGGGGAGGCATTCCTGGCTCACAGCATTCCAGCCATTGGGAAAGAGGGGCTCTCTGGGGGCCCTTCCTTCTTTCCCAAGCTTGCGGGGGGGGGGCGGGGAGTTCCCCGGCGTGGCTGCCATCGATTCCCACGACCCAGGAGATCCCGCCGAGCATCCTCGCACGCCGAGGGTTGTTTTTTTTTGGGGGGGGCAACCTCATCCAGCCGGGCCTCCCCCCTCCCGGCAAACTTGGCCAGGGACGCCCTCCCCGGAGGTTCACCCCCCCACACACACACACACACACACTCACCGCAGGAGCGGGCGAGGCGGCGGCCGTCTTGGGAAGAGGAGAGGGAGGAGCTGGGCCGCTTTGGTTCCGGCCCCGGAACTGGCTGCCGGCTCTGCTCCCTCCTCCCACCCCGCCCTTCCCGGCTGACAGCTGATGTCGCGTCAGCCTCTCGGCGCAGGCGCACTGGCGCTCGGCCGCCGCCGCCTCCCTTAGCGAACCTTCCGCTGGCCCCGCCCCCTTGGCCCGCAACGGCTTTTCCCGCTTGGATTCAAACCTGGAGGGGGAGGGGGCGGGAGCAGGAGGAGTTTAATGGCTTCTCCGTCCTGTCCATCCGGCGGCGGTGGCGGCACCCGATGCTCAGGCTGCCTGCCACCCGGGGAAAATTAAATGGGGAGGCCTAGAGCGGAGGTCTTCAAACTCGGCCCTTTTATGACTCATGGACTTCAACTCCCAGAATTCCTCAGCCAGGCACACTGGCTGAGGAATTCTGGGAATTGAAGTCCATGAGTCATAAAAGGGCCGAGTTTGAAGACCCCTGGCCTAGAGGCAGGTCTCTGCGGGGCCCTTGGTTGGAGCTCTCTCTCTGAGCTGGGCGGGTTTTTTTTGCCTTGTTTTGTTTTGTTTTCTGATCTGACTAGGGCAGGGGTAGGCAAGCTCGGCTCTTTTATGACTCGTGGACTTCGACTCCCAGAATTCCTGAGTCAGCTATGCTGACTCAGGAATTCTGGGAGTCGAAGTCCACGAGTCATAAAAGAAGCCAGGTTGCCTAGCCCTGGACTAGGCAAAAGCCATCAGCACATGGGGCAGCGATGTTCCCAGCCCACATTGTTGCCTAGCCGTTTCTGGGACATCTTTAAAAGGAGAACTAGCTTGCTTTCTCTGGAGTCCTTGTTGTTTTTTGTTTTAATCCCATTTATATCCCGCCCTTCTCCAAAGACTCAGGACGGCTTACAATTTTAAGCACAAACCAATGTACTTAGCAATAGCCTTCATTCTATGTATATGCCTGCTTGTTAGGGCTTTCAGCCCTCCCCCCCAGAAGTGGCATTATTACAAAGTCAGCTTAATTGCCCCCAACAATCTGGGTCCTCATTTTACCTACCTCGGAAGGATGGAAGGCTGAGTCAACCTTGAGCCTGGTGGGATGCGAACCTGCACTAATTGCAGGCAGCTGGTGTTACTTAAGGAGGCATCAGCCCACTGCTCCACCAAGGCTCTTTGTTGTTAGTTGCAAAGTCGTGTCTGACCCATGGTGACCCCATGGACAACGTTCCTCCAGGCCTTCCTGTCCTCTACCATCTTCTGGAGTCCATTTAAGCTCACGCCTACTGCTTCAATGTAATTCTTACCGAGTGCTAAAAACAAGAAAGTGAAAAGGTATTAGCTGAAGTAACAGCCAGCAGAAGATGAAAGAATAAGGAAGAGTAGGAGGCAAAAGGGATTACAATCCAATTTGTCTACAAATTGGATAACAATAGCTCAATTAAAATGATCTTCAGCGATTTGAACATTGTGTAAAGTATCTGCAAAACCAGATTTTAAACTGGTTGGTGATCTTCTCTAAAAATATCAGTGATCCAGGGAGGAGATGCTAAACATGATATGATGATTAATAAAAACTGCTGCTTACTACGGGGTGTGTTGTCTGAAGATGAGACCTGTTTTTACAGTTTTATCCCCCTCATAGATTTATAAAAATAAATTCAGAAAATCTCATCTGGACACCTGTTATATTCCTAAACCATCTGATACTGTAACATTTCAGTACAATATATATTATTAAATGTATATGATGAAGCTCAATCATCCTGGATTACAGGTAGCTCTTTTAATATACTTTTCATTGTGTATAACCATGAACATTTCCAATCCTTTCCTTTGGAAGGAAATAATATTGTCTAGAAGTAATTTATCTTCTTTCTTTTTTTTTTCAATCTGTCAGCCTTCAGGATCTTCATTTGTCTTCCGGGTGCGGTTCAAGGTCTTGGTGATGGTTTTTAAGTCCTTACATGGCATGGGTCCGGAATACCTCGGGGACCACCTGCTGCCGGCGTCGACTCCCCTCCGCCCTGTGCGTTCCCACAGAGAGGGCCTCCTCAGGGTGCCACCGGTCAAAGAATGCCGACTGGTGGCCCCCAGGGGGAGGGCGTTCTCTGTGGGCACCCCGGCTTTATGGAACCAACTGCCGGTTGAGCTCCGGATGGCACCGGATCTTCGCTCCTTCCGGCGCGGGTTAAAGACCCATTTATTCGAACAAGCTGGCCTGGCCTGATGGGGGAACCTTAGGGTTTTAATGGGTTTTACATTTTGATTGTTTTAATTGGGCAATTATTTAATCTTTTTTAACTTTTGTATTTCTATTTATATGCCCTGTTCACCGCCCTGAGTCCTTCGGGAGAAGGGCGGTATAAAAATTCAATAAATAATAATAAAATAATAATAATAATGTAATTGCTTTCAGACTTAACAGTTCTACTCAGAATAGCCCTCAACTGACAGCAGTTCATTTAGTGATCATTCGAAGCTACAACAGCACTGAAAAAAGTGACTTATGGCCATTTTTCACCCTTACGACCGTTGCAGCATCTCCGTGGTCGTGATCAAAATTCAGACTCTTGGCAACTGACTCATATTTATGACGGTTGCCATGCCTTGGGGTCTTGTGTTCAGCTTCTAAGACCTGACAAGCAGTCATTGGGAAACCAGATTCACTTAACAACCATGTTAACAACTTAACTGAAGGGATTCATTTTAACAACAGTGGCAAGAAAGGTCGTAAAATGGGGCAAACAGAAATTTTGGGATTAATTGTGGTTGAGGACTACCTGTACTGAATTAGACACATCAAATATGATGTTGCATTCTGGAGATTTTCTGTGTTCTTAGTTAATACTGGTTGATCTTGATTTTTTTTAAATTCATGAATTATGTCATTCTGTTTGGGTTTTATTACTGCAATATCCTACTTGAAGTTTATTTAATCATAAAAAGCAGGCAACATATCTGACCAAATATTTTTTAAAAAAAAATAATTTGCATTGTTAGCCATTTTTATGTTGCATACACATCTATCATTTTGTACACAAATCAGAGCACAATAAAAATATGCTAAGAAACATATTCTACAGTTTATTGCTTGACCCCTCCAAAAATGAAAATATCCAATTGAATACAGTAGTGTATTCAAAATAACATTTAAGTACTATCATGCATAACATTGTATTGAGTTGTGCATCTGCAGCTTTTTTGCATCTTCTATATCTTTTGCTTCTATTTCTGCAATAGAGCCATCAGTACTAATTACGCAGAGAGAAATACTGAACAAAACAAAGGCATGAGAAGATGAAACGGGAACATAGTTAACTCTTGTTTACACCCACTCCCTTCACCATGCCACTTTCTGCCTTCCTCTTGCAAACCATCCTGATTTCCACCATCTCCATGTATATTGCCTTTTGTTATCTGACCTGTTTTGGAGGATCTATATGCGGCATCCATTCATGACTTTCTTGGTCTTCTCTGACCTCTTGATCCATTCTCTGTCTTTTTTTTTTTCTCTTGGGTGATATGGTCCTCAGGGAATTCCCTGTATGATCACAGCAGATTTCTTCTGTGACGGTCCCTGACTTTTATATTGAACACAGCATCCAGTCATGGTTGACCCTCTTCTTCATTAAATACCCTTCTAAGTCCTCCATTCCCACTGTTTGCTTATTTGTTTGTTTCTAAAATTTATTGACCACATTTATCTTACCACAAGGTAGCTCTGAGCTTACTTATTTTTTTTCCAATTCTTCCAGCAATCAAAGATGCTTCTTGTCATTTTTTCCCTCTTTTTTAATAAACATTTCCATTTCTTTCTCATGGTCTTACATTTTCAAATAACTGGGTGAACAAGAAAATCTACATAGTGCTCCCCGGATTTGCTCATTATTACATCTGATCCCTTTTCTGTCAGAATTCCGACAAATACTTTCCCTGGCACACTTAACAAATGAATTCCCCTGTAAGTTTTGCATTCACCCTCTCCATCTGGTCCTAAAACACAGAAGGAATCTTCATATGCATGTCAAGGATGTCCATGCAAGGGTATAAGGCCAGAAATTCAGGGTACCCAAATTCTTTAGCAGGATATTCATGTAAATTTTTCACAGGCTATATTGTACTTTCAGTTCGCCATGTACAGTAGATGATATCTGCAACACAATGAGATTCCCAAACTTTGGGAGCCAGAAGCTGCCTTTTCCATTGTCAGGGCTTATGATGGACGATCTCAACAAAATGGTTGCCACGGAGGAATGCTTGCCCAAAGAAAAATGAGTGCAGCTTTTTACAAAATATGGCTGTCACCATCTACTGGTCTTGCCCAGGAGGACAATAATGCTGCATCAGAAGCAACCCTGTGAGTCAAGAATTGATCCAGAAATACTGGTTCAGCTCTTGGCATGTGGCGGAGGAAGAGAGATTATTCCACAGTAGCTAAACACCAATTAAATAGCTATAAAGCTCCACCTTCTTCTGACTTGTCATTGAAAGAAAGAAAAAGAAAGAAAGAAAGAAAGAAAGAAAGAAAGAAAGAAAGAAAGAAAAGAAAGAGAGAGAGAAAGAGAGAGAAAGAAAGAAAGAAAGAAAGAAAGAAAGAAAGAAGAAAGAAAGAAAGAAAGAAAGAAAGAAAGAAAGAAAGAAAGAAAGAAAGAAAGAAAGAAAGAAAGAAAGAAAGAAAAAGAACGTGATCACTATAAGGATGAAACCTGGACCCAACTCAAAGGACCAATGGACAAAAAAGAAAAAGAATATCTGCTTTATTTAGTTAATTCTACAATTCATTTTCTGAATATGCTTGGTCGTTTCTTGAAAAGTTCTGCCCTGAGTGTCAGACCAGCTGTTTCCAGTATTTCCTGCATATTTACAAATAATGAGATGACAGGAATGGATGAGATTCTAGGCAGGTTCCCATGATCCTTTAGTGGGCACTTGCCCAAAAACCAATTACAGTACATAAGACGGAGAGGAACAAAGCAGACAAGCATGACAAGCAGAAACAGAGAGATGTCGAGGCGAGGGGGGGGAGGGAGAGAGAAAGAGAGAGAGAGATCAAATTCAGGTGGCAGCAGATATCAAGTAAACGTACAGACCATTTCCTTTCCAGGGGGAGTTTACAATGACTTGAAGCCAAATCAGAGTCGGCTATTGGGGATATGTCACCTGTAACCTTAGACAAAGCACTCTAGTTGAAAACCGTAGCAAAGAGAGGTCATTTCAGACGGTGTTTTGGCCTTCTTCCATTCCTAAATTGCCGCCTGTTACACGCCAAAGAGAAGTGTTTGGAACCCCAGGAGGCAAAAGCTACTTCCAAATTTGACTTACCTTTTTATTACCACCAGCCTCTGATTTTTCCGGTGGTAATGGAGTAGATGGGAGCCCAGAAGTGGCAGTAGAATGCAGAGAGTCTCCAGGGAATGCTGGTTAATTATGCATGGCCAAAGGCTTAGTTGACTAGGCAAAGCCAGCGGCATCTGGGGAAAGAGATCAATGACAAGATACAATACGAGCTTGCCTTTTCCTGATCCTTAGCCGAGAGCAGAGCCCAGATCCTTTTTCAACGTTACAAATGCTCCAACCTTTTGAACCGGCCTCATTTTTTAAAAATTTTTTGACAATAGCGCAAGGGCCTACTCTTGGGACTGCAGAAACTGCATATGTTCTTAATTTTTACCGAAGGTTAATGTTCTCTCCTGTGAAGAGAGCAAATTTATTGGCACAGGGAAATCATGGTGCTCTTAGATAAAAACTTCAGAAGCCATGTTAAAAGTAAAAAAAATAATAAAATAAAATAGGACAAGTCTGTAACTGCAGGATAGTAGAGAAAGAGGAAACAACCTTCAGAGGATAAGTTTGATATAATTACCATGATGTAATAAACAATGTTTATTAGACTGAGGTTCTTCCAGACAGACACTCCCAGGAAACACCCAGATGTGGCTTTCATATGCAATTGTCCAGCACTGGGAAGGAAGGAATGTTATTGGATGAATGTTTTGATTGATCCTAATAATAAGATCATCCAGCTGTGGATTTTTTTTGGATATTTTCCCAATGGTACAAGAAAACTGTGACTGGTCCATGTTCCTAAATTAATGCCATGCCATGTAAAATAGCTTACTGTAATAAGACCTACACAACAATGTCCAAAGATTTAAATAAAAATATGTTGGGGTAAAAAAAATCAAGACATCATCACAGAAGACCAACATCTTGATTTTTTGACCACTCTTTCTGCAAATCGCCCTGGAATAAAATAAGCAGCCATCTTCCAATCTTTTCCCCAATCAGTTTATAGCATATGAAGTTCCCCCTTCTACTTTTTTTTTAAAGTCACAACAATTTTGTGAGGTAAGTCAGATTGCAAATAACTATTCGCCAATAGTCAAGTTAATTCAGCCAACTTTCTAGACATTGCCTCACCTAAGGGGGGCTTTTTACGAATAAAGAATATTTTTTAAATATTTTTAATATTATTTTAAGAATAAAAATTGTTCTTAAAATGTTATTAATTTAAATAAAAAAATTCTTAAAATATTGAAGAATTCAATATTATTTAATATTTTTAAGTATATTTTTAGGAATAAGGATTATTTTCTTTTTAAGAAAAAAGAATTTTAGTCTAGTCTAGTCTATTTGACTGTCTTATTTGGAAATCTTGTTGAAAGTGACTTCCCTGGAAATAATTGTTGTAGCAAAACAATTGTACAATTCTGTTAAAAATTCAGTGTTCCAGCCCCAAATGACAAAGGAGAATTGGTCTGCCCATAAAATAACAGCAATGAGGATGAACTCTGACTCCCCTGGGGGTTATAATGTATTTTTGAAAGGAGGTAAAGCTGGTGTAGAAAGGTTTGCAATATCTTGGGAAAAATAAGCCTTTAAAACTAGCACTGGCTTTTATATACTATATTTTAAAAAAATAGATAAGTTTTAGATTAAGTAAATCACTTCAAGTGCATAAATCGAAAGGCAGATAATAGACTTAATCAATGCAAAGTGAGTGCTTTGGAAAAATCTGTTTTGAAATGCACATTTATGGAGATGATTGACGTTAAAAAGCCTTTTTCTCTCCTCTAATACCTTTGACCTTCACTCCCCACGCCTGGCTAAGGGCAAACATTTTAATGTCCAGCTTATTTTGTTGAGAGCGATATCAGCACATGTTCCTCTCTTGCTCTCTCTGGAATCAGCGAGGCTTAGACTTGCACTGAAAACAATAATCTCCTAAATAAATTATTTGTTTGGGGACGAGGAAGAAATGCCTAGCGTGTCTCTGAGAGCATTTCAAAAGCTGCCATCTGTCAGACAAAGCTGAGTTGATAAAATCATACAAATCTTCCACCCTCTTTAGTATAAACGCTGTTGTAAGATGCAGGATTATTCCCATCTGGCATTGCTGTATAATGGACCCCCTGTATTAGGGAAAAAATAGTTTACTTTCCATGGTACTCTATCTTCAGACATTTTTGTGAGATATTTTAAATAATGTTTGTCTTCTTTCATGCGATCAAGATGTCCTTTGTGTCCCGGTGTTTTTGGCAATATCTTTGACTTGTAAAAACTACTACTACTACTACTTCTTCTTCTTCTTCTTCTTCTTCTTCTTCTTCTTCTTCTTCTTCTTCTTCTTCTTCTTCTTCTTCTTCTTCTTCTTCTTCTTCTTCTTCTTCTTCTTCTTCTTCTTCTTCTTCTTCTTCTTCTTCTTCTTCTTCCACAGCATCACAAAGCCTTGGTGGATTATGTCTCTTCAGTGATACATTGGTTTGTTCTCTTGACTGCCCATAAGTCTTCTCCAACAGCAAGCCTCAAAAGCATCGCTTTTCCTATCATGCTTCTTCAAAGTCAAATGTTCACATCCATAAATCGTCACAAGGAATATTATGGCTTGTGTGTTATTCTGGCCATAAGGCCAAACTAACCGATAGGTTATAATGCATTTAGCATCTCTTGTTTTGCTTTAAAAACCAAGCAAACAGGCGCTGAAGTGGGGGAGCAAGACTGGAGCCAGCCTTTGATTCTTCATGCAGTCCCCCCCAAAAGCCCAATCTACAAAAAATAAAAATAATAATAATAATAATAATAATAATGATGATGATGATGATGATGATGAAGAAGAAGAAGAAGAAGAAGAAGAAGAAGAAGAAGAAGAAGAAGAAGAAGAAGAAGAAGAAGAAGAAGAAGAAGAAGAAGAAGAAGAAGAAGAAGAAGAAGAAGAAGAAGAAGAAGTATTTGGAAGGGGCCTTGGAGGTCATCTAGTCCAACCCCCTGCTCAGGCAGGAAACCCTATACCATTTCAGGCAAATGGCTGTCCAGTCTCTTCTTAAAAACCTCCAGTGTTAGAGCATTCACCACTTTTGGAGGCAGGTTGTTCCACTGGTTAGTTGTTCTAACTGTCAGGAAGTTTCTCCTTAGTTCTAGCTTGCTTCTCTCCTGGACTAGTTTCCATCCGTTGCTTCTTGTCCTGCTTTCAGGTGCTTTGGAGAATAGCTTGACTCCCTCTTCTTTGGGGCAGCCCCTGAGATATTGGAACACTGCTATCATGTCACCCCTCACCCTTCTCTTCGTTAAACGACACATACCCAATTCCAGCAACTGTTCCCTATATGTTTTAGCCTCCAGTCCCCCAATCATCTTTGTTGCTCTTCTCTGTACCCTTTCTAAAGTCTCGACATCTTTTTTACATCGTGGTGACCAAAACTGGATGCAGTATTCCAGATGTGGCCTTACCAAGGCATTGTAAAGTGGTATTAGTACTTCACGTGATCTTGATTCTATCCCTTTGTTAATGCAGCCTAGCACTGTGTTGGCATTTTTGGCAGCTGCAGCACACTGCTGGCTCATATTGAAGTGATTGTCCACTAGGACTCCAAGATCCCTCTCACAGTTTCTACTAATGAGCAAGGTACCACCTATACTATACCTGTACTTCAACCTACACAGTCACAGGTTAGTCATTAAGCCTCCTCTCTCTTATCTCTTTGCTGTCACTATCCGGATCCTGCTGTGCTACAGTCCCTTGTGGGCAGTGACAACTGGCCGCTGAAATCCAAAAACATAGGAAGGACCTGAGATTCCCCCTGCCTGAAATTATGCCTCGTTCCAGAATTGTGCATGTTGAGTCTGACTTTCAGCTCTACTGTACAGCAGAGAGCTGCAGCAAAACAACACAAAGGCTCCAGGAAACCTGAAGGCAGGAGCAGGCTAGGCTGGCACAACCCAGAAGCCAGGTACCATCTGTGCCCATCACTTCTGCCACAGTTATCTCAAACCTTCACGATCAAGTGGCTAAGGTCGGCACATGACCTTAACTTAACAACTGCAGCAATTGGCTTAACAAAAGTGTCGAGCAAAGTTATAAAATGGGGCAAAACCTAGCCACCGTCTCTGGATAAGCAACAGAAATGTTGGGCTCCGTTCTAGTCATAAATCAAGGATGACCTGGAATTCAGAAACAACCTTTAACAAAGGCATTCTGCTGCAACTGCAGGAACACTGTTGCTTTTGTTGTCCTCATCGTGTCAAGTATCAGATTATCTTTAACCTGACCTGCACCATGTTAACTTTCAGATTTCCTGTTCTACCGTTCATTTCACGGGGCCACCCTTTGTCAGTCACTGCAAAAATCAATGGCAGGCTAAAATAAAATAAAAAGGCAGTCAGGTGAGGAGAAAAACCATCTGTTCAGAAGCAGGTAAAATTAGGAGAGCGAGAAGCAATTCCTCCAACCCAGCTTGGAGAAGCGTGAAAAACAATAATCAGCCTTAGAGGATCGGATTTGGGTTTGTTTGGTGTTTTTTTTTCCCAGCTGAGAAACAAAGCATGAAGAAAGTTATTTGCTCTCCCTTTATTCCAATCCAGGCCTCAGAAAATGAGGGGAACCCCCTTTTTAATGTCCCAAGGTAGCTCTGGCCTTCATAGGTTTGGGGAAAAAAACGGCAAATGCATGATTGACTTTCAGCTATACCAGGGATAGGCAACCTCGGCTCTTTTATGACTCATGGACTTCAACTCCCAGAATTCCTGAGTCAGCTATGCTGAGGGGAAAGGGAGAGGTTTCGAAGCTGAGCCATGCTGGCTCAGGAATTCTGGGAGTTGAAGTCCAGAAGTCATAAAGCGGCCTAGGCCAGGGGCAGGCAACCTTGGCTCTTTTATGACTCATGGACTTCAACTCCCAGAATTCCTGAGTCAGCTATGCTGAGGGGAAAGGGAGAGGTTTCGAAGCTGAGCCATGCTGGCTCAGGAATTCTGGGAGTTGAAGTCCAGAAGTCATAAAGCGGCCTAGGCCAGGGGCAGGCAACCTTGGCTCTTTTATGACTCATGGACTTCAACTCCCAGAATTCCTGAGTCAGCTATGCTGAGAGGAAAGGGAGAGGTTTCGAAGCTAAGCCATGCCGGCTCAGGAATTCTGGGAGTTGAAGTCTATGAGTCATGAAGGGGCCATACTGTAGTTCCCCCATGCTGGCTCAGGAATTCTGGGAGTTGAAGTCCATGAGTGATAAAAGAGCTATACTATACTATACCTCTGAGCTATACTATAGGAACTCAATCCGTAATAGAAGCTTCCTGGACCACAGTTTTCCACGCTTTTATCTTTGAGACTAAGGCTGCTAAGCAGGAGCTTGTATTTTTTTAAGTTTATCCTTGACACAATATGATTTAGGTTTCTCAACTCCAGCTCTAAGTTATCTATTTTAAAAGCAAACACTGGGAAATGAAAATCCATTATCTTCACCTGTGCAAAATACTTTTTTTTTCTTCCCTCCAACCTTACTTTAAACATCTCGCTCAGGAGGAAATTGTTCACATGCCCAGGACAAATGAATGCTTTCCAGATGAATTTACTTAATTGCATCCTTGTGTCTTCCTTTGCTTCTTTCAATAGATAATTGCCATGCATGTTTCAAGGAATCAGCAATGCTTTTGACAGTCCATTAGGCAGAACTTAAAAATAAAATGGGAGAGGAGTATTTTACTGATGTAAATTGCCTAGTATTCAATTGTCTGGGAAAACTATAATCAGAAAGCCCCTCCCTCCCTTTTTTATACCGAGGAAGGAAAGAAAGGTAATAGCAGGAAACCTTGAGTTGATGATGCTTCAGAGGATTGTATTCTTTAATTTATATGTTTATAAAATATTGCAGAGTTTGTAAAAAAAAAAAAAAAGTATTAAATTAGCCTTTAAAATCCACAGGTAGAGAATCTCCAGGTCAGTCAGACTCCCAGCTGGTCCTTCAGGTCTTCTAAGGCCTCTGTAGTCTGTAACCTCAATCACCTCTGGATCTGAATCTACCCAGTTTGCTGCTGATTGTCATCTCTTGTCTCTCATTCCGTTTTCCCTATGACAAACGTTAAATTCCTCTGTGGGGCAATGAACACTTAAAAGTCTAGTTATTTGAATATTTTCATATTTAACTGTGCTTCGTGATGGCCGAATTGGATTGCCATCTCTTTTTTTATATATACAGCCCCCCCCCTTCTAGACATCATCTGTCTTTCCTTTTTATGTGAAGGTAAGGGGGGGTGGTAGCTAGAATTTCAGCTGGAGCAGTATGTCAGTAACCCCTAATTGCAATATAAAATTCCTTGGGGGTTCCTTGAGATATGGTTGGGAATTGCCCCCAGATCACTAAAAATAATTGCTCATTTATGCTAAATGTCTATCATTAGGTTGGAGAGGAAAAGGAAAGAGAGGATGGATGGGAAACTTACCTTCAGTTCCCAATAAATTAAAGGGCTAGCTTGCAAAAAAAAAAAAAAGTCGCAATGCACACCTACCTCTCTTTTGATAGACCAGAATGCATGAAGTTTGTTTTGTTTTTATTTAATAAAGGAGAATATTTGTAGCTCAGCTCCTTGGTGCTCTCTGAACGTAGTAGTTTTCTTGCAGACATTTCATTACCCAACTAGGTAACAACTTCCGTGCTGCTTGCTGATCTCTTTTGCTGCTCTCTCCAACTGGGGAAAAAAATATCTTCCTGTGCGGATTGCAGAACTGCATTTTGGACGGTATCACTCAGAAGCTCTGTTCACTAGGACCGTTTGCGAGGATCCTCCCACCGAGAGAAGCAGTGGGCTGGATGGCAGGAGCTAGCCAACCTTGGCAGATCTCAGAAAGCTAAAGGAGGTTAGATCTGATACCTATTTATGCATTCATATCATGTATAAAGGGACGCGGTGGCTCAGCGGGTTAGGACGCTGAGCTTGTCGATCAGAAGGTCGGCAGTTTGGCGGGTCGAATCCCGAGTGCCGCGTAACAGAGTGAGCGCCTGTTACTCGTCCCAGCTTCTGCCAACCTAGCAGTTCGAAAGCACGTAAAAATGCGAGTAGAAAAATAGGGACCACTCTGGTGGGAAGGTAACATCGTTCCGTGCGCCTTTGGTGTCTAGTCATGCCGGCCACATGACCACGGAGACGTCCTCGGACAAGCGCTGGCTCTTTGGCTTTGAAACGGAGATGAGCACCGGCCCCTAGAGTCAGAAACAACTAGCACGCATGTGCGGGGGAACCTTTACCTTTACCTTATCATGTATAAGGCTGTCCATCTCACACAAGTGAAATTCTGGGTGACCTTCAAGATCATAACCACAATCCCAGCAGACCACCCTCTGCGCCCAAGAAAACCCTTGATTCATGACAACCACAAAGCTCATCCACCCTCTAAACCTGATGCCTGGGGAGCAGCCAGGTGCTTGGTGCCTTGTGAGTTGGGGCCATCCAAATTACTGAGTGGGATGGTGCCCCACACGGCAGGAGAATACTTGGATGAGGACATACTGTATAAGGATACTCCAGTGCCGTAGGCTAGAGTGGGAAGCAAAAGAAGGTATTTTGCAAACCACTTCCGCTCTGCAGCCAGGGAACTTGCAGAGGTGAACTCCTCAAAAGGAGAAACGTAGAAGAATGAACTCCCCTATATTGTAATTGTTTATTGTAATCAAGTATAAATGGCTTCTTTGATCCACACAACTGCAGTGGGTTGGATGGTGTTTGTGCTGCAGGAATGCCGAAGAAAGCAGACTGTACTAGAGGCCAAAATCAATTTTATCTCATGAACGGGGGACGTTTCAAGCCAGATGAGTAGTCGTACATTTGAAATGGATCTCTTTCCTTTGCATCTGAGAACACTTGCAATTCCTTCACCAACAGCTTTACAATTAAGGCAACTGGAATATATTAGGATTTATGCTGAGCGCAGACCTCAGCCAGCAAGATTCAGTGTGTTAGACTAGAGTCATTCTCTTGTCAGTGCCCCATTCCCAACTGATTAGGGAATAACGAACTCAAACATTTGCAAAAAGACATCGAGGGTTTTAATTTAATCAGCTGCTTTTAAACTGCAGAACGTAGAAGCCATTTGCATAGCGAGACCATTTAAGGATATCTACATGCCTAACGTTTCTGGGCTTCTTGCTACGCAGAAATGTAGCTTTCACGTGAAGCACGTATAGTGCTGTGTAATGTGCAGAGTCACATCGCCTGACAATGCGGTATTAAAGATCAGATTTCCCTTCTTTGAAGTTGGCACATTGCATCCTCTGCTGGCTACAAGAAAAATAGGCTGGAGTAGCAGCAGAAAGAGAAGTGAGCTTGGAAGAGGCAGGTGTGAAATAATAACCGGAAAAATGGCAGAAAATGTAAGACGCCACCAAGGGGAGTATGAAAATTTCAACTTCTATGTCTTCTTTCAAGAGTCCATATATGTAATAAAGGACAGAGAAAGAGAAATAACAGTTGAGTGAGCCAGGTTACTCTGCAGCATGAGTTTCCTTAAAGTTTCCTTTGCAGGGATTATAACAAGGAGAGATCTTGGAACAAGCTCTGTAGGCCCTGAGTTGCCCATAGAAATGCTAAGATGGATTAGGGTTCAGGGGGTGTGAGAAATCGCACTTGCAAAGTGCCTCAGCAGATAAGGTGGTCTGCAGAATATGGTCAAAAAAAAACCCAAGGTCATAGCCACGATCTTCAAAATAAAAGTATTTGGACTTTTTTCACTGCGCCATGTGGCTGCCCCTGTTTTTGCTCCCCAATTTGTCCAGAGCAGACCTGCCCCCTTCCATCTGCAGACCACAACTCAAGAGCGGATGCCAGGAACCAAGTCCTCTTTGGCGTGTGGCCAGACAACCCTGTAGAACATGAACTTTAAAAGCAGGTTATGATTACTAGCTGTCTGTTTCCTTTGGACTTTATTTGGAGAGGATTTGATTACTCTGGGACACCCACATTGCCTGCTGCATGGCTGCAGGAGAAAGATAATTGTTCTTTCCTGTGATTAGCTGTCAGGGAGTTGAAGTCCACAAGTCATAAAAGACTCGTCTTAAAAGAGCCAAGGTTGCCTACCCCTGGTGCAACCCCTTCCAACTCTGTTAATTCTGTAATTCTGTCAATAGTCCAGCATCTTCACAACCGCCTCACTCTGTGGAGACTGTTCAGGGCTGGTCTTTCCCGTGGGCTGTCAAACTCCACAAGAAATAATGGGAAACCTACTGCTTCCCCCTCCTTCTTAAAGTAGGACGATAAATTGGCGGCATTGAAATGTATTTGCACATTTAAAAGAGAAGGTTGTCTGAAGGGCTGAGAAGCTCTGAAGGGATGTGTGAGAATGGAGATGCTATGTAACGTAGAGTGGGCTACACATAACACAGCCACTGGTCGATTCTTTCCCTAGCCTTCTTCCATTAGCAGAACCTGGAGGTAGCCATCGCCTAATTTGGGTTTGACGTTCAAGATTTCAGCTAACTTACATTTTTTAACTCATTGCACCTTCCACGCCTAAAGGTAGACGTTGGTCCTTTACTCTGTCAGGCTTCTAATTGGACTTTTGAAGCCTTCTTCATGCAACAGTGCCACTACTGCATCACACGTCTGGGGTTGTTATTAACCACAACCGATAATTGGAATAATTTAGTCATTGAGAAGAGGTGAAATTAAATCTCTTGATGGACAGGACTGTAGGCAGCCATGATCAGTGGAGAGGTTCAGCGCAATTGCTCACAGAGACATTTTTTTTTAATGGGTGAGTCGGCTGGAACAATATAGCCCAGTGTATTTTGCAAATGCAACCTGATACCTAATCATTTAATTTGACCAGTTGTTAGTTGGCAATTGTTCAAAATAGATTTCTATATTGGCTTCACATCTTCTGTTGCCCCAGTCAACTTAATATTCTGTCGAAGGAAGGAAAGGATTGATGAATTCAGGAACATTGAGGGGTGTCCCACCTTAGCAACCTTAAGACTCATGCACTTCAACTCCCACAATTCTCCAGCCAGTTACAACAGTCTCCTATAAAGAAACAACTTCTAAATATTTTTCCCTTAATGTTGTGATTTTGTGTTAGCCTTGGTGGAGCAGTGGGCTAATGCCTCCTTAAGTAACACCAGCTGCCTGCAATTAGTGCAGGTTCGCGTCCCACCAGGCTCAAGGTTGACTCAGCCTTCCATCCTTCTGAGGTAGGTAAAATGAGGACCCAGATTGTTGGGGGCAATAAGCTGACTTTGTAATAATGCCACTTGGGGGAGGGCGAAAGCCCTAATAAGCAGGCATATACATAGAATGAAGGTTATTGCTAAGCACATTGATTTGTGGTTTAGATTGTAAGCTGCCCTGAGTCTTCGGAGAAGGGCGGGATATAAATGGGATTAAATTAAAATTAAATTAAATTAAATTAAAAATTAAAATTAAATTATTTCAAGGGTGTGGAGTAATATGTTAGTCTATTGCACAATATGCACGAACATAGTCTTGCCATCACAACCAGTGGCATTACCGTCCAAACATTTGAGCATCTGCAGTTAATGTTTTATTTCAGTATCTTTTTTATGCGTGTTGTTCAAATGTCATCTTGGTGTTTGTTGTGAATCAGCAATGATGACAACATAAACTAAATATTAGACATAAACAAGTTTAGTCCCTTCAGAATAGCAAAAAAAAATGTGACTATAAAAAAAAATCCAAGGTGCAGAGGCAATCAAATTCTATCTTGGCCTGATACAAGAGTTGTATTGTGATTATAATCTTGTTAGAGGTTATACCTATCACACAAGTTCAAATGAAACCCACTACAATAGTTGGGTTTTCTGTGACATTCATAAGCATGACAATAACCATGATTTACTGACCAAACTATAATTACTTGCACCCATACAACTGATGGACCAAGGTTTGTTGTTCCAGGTTTTTGAGGTCCTACTGGAGCCCACGATCAGGAAACTGGTATGTGCACTGGGCTGTTCTACGTGATGTATTTATATGGTATCTGGTTGTGTGTTATTACAATTAACAACTAAAAACATCAGTCAACAACTAAAATTAAAAACTAATTAACAACTAAAAGCTACACACAACCAGGCACCATATATTTATGTATCGATTATGGAGTTTCCCCCTATGTTGTATTTGTCTACATGCTTCTAATATGGACATTTCGACAAGCGTTTCCTAATATGTATTTATGTGTGCCTGTTCTCCTAAGATGCTCATTTCTGTGTGTCGTTTCTCGTCAGCTGAACCAATTTGTATCTCCAAGAACGGAACCTCCTTAGCACAACCTGTGGCTTATGTCCTCACTGCAGTTAGCTATGGCTTCTAAACTGTCTCAGGCATTGTTAGAAAACATACAAAGCTTCACCCTTCTTCTGTGGGTCTCTGAATTGCCCCTTGGAGCCTGGCTTCTTGTAGAAGCAGAAATACCTCCAGAAGTTTGTAACACTCGGTTGGTCTTTGTCATAAGTTCCTGCATCATTAGGGACCACAAGGGTGTTACTATCCCATCTCGTGCTCTAGTTCAAAAGCGAAATTAGCACCAATAACTGCTGGTTCTGTCATAATAACAAATGCGTTCATGGGAGGAGATCCGTCTTGAGTGTCTTCTCAGAGAAGCTTTAAATATAGTTGAGTCCAGTGTGTTCTTCTGATCTTGTTTTATTTTCTTTTTTTTCTTTTTAAGACCCTTTAATTCCTTTATTCAGGGTGGAGTCAGGACGATTGGATGGAGCTGAGCATTTACTGGCTGGATGCCCTTCCTGACGGCTACACAGAGTTCACAGCAGATAGTTTTGTCTTTGTGCCCTGATAGAGAAAACATCTGTCACTGCGTAGCATTGAACTCTCAACCTTCAGAGGGAGAGGCAAGCATCTTGACCTCTAGGCCACCACACGACTCCTTGTTTAATCATTTGTACTGGCAGCTTTCTCCTGAGTTTTTAACACCCTATAAAATGATTATTGGGGGTTTCATGGATGCTTGTTGTCTCTGAGTTGATTTGTGATGACATTAAAAAGAGACTAATTCTTGGTCTCTTTGCCAGCGATGTTCTCAAAATGAGGACCCAGATTGTTGGGGGCAATTAAGCTGACTTTGTAATAATGCCGCTTGGTGTGTGTGTGAAAGCCCTAATAAGCAGGCATATACATAGAATGAAGGCTACTGCTAAGCTTGTAAGCCACCCTGAGTCTTTGGAGAAGGGCGGGATATAAATGGAATTAAAATAAATAAATAAATAAATAAATAAATAAATAAATAAATAAATAAATAAATAAATAAATAAAATATTAACCAACAATTAGAAGACCTTGTGCACGTGGTTCACCAGGTACTTTCTTTCTCTCATTTGTTTTAAGCAACCCCCATCTATTTATGCAGGAAAATGTAATGATAATAAGAGGAACTGCTGGAATTATGCAGCTGGCCCCTTCACGTCTCCAAATGCTTGACCTATGTAATGAATTTTGTTCTGCCGTATAAGGCAAGGCAGGAGCAATTTTCCCCTCATTAGAAACACAGCTAAATGAGAGCCATTGGTGTGAAGTCATCCCATAATATAGAGTTTGCTCCTAATGCTCTATTGCAGGAGTCCCCAACCTCTAGCACCGGGCTGTGGCATGCCAAAAACTGGTCCTGCGCAAACAAGCATCTGTGGGATGCAGGCAGTACACAAAACCACGCATCCCTCTGGTCTGCGGTAAAACCTTTTCTCCGTGGAACTGGTCCCTGGTGCCCAAAAGGCTGGGAACCACTGCTCCGTTGTGTAATCCTGATTTTCTCTTGCTTAGATCTTGACCAGGTCCTTACATTTTCAGAGTTCTCTGAGGTGTCAAACGCCACCTGGTTTCAATTTTTCACGCTTGCTTCTTTCCCCAGCTATGGATGGAAGAGATTGACCACCAGACTATTAATGTATCAGTTTAACATTTTAGGTTTGGTTCAGCAATCAAACAAGACAGGTGCAGACTCCAATGGACAGTTGTTGTTGTTGTTAGTTGCGAAGTCATGTCTGACCCATCGCGACCCTATGGACAACGTTCCTCCAGGCCTTCCTGTCCTCTACCATCTTCTGGAGTCCATTTAAGCTCATGCCTACTGCTTCAGTGACTCCATCCAGCCACCTCATTCTCTGTCGTCCCCTTCTATTGCCCTCAATCTTTCCCAGCATTAGGCTCTTCTCCAGTGAGTCCTTCCTTCTCATTAGGTGGCCAAAGTATTTGAGTTTTAGCTTCAGGATCTGGCCTTCTAAAGAGCAGTCAGGGTTGATCTCCTCTAGGACTGACCGGTTTGATCGCCTTGCAGTCCAAGGGACTTGCAGGAGTCTTCTCCAGCACCAGAGTTCAAAGGCCTCAATTCTTTTGCGCTCAGCCTTTCTTATGGTCCAACTTTCACTGCCATACATTGCAACTGGGAAGACCATAGCCTTGACTATACGCACTTTTGTTGACAGGGTGATGTCTCTGCTTTTTAGTGTGCTGTCTAGATTTGCCATGGCTTTCCTCCCGAGGAGCAAGCGTCTTTTAATTTCTTGACTACAGTCCCCATCTGCAGTGATCTTGGAGCCCAGGAAAATAAAATCTGTCACTACCTCCATTTCTTCCCCATCTATTTGCTAGGAATTGAGAGGGCCGGATGCCATGATCTTGGTTTTCTTAAAGTTTAGTTTCAACCCAACTTTTGCACTCTCCTTCTTCACTCGCAACAAGAGGCTCTTCAGTTCCTCTTCACTTTCTGCCATTAGAGTGGTATCATCTGCAATGGACAGTTACGACTGCAGAAAAAACAACTGCAACCAGCCTGCCTTCCATTGAGGACCGGTATATTGTGCAGGTCAGAAGGAGGGCTGGGAAGGTATTGGACATGGTCTGTTTCAACGCATCCACTCAGGATGGCTCTGTGGGGCTTTGCATGCCAAAATAACTAGACACAGTGATAGTTTTTTTCCCCTTGTGCCATCACTCTGCTGAATGCCTAATTCTTACAATACTGTCTGATGTCTAAGTGTATTCACCCACGTTGTGTGGCTGTATTATTATTATCCTTTTCATCTTCTCTACTACCCCGTTATCAATATCATATTATCATTATTATTACTCTGTTGTTTTGCGTATACACTGAGACCTTCTGCACCAGAGACAAATTCCTTGTGTGTCTAATCACATTTGGCCAACTAAAGTATTCTATTCTATTCTATTCTATTCTATTCTATTCTATTCTATTCTATTCTATTCTATTCTATTCTATTCTATTCTATTCTATTATTCTATTCTATTCTATTCTATTCTATTCTATTCTATTCTATTCTATTCTATTCTATTCTATTCTATTCTATTCTATTCTATTCTATTCTATTCTATTCCTATTCCTATTCTATTCTATTCTATTCTATTCTATTCTATTCTATTCTATTCTATTCTAAATTCCATCCCTATTCTATTCTATTCTATTCTATTTTATTCTATTCTGTTCTGTTCTGTTCTGTTCGGTTCGGTTCGGTTCGGTTCTGTTCTGTTCTGTTCTGTTCTGTTCTATTCTACTCTACTCTATTCTAATTCTAATTCTAATTCTAATTCTATGTTCTTATTCAATTCTATTTTCTTTTTCTATTCTATTCTACTCTTATTCTATTTTCTTATTGTATTTTCTAATTCTATTCTATTCACTTATTCAATTCTATTCATTTTCCTATTCTGTTCTGTATTCTATTCATTTTCTTATTTGATTCTATTCTTATTTTATTTTCTTATTCAATTCCATTCTATTATTCCATTCTATTCATTTTCTTATTCGATTGTATTCATTCTATTCTATTCTATTCTTATTCTATTTTCTTATTCTATTTTCTTACTTGATTCTATTCTAATTCTTATTCTATCTCCTTATTCGATTGTATTCATTCTATTCTATTCTATTCTTATTCTATTTTCTTATTCTATTTTCTTATCTGATCCTATTCTAATTCTTATTCTATTTTCTTATTCAATTCTATTCATTTTCTTAATCTATTTTATTCTGTTTTCCTATTCTATTCTAGTCTACTCTAATTCTTATTCTTATTCTATTTTATTATTCTATTCTACTCACTTTCTTATTCTATTCCATTCTATTCTATTCCGATTTGAGAGAAGGATGTGTGATGTGGACATCCCTTTAAATGTAATGTGCTGTCTCAAAATCTATGCCTGTTTCAACGAGATGCAAATAAAGATTTTACCAGGGATCTTTTCTCATTATTGCTGCAGCTAATAAAAATTATCTCCTTATCAATACTACACAACATTAACAGATTACTGACTGCCGTGTCCCAAAGACTGAGTCAATCCCTAATATTTGTACAAAGACTATTTCTATTCCTTGTCCTTCCAGTCTTCATCTTTTACAAAATGGGCTTCTTAAGCACCTACATTTCAATCTCTGGGACCCCGTGTGGCTTGCCCTCACCGTAGTCAGTCAAATCAACAGCATCTGCTAGGTGGGATTTGAACATATTTGTTCAATTTTTGAAATGAAGTACAATTGTGTCTACCGGTCCCGGGGGAAGAAAAAGGGATTGGTAACTGCTTAAATATCCATGCTGAACAAAATATTCATAGTGCCAGCCCTGAGGCTTCTAATGCCCAGATAGCAAATGTGATTGAATTTTTTTAATCCTTTTGTCCATATGCAGCCTCCAATCTGTTCAGGATTGTTACAATTCCAAAGTATTGCCCTGCTTTCCCTGAAGAATAGTGGGAAGAATTAAGGGTGGTGTCTGGAACAGATGGGGTGTCAGGAGCTGAAAGACAGGGGGGGGGGAATAATCCTTTTTTTAAAAGGGATGCTAGTTAACTCCTTGCATGCTTGATACTGTCAGGACTCCAGGATTCATCGGCAATAGAAACAGGGGACTCAAGAAGAGCAACAAAGATGATTGGGGGACTGGAGGCTAAAACATATAAAGAACAGTTGCTGGAATTGGGTATGTGTAGTTTAACGAAGAGAAGGGTGAGGGGTGACATGATAGCAGTGTTCCAATATCTCAGGGGCTGCCCCAAAGAAGAGGGAGTCAAGCTCTTCTCCAAAGCACCTGAAAGCAGGACAAGAAGCAACGGATGGAAACTAATCAAGAGGAGAAGCAAACCTAATACTAAGGAGAAACTTCCTGACAGTTAGAACAACTAACCAGTGGAACAACCTGCCTCCAGAAGCTGTGAATGCTCCAACACTGGAAGTTTTTAACAAGAGACTGGACAGCCATTTGCCTGAAATGGTATAGGGTTTCCTGCCTGAGCAGGGGGTTGGACTAGATGACCTCCAAGGCCCCTTCCAACTACTACTACTTCTTCTTCTTCTTCTTCTTCTTCTTCTTATTATTATTATTATTATTATTATTATTATTATTATTATTATTATTATTATTATTATTATTATTATTATTGTTATTATTATTATTTTATTATTTTTTTATTATTATTATTATTATTATTATTATTATTATTATTATTATTATTATTATTATTATTATTCACAATGTGGCTGAGCTGGTACTGGCACATTTTGAAGGCAAGGGTGTCATTCAGCTGCTGAGGAACTCCCTATTAGTCTTAAGATCACCGATTGATTAATTAATTGATTGATTGATTTTTAAACAAGTTTTATTGGTTTTTCAGTTAACATCTACATATTTAGAAAGCATCATGATGACTGGGTAATCAGAGATTCAATAACAAAGTTTTCAGTACATAATTCAGGTTACATTATCAAAACATCCTTCTCAATTTCCATTTCATACAAGCACTTTAAACTAATAAATTTCTAGAAATAGCATGGTCAAAAATTTGTCAATTCAATTTCTTTGAAATATATCTATGTCCTGTTATTAAAGTTTACCTAATTTTAATTTTAATTATATTATTCAAATTTAGCCTTCAACATCCCAAATAATATTCACAACCCAAATTTCCCTTATTTCATTACAGCAAAAACTATAGCATCTAACATGTACGCAGTGGCTGAGTAGTTATGTTCTACCTAATAAACATTGTCTGTTTCACATCCTAATACATCACACGTTACTGACAGGACCACAGCCTATGTTTAGACTGATTGATTGATTGATTGATTGATCAAATTTATATGGCTGCCCATCTCGCAGAAAGAAGGATTCTGGGCAGCTACAACCTGCAATTCAATAATGCCACAGCTGTTAAAAACTTAAAAAATAAAGCCAAAGGATGATGATGATGATGATGATGATGATGATGATGATGATGATAATAATAATAATAATAATAATAATAATAATAATAATAATAATAATAATAATAATAACAACAACAACAACAACAACAACCTTGGAGGTAATGTAATCCAACCCCCTGCTCAGGCAGGAAACCCTATACCATTTCATACAAATGGCTGTCCAGTCTCTTCTTAAAAACTTCCAATGTTGGAGCATTCACCACTTCTGGAGGCAGGTTGTTCCCCTGGTTAATTGTTCTGTCAGGAAGTTTCTCCTTAGTTCTAGGTTGCTTCTCTCCTTGACTAGTTTCCATCCGTTGCTTCTTGTCCTGCTTTCAGGTGCTTTGGAGAATAGCTTGACTCCCTCTTCTTTGGGGCAGCCCCTGAGATATTGGAACACTGCTATCATGTCACCCCTCACCCTTCTCTTCATTAAACTACACATACCCAATTCCAGCAACCGTTCCCGATATGTTTTAGCCTCCAGTCCCCCAATCATCTTTGTTGCTCTTCTCTACTCTACTCTTTCTAGAGTCTCAACATCTTTTTTACATCTTGGTGACCAAAACTGGATGCAGTATTCCAGATGTGGCCTTACCAAGGCATTGTAAAGTGGTATTAATACTTCACGTGATCTTGATTCTATCTGTCTGTTAATGCAGCCTAGCACTGTGTTGGCTTTTTTGGCAGCTGCAGCACATGGCTGGCTCATATTTAAGTGATTGTCCACTAGGACTCCGAGATCCCTCTCACAGTTGCTACTATTGAGCAAGGTACCCCCTATACTATACCTGTACATTTGGTTTTTCTTGCCTACATGTAGAACCTTACTTTTTTCACCATTGAATTTCTTTTTGTTAGATAGCACCCAGTGTTCGTGTCTGTCCAGATCCTCCTGTATCTTTAGCCTAGAGCATCCATCAGTAAAACCATTGTGCAGGCCCCCGATGGGTGTACAAGATTGCTGTTATCTGGGTCTCCTGAAAGGCTAACAAGGATGGGACTAAATCTATATTCTGTAATAAACCCTAAGTACTAGGGAAACCCAATGTCCATTTTCTTCCACTGAAGTTCTGTTGGGATCATGCTGAATTCACATCATCTCCAGAACGCCTCGTTGCAAGGCCTTGATGGGGCATAGGAGTGAACCCATGGCACAAAAGCAGTCTGCAACAATGGGAGGTGTAAGAGACCCTGTCATTGTGCAATTAGTATGAAATGTCAAGGTTGTATCCCGTCTTTGTGACCATAGCTGAGACCTTGTGAGAAAGAAGCCAGACAACTTTGAACGGTAACAAAGCAACACAGGAAACCCAGTTCTGCTTTTGAACGCTTGTTGGTTTATTTGGATTAGGTAGTATATTTCTTTCGGGAATGTCCCCAAAGTGCTTTTTTTTTTCCAAAAGGCAACTGGGCTTTGCTTTTTTCCTTGAAGACGTTTCGCTTCTCAACCAAGAAGCTTCTTCAGCTCTGAAGAAACACTTTTGGGACAATAAAGGACCTGGATGACTCAGAATCTCCATAGACGTTTATTTCTGGAACTTCTTCCTGTTTTTCCTATGAGATTAGTTGCACTGATGTCGTGACAAAAGGGAGGGAAGGAGGGAGGGAGGGAGGGTTGGAGGAAGGAAGGAAGGAAGGAAGGAAGGAAGGAAGGAAGGAAGGAAGGAAGGAAGGAAGGAAGGAAGGAAGGTCCTTGCCACCAGTTCTAGTCCTGCAGGATATTCACTGTCACCCAATTTATTCTTGCCTTTTTATCTACTGGTTGGGCATACTTGCAAACAGAACACTATGCTGTATCAACTTCTTCTTTTCTTAAATGGAGTCAACACACCTGGGCATATCGTGGAACATGAATTAAGATGCTTTATAATTAATGATCCAAATAGCATAAACTCTGCAGAATGGTGTTAGACAGATATCTATTGGTCAGGCATCCTGGGCAGACTTACGTTTGCTGATAAGATCCTCCAACGTGGCACATTTTCCCATCCTGACAGTGTAAAAGTTTGAAGGTAAATTTACCCCATATTGTTTCGGAGCGAAGAAGCATCCTTGCATGCTTTCGTGAAGAGATGTAGAACCAAAACAAAGACCGGGAGTCCTGCCATAAAACTTTAAACTCCATCCACTTAACTAAGCTAAGCATGGTATTCACTATACAGCTAGACTACAATTCCCATAAGGCATCTCTTGATGAAATAACGTTTAACCCTGTAAATGCTACATGTTCTTACATATAATGCTACTAGGGTGCTACATTAACCCTGTAAATGCTACATGTTCTTACATATAATGCTACTAGGGTGCTACATTAACCCTGTAAATGCTACATGTTCTTACATAGAATGCTACTAGGGTGCTACATTAACCCTGTAAATGCTGTATACATTAACACAGTTCTTAATTTCTAAACTAGATATAAACTGGAGCAGCTGAATATATACTGGTCCAGCACAGGGCAGGATGTCCTTTTACAAATATCGTATGGGACCTGGGAGCCTGCAGGATTCTGCTTGGCCTTTTCAGGCCTCCTCAGACTCATCTTGACCTTTTAGTCTGAAAACAACTTGTTTTTAATGTGTGGTCATATTTGCTGGATAATCCCTGCTTATCAGCTTAATTCTACTTATCCACTGCCTGCCTCATGCGCTTTCCTGCAGCTTGACCACTCAGCCAGGCTGGATTATGAGGCTGCAGCTCTTCTTCCAGGTCCCAGAAAGCATCAGTGGAGCATCATGAAGAGAAAGCCATTCTTACCCAACGCAGAAGACATTTTCTCTTCCATTTTCTCATCCTGGAGATTTTAATGAGGAAAGGAGTCTCGAGGACAGGTCTAAACATCTCACCCTAGGAAACTTGTTAACTACAGCATTCCCAAGAGTTGCTTCCAGTGCCTCTCTCTGAACAGTGAGGATAAACAAAATAAGATTTACACTTTAAAAAAATAAGATTTACATATGAAGAAATATCGTTCAGATGCAGCTGTGATGTATTTTTAATAAATGAGTTTAATAAAACAGATGACTCACCTGTTTTACTGAGATTAAAACTATATGGTACCATTGTATAGGGACGCGGTGGCTCAGTGGGTTAGGACACTGAGCTTGTCGATCAGAAGGTCTGCAGTTTGGCGGGTCGAATCCCGAGTGCCTCGTAACAGAGTGAGTGCCAGTTACTCGTCCCAGCTTCTGCCAACCTAACAATTCGAAAGCACGTAAAAATGCAAGTAGAAAAATAGGGACCACTATGGTGGGAAGGTAACAGCGTTCCGTGCGCCTTTGGCGTCTAGTCATGCCGGCCACATGACCATGGAGACGTCCTCGGACAAGCGCTGGCTGTTTGGCTTTGAAACAGAGATGAGCATCGGCCCCTAGTGTTGGAAACGACTAGCACGCATGTGCGGGGGAACCTTTACCTTTACCTTTACCTTTTCCATTGTATGGCTTAGTCAAGTTATACAAAGTATGACTAAGTGCTTAGTCATGAGGTTACTTATTCTGGAGGTGTCCTTCCCTCAGTTTTCTTGCCACCCACAATTCCCAATTAGCACACGAAGCTAGAGGAACACAAATTGACCTCCAATTCTTTTCGACATCACCCCTGCATCCTGACTTGGTATTTTGGCGAATCAAAACTCGTTTCTCTTGATTTTGGCTGATGCTCCATCTTAGCTGTTGATCTGCACATGTTGCATAGTTTAGGTAATGACCTTAGCATGGGAAGGTTCATCCAGATGTAGATGAATGACAATCCCCAACATCTTTAGTCAGCAAACTGGATGGAAAGGATCCCGGGAATTCTTGTCTAGCTGTACCGGAAGAGCTACAAATTCTCTTTTGTGTCACAGAACATAGAATAAAAGTCTTCGAGGTCTTCTAGTCCAACCCCCTGCTCAAGCAGGAGACCATACACCATTTCAGACAAATGGTTTTCCAGTGTCTTTTTGAAAGCCTTCAGCAATGTAGCACCCACAACTTCTGAAGGCAAGCCCTTCCACTGGTTGATTGCTCTCATCATTAGGAAATTTCTCCTTAGTTCTAGGTTAGTTTCCTTGGTTAGTTTCCATCCATTGTTTCTTGTCTTGCCTTTTAGTGCTTTGGAAAATAGTTTGACCCCCTCATCTTTGTAGGAGCCCTTCAAATATTGGGACACGGCTATCATGTCACCCCTAGTCTTTCTCTTCATTTAAACTAGACATACCCAATTCCAGCAACCGTTCTTCATACGTTTTAGCCTCCAGCCCCCTAAACATTTTTGTTGCTCTTCTCTGTACTCTTTCCAGAGTCTCAACATCTTTTTTGTATTGTGGTGGCCAGAACCGGATGCAGTATTTCAAGTGTGCTCTTACTAAGGCTTTAAGTAAAGTAAAGGTAAAGGTTCCCCCACACATGCGTGCTAGTCATTTCCAACTCTAGGGGCCGGTGCTCATCTCCGTTTCAAAGCCGAAGAACCAGCGCTTGTCCGAGGACGTCTCCGTGGTCATGTGGCCGGCATGACTAGACGCCAAAGGCGCATGGAATGCTGTTACCTTCCCACCGGAGTGGTCCCTATTTTTCTACTTGCCTTTTTATGTGCTTTCAAACTGCTAGGTTGGCAGAAGCTGGGACGAGTAACAGGCGCTCACTCTGTTACATGGCACTCGGGATTCGACCCGCCAAACTGCCGACCTTCTGATCGACAAGCTCAGCGTCCTCACCCACTCAGCCACCGCGTCCCTAAGGCTTTAAGGTCTGGGCTATATTACCTAATTTCTTTAAGGTATGGGCTAGAAAAATCAAAATACTGAAACTACAGAAATATTAACACCCCCTCTTTTTTTCTTTTTTTCTTTTTGATGCATAGAGATTTTATTCCAAAGTCTGAAAGCTCAGTTCTACCAGAGACATCTTGCCTTGACTAGATTCTGACTGAACATATTTCTGGAAGTAGGTCAAACCCATCCAATGCCCTAGACAGAGCAGAGAGCAGTGGAGACAACTTTAGGCAAGCTAACCCTACAAAAGGGTTAAATGAACAGATCTGCCCACTGACCCTCTTTAAGCAGCCACCCTGGGGTCTGGCCTCCTTCTAAGCCCTCCAGCTCCTCTCCCCTTCCCTCTGCAGAGGACCTGTCCTCACGTTCAGGACATCAGGGCTGCAACTTCCTTGAAGGAACCCTAGGAAGGAGACCTTCAGCTTTCAAAGACCTTCCCATCTAAAGAAAAACAACTCGAGGATCCTTTCTCCTCTCAAGGAATCCTTCCGCTTTGAAATCTCTCAAGGAGGTCATTTTTGCCCAGCTGAACATGTTTCTTGGCGATGCTTTTACATCTGCCAGCAAAGCTCTCCAAAAATCTAGCTCAGCAGTTGTCATTCTGAAACTTTGCACAGAATTACCTGAGAACATCTGGCTCAAGGTAAGAGAAATAAAATACATGTTGCCCATCCTATCAACTCCCCCTTATTTCTTTTCAGCAATTTTAACCAATTTTTAACCTATTATTTAACCAATCTGTTTAGGATACATCTGTTTCCTTTGTCACATTTCTTACATCTAGGAGATCTCTCTTTCTCAGGCTTTTCAATATATTACTTTCAGCTGGCAGCACCCATACAAAATCCTGGTTTAATTACCATATGAAGAGCTTCAGATATTTCTGCCATAAGAGAACACAATCCAGGAAACTCAGGAGAAAGCCAAAAAATTTACATACATACATACATACATACATACATGTATGTATGTATGTATGTATGTAAATTTTTTGGCTTGCTAACAAAGAATAAAGGGAGACCGATAAGCAAGTGTATTCTGAATGCTTAACAAACATTTAACATGTATATATATATATAAAATCTTTGAACACTGGGATCGATAAAAAACAGTCGTTTATTGCTAAAAGATCATAATAAGCTGTAAAAAGTAACTGTTAGTTACTTTTTATTGCTTATTATGATCTTTTAGCAATAAACGACTGTTTTTTATCCATCCCGGAGTTCGAAGATTTTATACTCTAAGTAAATATGCCTGGGATTCGTATTTTTAAAATTATTAAGAATATATATATATATATACATACATATATATATATATATACATATACATATATATATACATACATACATATACATATATATATATACTGGTACATACATATACATACATATGCATATGCATATACATATACATATACATATACATATACATATACATATACATATACATATACATATACATATACATATATATATATATATATATATATATATATATATATATATATACTGTATGTATATATATATTCTTGAGACTATTATAAAAGGTTTTGAATATGCTGCAAAAACAAGTTGGTTAGAACATTGTTCACATTTTATGACTTATTTAACCTGCTCAAACCGAATTTTTGTCATTGAAAAACCTAAAAGTAAAATGAATATCTACACACTAAAATATAAAATCAAATGTTACTTACGATTTATTTATTTATTTTTTAAAAAAGTATTATGGAACATCACTGATATTGTAGATAACTATTTTAGTCGCACAAAGTATTTTTTTTTTAAAAAAATACAGTTTCAAAAGTGAGTTTCTGGTTCTGATCTTTTTGCCGTTTTATGTACTCCCTTCGATTGCTTGCAAACCAGATGTTGTTTTTTTTAAAAAAATTCTTTATTTAACGTGTAGATCAGTTTAAGGGGCTGCCCCTCTTGCTGTTCTAACTGCAGCCCCCGCCTGCAGACCCAACTACAGTATCCTCTGCTTTCGAACCTTGGTCCTTCTCATCCTCACGCTTCTCTCCTTTTCTTCCTTTCCTGACATTTAAAGTAATATTCTTTCCTAACCAAGCGAGTCACACCCTCAAGTCTCCTTAAAGTGGCCGGTAATAACTGGGTCAGCACGAGAAAGGAATGGCACTGCCATTGGGAGGAACTGACACGATGGCAGAACCAGTGATTTTGTCTCCTGGAGAAGCAAGAGAAAAGGGAGAAGGGAAGAACAAAGCCTGTTTCCAAACAGCTGGCCACAGATGACACCCATCTGGCTTCTCACAGACTTTGTTCCTCCATCTCTTCTTTAGTCTTTCCACCATTTGCAGTTAGAAATCATTGGACATCCCACCTGGTGATCAAGTGACAGCTTCTCTTCTAGATGGCTTTCCAAGTGACATCAAATTTTGGCAGGACCCAAGTGGTCACCTAGAAAGAGCCTTGGTGGAGCAGTGGGCTAATGCCTCCTTAAGTAACACCAGCTGCCTGCAATTAGCGCAGGTTCGAGTCCCACCAGGCTCAAGGTTGACTCAGCCTTCCATCCTTCCGAGGTAGGTAAAATGAGGACCCAGATTGTTGGGGGAAATTAAGCTGACTTTGTAATAATGACGCTTGGGGTGTGTGTGAAAGCCCTAATAAGCAGGCATGTACATAGAACGAAGGCTATTGCTAAGCACATTGGTTTGTGCTTAAATTGTAAGCCGCCCTGAGTCTTCGGAGAAGGGCGGGATATAAATGGGATGAAAATAAATAAAAATAAATAACGCAAGTAAAATGTCGAACCAATCTATTTGTCTTCTGTAGCGCTTGAACTGCTGATTAATGATCCATTACGTTTAAGAAAGCCCACTCGGCGCCTTATTATCTGCCAGGTCTGCAGCACAGATGATGTCTGGACCACAGCCGCCTTCCTGGTTTCTCCTGCTCATGTGCTTCAGCCATCCTGTAATCACGGTTGTTGGTTTACAGCAAAACCTGAAGAATGACAGGCCCCACTTCTATCCGATGTTCATGCTTGCAGAGGGCAAGGAAACGACAATCTTTCTCTCAAAAGGGATGCCTCAAAGGTGAGGGGCCCGTTCTTTCCTTTCCATTTTGGGTAGATCCCACAGTCACTTCCTTCTACAGAACGATTTTTGTTTATGGGTTTGAGATTTAAACCTTCTGTCCAAAGGTTTGTTTGGTGACATCCCTCAGGTTCCCAAACTGTGTTCGGAGGGATAAATTCAGCAATGAAGCGTTGTTTTGCCATGGACCTTGGAGAAGGTTTTCAAAAACCAACTTCCCATGGAGCTCTGCCTTTCCCACATTTATTGGAAGGTGCTTTGATTCTCTTTGGGATTGATCAAACTTAGGTGTAAACATGCTGTTTCCAAAATGAAATATCCCCAGGAATTCTTTCAGCTAAATAATTCCATTCAATTCTGACTGCATCATTTATGTTAAGATCTTTTGGGATTTTTTTTTTCCTTCTGCCTTCTGTGATGTAAAATGAAAAACAACATCCAATCATTTCCAGGTACTATTTTGTTCCAAAAGAAAGCAAGATCTCTGCATTCTTCACAGTGAGAATAATCCCATGTGATGTCCCCATTGAGTGGAGTATACGGGTCCCTAAGACATCGGCAAACTATTTTGGAAAAACAATTTCTGGTAAGCGTGAGGGAAGGTGAAAATATCTCTCTCTCTCTCTCTCTCTCTCTCTCTCTCTCTCTCTCTCTCTCTCTCTCTCTCTCTCTCTCTCTCTCTCTCTCTCTGCTTTTCCTTCTTCCATTCCATCTCTCTTAACAAGATCTAGATAGTGTACGAAAGGAAGATTGACTTAAGATTCATTTGGAACCTGATTTGTACCAACTATTAACCAACAAGATCTCTATCCATAATTAAAAATTTAATATTAAAGTCTCAGCACCAGCAAAATCCTTGCTGGGACCAGAAGCTAAGCAGGATTAGGCCTGGAGGGGAGACTCCAAGAGGTAGCCTAGACTAGAAAGTTAAAAAAAAATTGAAGAAGGCAGCAATAGAATCCCCTTCCATTGTTCTCTCTCTGGGAAATTACACAAGACTTTCGAGACTCTAGAAAGGGTACAGAGAAGAGCAACAAGGGTGATTGGGGGACTGGAGGCTAAAACATATAGGGAACGGTTGCTGGAATTGGGTATGTGTAGTTTAATGAAGAGAAGGGTGAAGGGTGACATGATAGCAGTGTTCCAATATCTCAGGGGCTGCCCCAAAGAAGAGGGAGTCAAGCTAGTCTCCAAAGCACCTGAAAGCAGGACAAGAAGCAATGGATGGAAACTAGTCAAGGAGAGAAGCAACCTAGAACTAAGGAGAAACTTCCTGACAGTTAGAACAACTAACCAGTGGAACAACTTGCCTCCAGAAGTTGTAGGTACTCCATCACTGGAGGTTTTTAAGAAGAGACTGGCCAGCCACTTGTCTGAAATGGTATAGGGTTTCCTGCCTGAGCAGGGGGTTGGACTAGATGACCTCCAAGGTCCCTTCCTCCTCCTCCTCCTCCTCCTCATTATTATTATTATTATTATTATTATTATTATTATTATTATTATTATTATTATTATTATTATTATTATTATTATTATTATTATTATTACTTCAAGCTCAACTTAAACATGACCTGAAGGCCCCAAAAGTCATTTCCAGAGTCCCAGAAACAAAACAGACAAAAAGTGTAGACTTTCTCAAGGTATCTTACATTGTATTCACTGGTCAATCTGTGCCTTTCCCATCTCTATCAACTTTAACAGCTTTGCCTGTCTTCTGTTTCACTGACAGATAATTTGAATGCTCAGGAAGTCCTCCGATTCCAGAAGGGCCCCAAGATGGGGCGGACTCTCTTTAGTTATCGGGGCAATTCGGTGGAAACCTACACAGGAGCATCTCACCATTCCACAGTCTACATGCTTGAATTCCTCTCCACTGAGAAAGACACCCAGATTAAAGCCTATTTGACCACAGAGCCCAAATCTGATGACTTTTACCCAGAACTGCCAGTGGATCCCCGCATTGATGTCATTGAGGTTGGCCCCAGCACAGTAACTCTGGCTTGGAAGCAGAGTCCAAGTGCCCTGCCATCCCAAGGAAACATTCGTTATTGTCTCCTGGTGAACGAAAACTACAATTTCAAGTCTTTGTGTGCAGCAGAAGCAGCAACACAACCTCCCGGGGTGGAACTGTCTCCTACTTTGGTGACCTCTCCCTCCGCAGATAGCCTCACATCTCAGGAACTACGAGCCCTGTCCAAGAGCAAATTCAGCCCAAGTTACAAAGGGAGCAATCCACAAGTGAAACAAGTCTGTGTGGGACTCGCAAACACCTACGCGGTGTCCCACCTGGCTCCTGGCACTCAGTACTACTTTGATGTTTTCGTCGTCAATGTCCTCACCAACACCAGTGCGGCTTACACCGGAACCTTTGCCCGCACTCTGGAAAACCCTGAGCCCAGGGTGAGCAAACTGAAGGACGGGAAGGTGATTCAGTTGAGACTGGGTGGGAGGAAGCAGCCCTTTTACACTTTGCTGTACCAGGCAATGCAGAAGGTGGTTCACTTCGCCTTCCAGTCTTGCAGCGGGCCACTCCACTTGGAAATATCAAAGGGCGGGGAAGTGCTGATGTCAGAGAGGTTTGCTGGCTTGAGGCACTTCATCCTGAAAGGAAGGTTGGGAGATACTTACCTGGTCCACCTCTGGTCCACTGAGACTTCAGCTGCTTCCGTGAAGGTTCAGCTCTCCTCTCTCTTCCACAGGCCTTTCTTCCCAGCTCTCCCAGAGAGTTTAAAAATCAGATCCTTTAACAAGCTGAGGAGCTGCCATTCGGTCACCATTGCCTGGCTTGGAACTCGGGAACCGAGCAAGTATTGCATCTACAAGAAGGAGATTGAGGAGGATCAAGCCTGGGTGGCCACCAGGAAGGTTGATAGGTGCTCTGGGCCAGAGTCGAGGCAGAAGAGTGAAAAAGTGCTCTGCAAATTCTTCCACGATCTCAATCTGCAGCGAGCTGTGACTATCGAAACCGTCACGGGCCTGGAAGCAGGGACGGCCTACCTTTTTGATGTGTACCTCATTGGATCCTCGGGGGTTCCCATCCGCTATTACAGCAAAGTCGTGAAGACAAGGAAGAGATGTTGAGCATCTTCAAACAGCCGAGGAAAGGTGGAACTGGAGGAACACAGGGACAAAAGTAACGTGTGCGACTGCCACCTTCAGAATGAACTGGGCCACAAAGTTGTGTTTGAAATGGCAAGATCTGAAACGGACACCTTAGCTTGGAAAGATAGATTTGCCCCTATAAGCCCCTCTCCTTTGACCCAGAGGCTCCTCCCGATAACAAAACACCTGCCCACTGGAATTAAATCATTCTTTTTCAAACCCAAGCCTACAAAATCAAAAACCTGAAGGGTGCCTGTTTTGTAAGGTCAAATCCTTTGGCTTTGTCTTCCAGTGTAATGCCTGTCAGAAATTCTTATCCGGAGTTTGAGGCTCCATGTAATGACCTGCTAGCAAAATTCCCTTTTTCTTGCACTGCTTCTTATTTGGCCCTTCCAAAAAAAAAGCTGAAAGAACCGTCAGAAGAGAAATCCAGGCCTAATCATACAGCTATATTATGCCTCAGTATTTCTATCTATCGTGTAGAGAAAACTAGAAGAAGGGGGTGGTCCCCTTCCCTCTATTCCCCCCTCCCTCACTTGGTGTGTATGGCTACTCTAAAGATAACCCAGAGAAAAATCAGTTATGTCCTGCATTTCATTTATTATGGGTATCTCATTTTAGTCCTAGTAGAAAATGTACAACATCAAGGCTCATAGGATACTGCTGTATACTTTAGCATGAGTGATTCTCAGTGGCAGTGACCTATCCATGGCCCCTTGAATTGCTCTCTTAGGCTGGGCTAAAGGACCAATTATAATGGAACAGTGACATTGTAGGAAGATAGATGATAGTTAGGAGGACTGTGGTAGCCTAACAGAATGACAGAAGTCGGAAGGGACCTTGGAAGACTTCTAGTCCGATCTCCTGCTCAAGCAGGAGACTCTATACCATTTTGGATGCTACACCTTTTCTGACCCACAATCAATCAATCAATCAATCAATCAATCAATCAATCAATCAATAGGGATGCGGTGGCTTAGTGGGTTAGGACACTGAGCTTGTCGATCAGATGGTCGGCAGTTTGACGGGTCGAATCCCGAGTGCCGCGTAACAGAGTGAGCGCCTGTTACTCGTCCCAGCTTCTGCCAACCTAGCAGTTCGAAAGCACGTAAAAATGCAAGTAGAAAAATAGGGACCTCTACGGTGGGAAGGTAACAGCATTCATGCTCCTTTGGCGTCTAGTCATGCCGGCCACATGACCACGGAGACGTCCTCGGACAAGTGCTAGCTCCTTGGCTTTGAAACGGAGATGAGCACCGGCATGTGCGGGGGAACCTATATATATATAGACTCAAGGCTTCTTTATTTTTCACCGCTGCTACTTGAAAGACCCATAGTATCCACCGAAGTGGCGGCAAATTCTTCTGATTTCTTTGCAGCAGGGCTTCTCTCAAAAATTTGATTAGTTCCTAACCAAGATCCAATCTGGATCGGTCACCAGGACCAGAGGTTTAGTCTTCTGAGGTTTTGGACTTGTACTGGAATCTGTGCTTTGGGCTGTTCTATGCTCTGTATTTATGTCGTGCCTTCCTATTGGTTGATCGGTGTGTTGAAGGAAGGCAACATATACGTACCACGCACAGAATAGCCCAAAGCTCACATTCCGGTGAGAGAGAAGTTTCCTGAAGAAGATGGGCCCCAGCACGAGTCCAAAAGCTCAGAAGACTAAACCTCTCCTCCCGGTGACTGACCCAGATTGGATCCTGCAACCTTATCCTGGGACACGTATATTCACCTTCATTCATGACTTCCTAACCAGTTTGGAATTGCTGGCTAATCACATGGGCTACTAAGAATAGAATAATTTTATTGTCACTTTGAATGTACGCTAATCGGCATACGTTGAAATGAAATTTCGTTGCATCCAGCTCTCAAAGGGTCACTACCTCCGATATACACTACATAGATATGACATAAATAAATACAGAATTATGCATATACCCACAAATATAATATGACACAGAGAAACAACAGTCTAGTTCGGGTTATATATACACATGTGCACGGCGAGAAAATTCAGCTGCAAATAGAAATACCTGACATCATCATCATCATCATCATCATCATCATCATCATCGTCATCATAAGTTGGAAGGGACCTTGGAGGTCATCTAGTCCAAGCCCCTGCTCAGGCAGGAAACCCTATACCATTTCAGACAAGTGGCTGGCCAGTCTCTTCTTAAAAACTCCCAGTGTAGGAGCATTCACAACTTCTGGAGGCAAGTTGTTTCACCGATTAGTTGTTCTCACTCAGGAAGTTTCTCCTTAGTTCTAGGTTGCTTCTCTCCTTGACTAGTTTCCATCCGTTGCTTCTTGTCCTGCTTTCAGGTGCTTTGGAGAATAGCTTGGCTCCCTCTTCTTTGTGGCAGCCCCTGAGATATTGGATCACTGCTATCATGTCACCCCTCACCCTTCTCTTCATTCCAGCAACCGTTCCCTATATGTTTTAGCCTCCAGTCCCCCAATCATCTTTGTTGCCCTTCTCTGAACCCTTTCTAGAGTCTCGACATCTTTTTTACATCGTGGTGACCAAAATTGGATGCAGTATTCCAGGTGTGGCCTTACCAAGGCACTGTAAAGTGGTATTAGTACTTCACGTGATCTTGATTCTATCCCTCTGTTAATGCAGCCTAGCACGGTGTTGGCTTTTTTGGCAGCTGCAGCACATGGCTGGCTCATATTGAAGTGATTGTCCACTAGGACTCTCTCACAGTTACTACTATTGAGCAAGGTACCACCTATACTATACCTGTGCATTTGATTTTTCCTGCCTAAATGTAGAACTTTAGTTTTTTCACAATTGAATTTCATTTTGTTAGATAGTGCCCAGTGTTCAAGTCTGTCCAGATCCTCCTGTATCTTAAGCCTATCTTCTGGAGTATTGGCTATTCCTGCCAGCTTGGTGTCATCTGCAAATTTGATGAGTTCCCCATCTATCCCCTCATCACTTGATATAAATATTGTCCATATAAAGACCATAATATCCCTGATGATTAAAACAGTGGTGCACATTCTCATGTTAGAACCCTTGCCTCCAACCCTACATCTGTTTTCTCAGAGGGAAAGCCCCATTGAGTTCAATGGGGTTCATTTCTGGCTGGATATAGGTCATCTTTTCATTCTAGGATTCCAAAAGAAGATAAAACTTCTCACAGAAACCACAGACAGAGCATAGAAATGTCTGGACTTCCCAGACAGGCTAATTCTTCTGTATGTGCAGCGCGGAAGTAGCTTCAGACGTAGCACCAAATTTGAAGAAAAAGGGTTTTTCATCTGTAGATCTCGGAACAGCTGCAATTGCTTGGAGGTCCTTTGTGTCAATCATTTTCGGTTAAAGTTCGTGGGAGACAAAGCCTATGGGACTGCGAGAGAGTATAAAAGGAGAAATACGATCACTAGAGGGCGGTACAATATTAGTCAAAGGAAGAGTAAGATCATGCAATGGCTTGGTCGGGTTAAGAAACCCAAACAAAGGCTGTTAAGAGTGGATTCAGTGGAGCTTCTTTGCAGAAATTAGGAACAGAACCGCAGCTTGGTCTCCCAGTGGAAAAGAGCATTAAGAAACTTCTGAAGTTCTCCCACTAGCAGCATGTAGAGAGACCGATAGGCAGCTGAGGTGATCCAGAGCCTTCAGAGGGTGAGAGGTGAGGTCAGCTCCCTTTTCCATCAGAAGCTCCTTTCATGGTCACGGCCATGCTAGGTCTTTCTTTCCCCATTTGAACAATGAGAATAAACATTGGCAACGTTAAAATGTGTGGGCTTCAATTCCAAGGATGAACGGTCAGCTATAAAGGATCCTGTGAAAGTCCTAGGCCGAGACATGGAGGAAGGAACGAGAGTACATCAAAGCAAGTTCGGAAGGAAGAAAGGAAGGAAGGAAGGAAGGAAGGAAGGAAGGAAGGAAGGAAGGGGGGAGGGGAGAGGAAGGAAGGGGAGGAAGGAAGGGAGAGGGGGAGAGGGAGGAAGGAAGGGAGGGAGGGAGGGAGGGAGGGAGGAAGGAAGGAAGGAAGGAAGGAAGGAAGGAAGGAAGGAAGGAAGGAAGGAAGGAAGGAAGGAAGGATCGCACCAGCTGATTGGGATTTAAGCCTTGTCTAAAGTGATTTTGGACTAGTGTTTGCTTCAGTGTTTGCTGACCCAATTCTTTTTATACCTCTTAATTGCTATAATCATTATTGCTCTTCTTAAATTGTACTTGATTTTATAGTTTTTGATAGACTCTCTAATAATCCTTTACAGATACAAGTGATTTTTTTAAAAAAAATACACAATAAAGAAACTCTTCCAAAGCACAGTCTGTATAAATATAGCTGCTTCTCCGTGTTTAGTTTACCAATTTTTCAGAAAACAAATTGCTTTTTATATAGGGCTGCTTTGCTTCATCTGAGTCTGTACATTTCTAAATTTTGTTTAATAAAATTAATCTCCTCCATCACCCTCCTGTAATCGTTGGAGTTTGCATTTTTTTTCTTCTCAACTAGAGTCCCCATTTATTGGGGGGAAAAATCACAGCATCATTAGAAACCATATGTTTCTTTTCAAATTCCTGCTCGACAAATGACCTAAAAATTGCTGTTATAAGAATTTCTAAACTACATGGCTACAGTAGAAGAAGTTTAAGTTCTTGTGTTGGGCCCAAACACTTTACAATATCAACAAGAGGTAGTTTACCCACCCAAAGACTCTTGAAAGATTCCAGGCCAGACTGAAGCAGAGATTGCCTGAGAGGATACAGCCATGTAAATTAACAGGAATTTTATCAAATTTCAAGTATAAATAAAGAATAGCAACTGAGTGTGTAATGCGTGGAGGGGAGAGAGAGAGAGAGAGATAAATAAAATATCCCGTCACATTCTTTTTATTCGGTGATGTTACACAAAGAACAAGGGTCAAATTCTTACATAAGATGATTAAAAAAACGAGGAATGGTTATTGGTTATATTGTGTACGGCAGGTTTAATTATTACAGAAGGCTGAATGACATAGTCCACTGCAACCTGGTAGACTACAGCTCTCAAAACCTCTACAGCTGCACTACGACTGGCTGCGAAACAGGAGATTTTTTTTACCCCCCCCCCAAAAAAAAAGTTAAAAAAAAAAGGCTGAGATGAGCACTATCCAGATATTCAGGACTTAAGACGTGGGTTTTTACCTAAGATTTATTGAAATAATAATAATTATTGGAGAAGTGTATACAAGACTATCTATTTTGGTTTGGGTCAAGCTGAGTTTACACAACACATTTATGCAAACCAATATAGATGATGGCTTGGTAGGGACTAAGTTCAATAGACCAAGTTCCCTCAGGAATAATTTAAGACAGGGGTCCCTGTAATGTAGTGGGTCCGACGCAAGGAAGAGACGCCAGCCGGAGTACGTGTTCAGCTCTTTATTGGGGGGGGGTAGCATACTGAGGAACTAGGGTTATGTGGCCTCCTTAAATACCTAGCCAGGTAGGCGACCAGCCAATGGGGTTGGCCCTAGGTTTCCCGCCGAAACTAGGGTTCCCGCCAAAACCGTCCAGGCTAACGCCCCCTAGTGGCTGTTGCTATGCAGATGCCTGCACTGGATACATAACAGTCCCCAAACCCCAGTCCCTGGACCAGTACCAGGCCGCAGCACGGCATCAACCGGTCCACACAAACAAGCAAAGCCCCATCCGTGGGATGCAGACAGCACACAAAACCACGCTCCCTCCGGTCCATGGAAAAACCTCTCTCCACGGAACTGGTCCCTGGTGCCCGAAAGGTTGGGGCCCTCTGATTTAAGGCGGCTGTGTTATCAACTCTGGAGTTAGTGGAGGTAAGGAGGGAGATGCTTTCAGGAAGCAGCAAACAAATGCATTTCTAATCCTTTGGTACCATCCAGTGGTCCTTTTGGGTCATTGACATAAAGCAATAGCAATAGCACTTAGACTTATATACCACTTCACAGAGCTTTACAGCCCTCTCTAAGCAGTTTGCAGAGTCATCATCTTGCCCCCAACATTTGGGGGTCCTCGTTTTACCGACCTCGGAAGGATGGAAGGCTGAGTCAACCTTGAGCCCGTCAGGATCGAACTCCTGGCAGTGAGCAGTGAATTAGCCGGCAGTACTGCATTCTAACCATTGTGCCGCCAGGGCTCTAGGGCTTTGAGAAAGGGGAGATCTATGCAGAGGCTTGTCCGCCAATCTTGCTGCTTGGCTCCCGGACGTTGTGTTTCCAACGAGGTGATATCTTTGACCCCACTGAAGATGTTACCTAGTTTGGTAATGAAACGTCCGGGAGCCAAGCAGCAAGCTCAGAGGACAAGCCTCTGCCTAAATCTACCATCCGTGCTACGAATATTCTCCGTAGTTACCAGGGGATCTGTAGGGGAGATCTGTTCCCCAATCAATGAAGAGGAAAGCATTCTTAAGTCCAAGTAAGGAAGGAAGAATGCGAAAATATCTTAAAACACCTCCATGATTCCAATTAGGGAGCATAAAGAAGGAAGAAGTAATCCATAACCGGATTCTCTTTTCCAAGCCAACTTTAATAAAGCTAGTTTGAGTCTTCATATTGAGAGGTGTGGTGGCCTAGTGGTGAAGATGCTCGCCTCCCACTCAGAAGATTGACAGTTCATTCCTAGGCAGTGGCAGATGTTTATCTCTTTAGGGCAGAAAGAAAAAATATCCACTGAGAACTCTGTGTGGCGTCAGGCAGGGCACCTGGCTGGTAAACGCTCAGCTCCATCCAGTCACCCCGACTCAAATTAAGAGATTACAGGGTTGTAGTTTTAATCTTAATATGAAGTAAATTGGTTTGGTCTGCTCTACATCTTGGGGCCAATAATCTATCACACCACCTTATGAACTTGATGCAGCTATGAAGAATTCTGGTTCATAATCTCCATTCTCTCTCTTTCTCTTTCTCTCTCTCTCCACCTACCTACCTACCTACAGTACCTACTTATCTACCTTGTCTCTCTGTCTGTCTGCATGCCTCCTGCCTGCCTGATTGCCTATCTATCTATCTATCTATCTATCTATCTATCTATCTATCTATCTATCT